>NW_024871338.1:600000-1007487 GCF_019054845.1 Dipodomys spectabilis
AAGGGGAAACCAAGGAGTAGGCTACATTGCTTGATAAAAAATGTATTCATTGAGTATAATGCTGGCTGTAGGTTTGTCATATACAGCCTTTATTGTATTGAGGAATGTTCCATGAATTCCTAATTTTTCCAAAACCTTCATCATAAAGGGGTGTTGGATCTTGTCGAATGCTTTTTCTGCGTCTATTGAGATAACCATGTGGTTCTTATTCTTGCTCCTGTTGATGTGATGAATAATATTAATTGATTTGCGTATATTGAACCAGCTTTGCATCCCTGAAATGAATCCGGTTTGATCGTGGTGTATGATTTTTTGGATGAATTGTTGAAGTTGATAGGCCAAAATTTTGATGAGAAGTTTTGCATCAATGTTCATCAAAGAAATGGGTCTATAGTTCTCTTTCTTTGATGAGTCCCTGCCTGGTTTTGGGATGAGGGTTATGAGGGGCTTAATAGAATGTGTTCTGTAGTGAGTTTTCTCTTTCAATTTCATTGAAGAGTTGGAGGAGAATTGGTGTGAGCTCTGTTTTGAAGGCCTTGTAAAATTCCGCTGTAAAACCATCTGGTCCTGGACTTTTCTTAGCTGGGAGGTCTCTTATTGCTGTTTCTATTTCAATGCTTGATATGGGCCTGTTAAGATAGTTTAACTAATCTCGGTTTAGTTTTGGCATGTCAATATTTGCTAGGAAGAGGTCCATTTCTGTCAAGTTCTCAAACTTATTAGCATAAACTTTTGAGAAGTATTCCCTTAAAATGTTATTATTCTTGGTTGTTTCCGTGGTGATGTTTCCATTCTCATCTCTGAGTTTATTAATTTGGGTGTGTTATCTTCTTTTTCTGATAAAACTTGCTAAGGGTCTGTCAATTTTGTTAAGTTTTTCGAAGAACCAACTCTTTGTTTTGTTGATTCTTTCTATAGTTTTTTTGGATTCTAACTCATTTAGTTCTGATTTAATTTTGATTATTTCTTTCCGTCTACTGGATTGGGGTTTATCTTGCTGCTCTTTTTCAAGGAGGTTAAGATGTATCATTAAATTGTTAGTTTCAGTTCTCTCCAATTTGTTTATGTAGGAGCTCAGAGCTATAAACTTGCCTCTGAGTACTTCCTTTGCGGTGTCCCAGAGGAGCTGGTAATTTGTGTGTTCATTTTCGTTGAATAGGATGAACATTTGAATTTCCTTTCTAATCTCTTCCATGACCCACTCTTGATTCAGCAGTGTGTTGTTCAGCCTCCATGTGATACCGGACTTTCTTTGGTGGCTTTTGGTGTTGAGTTCTAATTTCATTCCCTTGTTGTGTGAGCGAATGCAAGGTATAACTTCAATGTTTCTGAATTTAGACAAGTTTGCTTTGTTGCCTGAAATGTGGTCTATTTTAGAAAACGTTCCATGTGCTGCTGAGAAAAACGTGTATTCTGATGCTGCTGTGTGAAATGTTCGGTAAATGTCTGTTAAGTCTAGTTGATCTATGCAGCTGTTTAGATCTGCGGTTTCTCTGTTGAGTTTTTGCCGAGTTGATCTATCTAGTGGGGAGAGTGGTGTGTTAAAATCCCCAACAATTAATGTCTTTGGATCTATATGGGGTTTGAGGGAAAGTAGTGTTTCTTTGATAAATTTGGGTGCTCCATTGTTTGGCGAATAGATATTTAGAATTGTAATATCCTCCTGAAGGAGAGATCCTTTAATTAGGATGTAGCGACCTTCTTTATCTCTTCTCACGAATTTTAATTTGAAGTCTATTTTATCTGATATTAGGATTGCAACTTCCGCCTGTTTATGGAGGCCGTTTGCTTGGTAGATTTTGTTCCAGCCTTTAACATTGAAAATGTGTTTGTTTTTATGGCAAGATGTGACTCCTGCAGGCAGCAGATAGAAGGGTCTTGTTTTTTAATCCAACTAGACAATCTATGTCGCTTAATTGGAGAGTTCAGTCCGTTAACGTTAAGAGATAGGACTCAGAGGTATTTGGGAGTTCCTGCCATGTTATCCACCTTCTTGGAGGCTGTGAAAACTGGGTTCTTCCTATGGTTCTTGGATTCTCAGTTTGGGTGCAGTTTCTTTGCCTTTATTGCGGTCTTGTTGGTTTTCTATGTGTAGGACATCTTTAAGAAACTTTTGTAGGGCTGGTTTGGTGGAGATGTGTTTTTGTTTCAATTTTTCTTTGCTATGGAAGGTTTTTATTTGGCCTTCAGTTATGAAGGAGAGTTTAGCTGGGTACAGTATTCTTGGTTGATAGTTGTTTGTTTTTAGGGTATGGCATACATCATTCCAGGCTCTTCTTGCTTTGATTGTCTCTGCTGAGAAATCTGAGGTGATTCTAATTGGTTTCCCTTTATAGGTGATTAACCTTTTCTCCTTGAAAGCTTTAAGGATCTTTTCCTTGGACTGAGTTGATCCTGTGTGGATTATAATGTGACGGTGGGATGTCCTATTCTGGTCTGGTCTATTTGGGGTTCTAAAGGCTTCTTGTATCTGAATAGGCCTATCTTTTTGCATGTTTGGGAAGTTCTCTGCTAGGATCCTGTTAAACAAATTTCCTAGACCATTGACTTCTGTTTCTAGGTGCTCCTCTACACCCATTATCCTTAGATTAAGCCTTCTGATGGTGTCTTCCAGGTGTTGGATAGATCTATCATATTTCTTGGACTTGTCTTGGATAGTTGTATGTTCTTTCTCTATAATATCTAGGCTGTCTTCAATCCCTGAGATTCGATGTTCTGCATGGTCTAACCTGCTGTCAAGATAATCTACTTTTTTTCTTTTATCTCTTTTCCTTCTAATTGGTCAGCTTTGATGGCTTCAAGTTCTTTGTTGAAGCTCTGTTTTAGGTCTTGTGTGAATTTCTTTACTTCCATAATTTGGTGTTCAGTGTTTGTTCTCAAATCACTTAGTTGACTGGTTATGGTTTCTTTGGACTCCCATTCCTTCTGTTGGGTTCCATTCAGCATTCCCTTTGTTGTCTCCCTGACTTCCTTCAGCTCTTTGTTAATGGATTCCATGAATGCCTTTAGTGATCTTTGTGTTCTATACCTGGTCTCTCAATTCCTATATTACTCTTTGATTAGCTTCCTCCCGTTCGTGGGATTCCTGCAGTTCTCTTTCCTCCCGTTCGTGGGATTCCTGCAGTTCTCTTTGAGTGTTCTCAGCCTGCTCACTCCATTCCTCCCTTTCTC
The DNA here is from genome assembly GCF_019054845.1 of Dipodomys spectabilis. NCBI lineage: Eukaryota > Metazoa > Chordata > Mammalia > Rodentia > Heteromyidae > Dipodomys > Dipodomys spectabilis. Next base: position 603,172 of record NW_024871338.1, read on the forward strand.
TTTGAGTAATCTCAAGTTGTTCACGCAAATCCTGTATCAGTTTTTGAGTAGCTTCCTCACGCTTATGATATTCCTGTGTAAACTTCTGGGATGCCTCCTCTCTCTTCCTATCACGCTCATACAGAGCCCTTGGTAAGTTGTCAAACTTCTCATTTATCATGTTTGCCACCAGAGTTTGTATAGCTATTTGGGAACTCTCCTCTGGATTATTCATTATCTGTTCTGACCCCCGATTATCAAGATTGGGAATTGAGATACCCGAATTGGCCATTTTTCTTGTGTTTTTCCGGCTTACTCTGCCCATTTGAGATGAAGATAGCACCTGTTTTGTGCTAGAACACTATCTTAACGCAACTATCAACCTAAGTTTGCATTTGTACAGTCAATAGTCTACAGATACATTCTAGTTCAACAGATACATCTATTCAACATCAAACAACTATATGTTAAGGGACTTCGAACCACAGAGAAGAATTTGGAAAACCAGAAATTATTAGGATTAGGGAGAGATGTGGGTAAAAAATAGGGATAGATTGGTGTGTGGAGGCACAGGGAGAGTTAACTATGTCCTAATCAAAATGTAGGAAATAGGTTGGGTAGAATGAAAGTAGAGAGAGAGAGAGAGGAAAAGAAGAAAGGGAAAGGGGAATGAAAAGAGACCAGAAAAAAAAATAGAAACGTAAAAATTAATGTTATTATAGAGATTAAAAGACCATCGATTTAGAGAGGAATGTGAATATATTGAGAGAAGGGGAGAGACATAGCGGGGATGTGAAAAACTTAAAAAAATGCTTAAAATATTATATAGGTATAAAGAGGTAGTACTGCTATTAAGGAATTTAAGTCTCAGAGGTTTTGAATTGAGTAATAAATTTGTGGATTAAGTGTGTACACAATGGGGGATAGGGTATACTAGTTAACTACGGGTTTATCTGAGGATGTTCAGGACAAGAGTTAAGTCACATAAAGAAGAACAAAAGCGAGGAAAAGGTGAAACGGATAGGAAAGGGAGAAAAAAGATCAGAAGTTCAGTAGAGCTAGACAAAAAACAAAAAGATAATTAAGAAAGAAAGAAAAAGAGAAAGAAAACAAGAAAAGAAAGGAAAACGCATGTTCACATATTCCTAAAATAAAAATTATAAGAGGAAAAGAAAAAAAAAGAAAAAAAAATGTTACTGGAAACAAAACTAAAGCCATTTCCTCTTATCTCAGGAACAAGACAAGGATGCCAACTCTCTCCACTTCTCTTCATTCTAGTATTAGAATGCATAGTAACAGCAATAAGACAAGATGCAGACATAAAGGGGATCCAAATAGGGAAAGAAGAAATAAAACTCTCCCTCTTTGCAGATGACATGATCTTGTATTTAAAGAATCCCATAGACTCCACTCCCAAATTATTCAAGCTGATTCAAAACTTTGGCAAAGTAGCAGGTTATAAAATTAACCCCCAAAAATCAATGGCTTTTCTGTATGCCAACAATGAGAAAAGTGGGGCTGAAATTAGGAAAGCAACTCCATTTGTAATAGCCCCACAAAAAATAAAATACCTAGAAATTAACTAAAGAAGTGAAGGACCTCTATGATGAAAACTTTAAAATCTTGAAAAAGGAAATCAACACAGAACTTAAACAATGGCAAAACCTCCCATGCTCCTAGATTGGAAAGATTAACATCGTGAAAATGGCAATACTTCCCAAGGCTATCTACAAATTCAACGCAATACCTATCAAAATTCCACCCTCATTCTTCAAGGAAATAGAAGAGGCAATCCAAAAATTCATATGGAACAATAAAAGACCCCGAATAGCAAAAATGCTCCTCAACGGAAAGAACACTGCTGGAGGAATAACAATACCAAATTTCTAACTCTACTCTAAAGGCATAGTAATCAAAAGAGCTTGGTATTGGCATAAGAACAGACCTCAGGACCAATGGAATAGAATTGAAAACCCAGAAATGAACCTACAGACCTATAGCCATCTAATCTTCGATAAGGGAGCTAAAACAATACAATGGAAGAAAGACAGACTATTCAGTAAATGATGCTGGCAAAATTGGTTAACTACATGTAGAAAACTAAAGCTAGAACCTTATATATCACCCTGCACCAGAATCAACTCCAAATGGATCAAAGACCTTGAACTCAAAGCAGACACTCTGAAAACATTACAGGATGGAATAGGAGAATCCCTAGGTCTCCTGCGCTCAGGCCGAAATTTTCAGAATAGAGACCCAGAAACACAACAAATCAAAGAAAGGCTGGAAAAATGGGATTGCATAAAGTTGCAGAGCTTCTGCAGGGCAAATGACATAGCTAGCAAGTTAAATAGAAAGCCCACGGATTTTGAGAAGGTCTTTACTAGCCATACAACGGACAAGGGTCTCATATCTAAAATATACTTGGAACTCAAAAAATTAAATCCCCCAACAACAAATCCTCAAAGAAACAACAGCCCAATAAACAAGTGGGCGAAAGACTTAAAGAGAAACTTCTCTGAAGAAGAAAGAAGGATGGCCAATAGACACATGAAGAAATGTTCAACATCCCTAGCCATAAAAGAAATGCAAATCAAAACAACATTGAGATATCACCTCACTCCAGTTAGAACGGCAAAAATCAAGAACTCTAACAACAGATACTGGAGGGGATGTGGACAGAAAGGAACCTTACTTCAGTGTTGGTGGGAATGTAAACTTGTTCAACCACTTTGGAAAGCAGTATGGAGGTTCCTCAAAAGACTTCACATAGAACTCCTCTATGACCCAGCAATCCCACTTTTGGGCATTTACCCAAATGTTTACAAACAAGACCACACTAAAGCTACCAGCACAACTATGTTTATTGCAGCATTATTTACCATAGCTAAGATATGGAACCAACCCAGATGCCCCTCAGTAGATGAATGGATCAAGAAAATGTGGTATATATACACAATTGAATTCTATGCCTCCATCAGAAAGAATGACATTTCCCCATTTGTTAGGAAATGGAAAGGCTTGGAAAATATTATATTAAGTGAAGTAAGCCAGGCACAAAGAAACATAGGTCCCATGGTTTTCCTTATTTGCAATATCTAGTATGAGTCAAGCGGAAAAGGTTAGATAATGTGATGTTAGGAAAACGAACCCTTAAATATGTATTTTAATGTTTTTTTTCTTTCATGCAGGTGTTTCTAATGCATTTATAAGATTATTTCTTTGTTGCTTTGTATGTCCCTCCTCCACAGTGTAGCCCCGCTTTCACTATATTTGACGTCAGTATAACTTGTGGAGGAGATGGGGACAAACAAGCCGTTTAAGGATTCAGGTGGACCTGTTGCAACAATTAGAAGTACAAAATGTCATGTCAAAAACGAGCTTTACAATGTCATTGTGGGGGGGAGGGGCGGAAGGATTGGGTTGGGGGGAGGGGGGAGTCTGGGAAGGGAGGTGAAGGGTAAACAAAGGAGGAGGCTGCAATGCTTGGTAAGAAATGTATGCATTATCCTGCTCATGTAATTGTAACCCCTCTGTACAGTATATTCTCAAATAAAATAAAATAAAATTTAAAAAAAATAGGAAAAAATGTACTCATTATCTTGCCTATGTAATTGTAACCCCTCTGTACAGTATTTTCACTGAAAAATAGATATATATTCGTTGTTAGAAAAATAAAAAAAGAATCCAAGCCTTGAAAGAAACTCTGTCCCTGACTTTTTTCGAGTGTGTTCTTTATTCATATAAAAATTGTCTGTAATCTTCTTGAAAGTATTACAAAAGGAAACAATGTGCCATTTGAAGGCCAGCGTAGAATAGAAAGAAATAACGTTGTTTAAAATGTTTTCTATTACAAGGAAAAAAAGACTAGGAGGTTTTAAATTGTCTTATGCATTGATATTTCACTACTGAGGTGATTCTGTTGTTGCAGAAATCACTTATTAATTCCTTTGTTCTTGTCCTAAATTCTCCAGTGCAATTAGTATTCCAAAAAAGCAGGATCCAGTGAGTATGTTCAGCAAATGGAGCCTGTTCTCAAACCAGTGCTTTAAGGATGGTCCCTAAGAAATATTTGCGTGTTTTTTTTTTTGGCTTTTTGGTTTGTGTAGTTTGTCCTTGTTCTGGAGTTTGAACTTAGAGGCTGGACCATGTCTCTGAACAAATGTCTTCACTGGCCTACTTCCCCCAAAGCTAGTACTCTACTGCTTGAGCCAAAACTCCACTTCTGGCATTTTTGGTGTTTAGTTACAGATAAGAATGTGACAGACTTTTCTGCCTGGGTTGGCTTTGAACTGAGAAAGTAAGAAAGCCATGTGACATCAACTGTATCAAGATTTCTGTTTTGAACCAAGGAATACTAGACGAAGTTTATTATAAAGCTAATATTTGACAATTTTTAAAAGAAAAGAATATGTCTAACAAAGAAGCACTAAACTAAATAACTCCACAAATGTAGGTGCACTGAATCATTTTGGAAGCATTTTTTCATCTGCTTGGGAAGATAACTATTGACTTCATAGATCCTTTTGGGGAAACTTAGTCATATTTGCCTGTTGTCACTGGCTTTGTACACATGTATGCTGTACATACTTCTAAGGGCCTTACATAAAGGAAGTCTTGAAATTCTCAACAATATTTAAATAAGACGCTCCCTATATTTATTTTCACATTTGGGGATCACTAAGTACCAAAGTTATGTAGAAGGTTAGGGTTAGAATATGGACACGAAATCTGTCCCCTAATATTATAAAGATAATTTATGTCATTTTGAGTTACAGTTTCTAAAGTAATAAAAAATAAGGTAAAACAGTAACAGAAACACAATTTTCTATCTTTCCTAAATTTCCAACAGAAATTAGAGAATCCTGTAAATTTACAGAAATCCTAGGATGGTATAGGATTTTATAGGATCACTAGATGGTAAAAAAGAAGATAAAAATAATGCTTCCCCTGGAACAATAGGAAACAAAATCTATACCTACAGATTCTGATATAGCTGGAAAATAGTTTCCACTATGCTATGTGTTTGATATTTTAGGTTTGTTTACACAGCAACTTTCCTCTCTCAGGAAATGACACTATTCCTACTTAAGGTTTTGCAGCTTATAATCCAGCAACAAATAATGCTTCTAAATATAAACAAGCATGATACTAAGAGTAACCAAGTCTACTTCCGTTGCCATAGGTGATAAATAAGAATGCTTTTGGGGAATAGTCAAACAATTTTGGACTTTTTCATACCTTTCCTCTGCTCCAACATGAGAAGTCCCAGTCATTATATGTAAAACATTAATAAAGGATTTTTGTATTTTTTATTGTTCACACTAAAGCAAATACACTTTTCCTCCTTGGAAGCCTGACTTTGAAAGAGTCAGTCACTCACAATTATTTTATAGACAAAAGTTTACTGCTTTGGCTTAGGTGTTTTCCTGCCTTTGGGTGTTGCTCTCTATTATTTTGGCAACTATATAGAAAAACAAGAAAAATCCATTATGCTTCTGTTGAATTTTTCAATGTCAAGCTGTCTTCAAACACAGTTTTCTGTTCCCTTCTTCACTGGTAATTAAAGTTTAATTATTGTACTTTAAATAAAAAAAACATACTTTAATGTATATTCTCATTGAAGCCAATGAAAACATGCGTGTCTGCCATCACTTTTTACATTGTTTCCAAGTATTTTCCTTGGCTATTTTCATTATTGCCTTTGTTCCAGTCTTCTAATCAGGAATACAGTGTTACACAAAAAGATCTTCCTAAGATATAGGATGTTAGGCAGAAAAAAATAGATATATAATTAAAGATTTTCATCTTTTTTTTCTTTTTTGGTGGGGGGGGTCCAGTAGTGGGGCCTGAACACTGGGCCTAGGCGCTGTAGAGCGCCACTTACGGCTTTTATCTTTTTGCTTATGTTGTGCTGAGGCATCGAACCCAGGGCCTCAGGCATGCAAGGCAAGCGCTCTACCACTGAGCCACCTTCCCAGCCCCAGGATTTTCATCTTTTAAGAGACTGAAAAGTTCAGAAGACATTTTGCTATTACTGGCATGGTTCTTAAGCTAAGTGAAATGCATGTAAATGTGACAGTTATTCCAAACAATAATTATGGCTTATACTTTTCTGCTCCAATGAGATGAGTAACTTTACTGTCAATGAAATATCTGACAAGATTTTAGGGTAGAAAGGTTAATGTTAGAAAGCCAAGGGAGATTCCTAAAACAGCACTGCCTATCACTTATAAGTTAATTATACTTATGGCATATAAGTATATAAATACATAAATATGAATTGATTGAGAAATGTGTGACTTACACCATTGATTAAATGGTTACCAAAACCAGAAAACACTTCTCCTCATTTATATAAATTATTATATCTAGTGAGGATTCAAAAATTTTTAGAATTATATTTTAACATTTATGCCAAAATATTTGTTTATTTTTAACAGTTTATTTTTAAATTTTGTCAGTTGTGGGGCTTGAAATCTGGGCCTGGACGTTGTCCCTCAGCTCTTGACCTCAAAGCTAGTGCTCTACCATTTGAGCCACTTCCAGTTTTCTGGTGGCTCATTGAAGATAGTCTCAAGGAGCCGGCGCCAGTGGCTCACAGCTGTAATCCTAGTTACTCTAGAGGCTGAGATCTGAGGATTGCAGTTCAAAGCCAGCTGGGGCAGGAAAGTCTGTGAGACTCTTGTCTCTAATAAAACCACCAGAAAACCAGAAGTGGTGCCGTGGTTCAAGTGGTAGAATGCTCACCTTGAGCTGTAGAGCATAGGGACAGTGCCCAGGTCCAGAGTTCAAGCCTGATGATAAACCAAAATTAAAAAAAAGTCTCACAGACTTTATTGCCTAGGCTGGCTTTGAACCATGATTCTCAGCCATCAGACTCCTTAGTAACTAGGATTACAAACATGAATCACTGGCACCTAGCTACATAATTATTTTTTACACATTTATGAAGTATGGAGTGAAAAATCCCATTCATTTATATGTTGTGTAATGATCAAGCTATATCATATCCATTAGTTTCTGTATGTAACATTTCTTTTTAGTGAGACTGCTCGAAAAGTTATCTTTTGGCTGTGATGAAATATCTATTCTTAACTATAATCACTTTGGTCCTTATGGTATGCAATTAATATATTTACTTTTAGTATTGGAAGTCTGCTAATTAAACTCATAGAAAACATGAATTGTATGGCAAGAGAAGTTCATGGTTCCATTACTTGTTTTAGAAAAACAATTATGCCTTTTGTTTTCAATTATATTTCTGTGGGAATGTGAACTATTCATTGATTTAACTGTAAAAGTTAATAACTGTTACATTATATCAAGTTGATTCCAACTTGTATTTGAAAATTGCACATTTAACACCAATATGCTTCCACTTTCTTCTACCACATAACTAACATAACAGTAAAGCAAAGCTTGGTGTTAGTGGCTCATATGTAGAATCCTAGAAACTCAGGAGCCTAAAACCTGAAGATTTTGGTTCAATATCAGTCTAAACAGACAAAAATGTAAAACTTATCTCCAATTGTCCAGCAAGAAGGAGAAGATGAGGATGTGGCTCAAAGGATAGAGTGTGATCAGCCATGAGCAAAAAGTGCAAGGAAGACACTTAAACATTGAGTTCAAGCCCTAAAAATGGCATAGACACACAAGACAACAATAAAAAGTACTATGAACATCTTTAAGACAGAATAGTAGAAACGATGATGAGAAATATTGCATAAAGAGCAGGAAGACAGAAATCATTTGACAGAATTTTGATTCAGGAGAGGGAAAAATCACAGTCTCATTTGTACAATCTCATTGTACTCATTTGTGTTGAAACCTGGCTACTGGGTAACAGGTGAAAGAGTAAATTTGGATTACCTGACATAAGAGACATTGCCAGTGACTGACTATGCACCATCCCACTCTGCAAAAATCTAATATTGTGCTTGCTAATTTAAATAAAACCTCATATTAGATACTGTTTGGTCCACACACACTGGGGTCCTTATTTTGAGGCTTCAGACTTATGTGAGGCTTTTGTTAATAACCAGCCCTGTTGTACCCACTTTCCTTTGTGCACCTATACCTTACAAAGCTGACACTAAGCCAAGGCTTTGAACTAGACACCACGGCCTTAATCTGTCCTTTCTCCAGCTACAACTCTTTTCACATGCTATCTCTGTTTTAGGATTAATTGTTTTCTTACTAATCCCCACCAGAGAACTCTTATATTCATCTAAACTCACTAGAAATATCCTAGTTCGAAAAGGGATTAAAGGTTTACCATTGGCTGAGGCTCTCATCTGTAGGTTTGCTCCATAATAAATGTGTGCTAAATATCTCTCTTTTCTTCGTGTCTTTTGAGTCTGACAAATGATTGATTAGGTTTGATGTAATGCCATTTATCCAGCCTTACTTTGGAAGTTTTGACCAGTCCAAAGGAGCCCTCATGTTACCCCTAACTCTTCCTGTAAAATTCTAAGGTATCTGGACTTACATTAGGGTCTTCAATCCATTTGGAATCGATTATGGTGCAGGAGGATATATAAGGATCCAACTTCAGGTTTCTGTGTACACACAATTCCATCAGCACAAGTTTTTGAAGAATTTGTCTTTCTTCCATCCTGTGTTTCTGGCTCCCTTATCAAAGATTATGTGCCTATAGGAGTGGATTCATTTCTGGGTCTTCAATTCTGTTCTATTGATGGAAATCTGTGCTTCTATTGGAAAGAATGGCATTACCACATTCCTGAGGAAATTGACTTCTCTGTAAACTGAAATGCAAAATTCTAAGTTTAGAAGATAAAATTGAGGAAAGTTTTGAACACATACACTATAATATATAGAGGAAAATGTGGGAGAGAGAAGGTAAGATGAAAAGTAGAGTAGCTATCAATTGAAGAACTCATAAACAATTACCAAAACTATACAAGAGAGCTGGGGTAAAGTTCATTTGTAGGACTATACTAATATATACAAAGCCACGGGTTCAATCTACAAGAAGAACTAATAGTAAGTTAATAAATAGTAATAATAAAATAATTACTTGAAATAAATGCTTTCATATTAGAGAGGCCTGAATCCTAAAACAGTAAACAAAATTCCCTCAATTCTTGCATCCAATGACATGAAACTACAAGAATGAAGAGGAAATAGTTTTCCTTTTCCCTCCTTTCTTTTCCTTTCTTCTTTTCTTCTTTTCTTCTTTCCTTTGGCACTACTGGTTCTTGAAGTTGCTAGGGCTCTGACCACTTTAGATTATTTTTCAGATGAGGTATTACTTTTTGGCCAAGCCTCCCTTGAGCAATAATCTCTTACCTATGGCTTCCACAAACGAGAGATAACAGGGAAATTACCCTATATCTTGCTTTCTTTTTTGTATTTTCTCACGACTTTTTTTGGTCAGAACTGGCCCAGGATATCAGTCTTCTAAATCTCTGCCTTCTAATTAGCATAGCGTAGTTCAATTAAAACTTGGACCCATACTATTTTTCATTGTAAACATTCAATATTGACTTCTGTTTTCTAGATATCATTAAATTCAATTGAGGTTAGTATGGGTATTTATGATGTTATAAGAAGAACATAGAGAAATCCCTTGAATAGGTTTTTTCAGTTTCTTTAAATATTTATAGTATGAGATTAAAAGTAGGACATTAATATTTCACAAGTATTATGCAGACTTCAATTGTTTTAATGATTTTGTGCACACATTGTTCAATATAATTTTATCAACTCTATATGAATAGTTACAGACACATTTCTTTACCAAAAATAAGTCTGTCCATGCTTCCCTTTTATAATTAAGCCCACTATTTCTCTGGGTCCCATCCCAAACCTGTTTCATCCTGAAACCAAAATATTTTTTTTCTCTGACTTCTAGATTATGCAATAAATAAGCTTTTAGGATTGTCCTCAAATCATGGTAGATTATTCCCTGTTGTTGTATGCCTTAATATTGTATTGTATTCACTCGATTATCCTTTTGGTTCTGTTATTAGAGAATGTAGCACAATTCGTTTCCCAGTCACCTGAAAAAAGATTGAATTGATTTCCGTTTCTTTAACTAGAGGAAATAATGCTGCTATAATCCTCTGTGTTTTGGCCTTTGGGTGAATGTTACAGTTTATTTTTATGAGACAAAGCCTGAAGAGCTCAATTCCTGTGCTATACTCTAGGTGGTTGCATATTTCATATTCTAGGAAACTGTCAAAATGTTTTCACAAGTGGCTTTTCCATTTGAGATTCCTGCCAACATCCAGTTTCTGTTTCTTGATATCATTTAGTATGGGCAATATTGTATTATGTGCAGTAATTCTCACACATGTTTTATGATTGTTTTAATGTGCATTTATGTGATGACTGATGATGCCTTTCTTGGGCTTATTTTTCACAAAAGGTATTTTGCTAGTTTCTAATTGATGTTCTTTTAAACATTAGTTTTTGAGAGTTCTATGTAGAGTCTAATTTGAGGCATTCTTCAGGTACAGGATTTGCAAATATTTTATCCTTGACTATGGGTACACTTCATCAACATTAACTTCATCATCGTTATCATCATCATTATCATCATCTGTTGGGTCTTCATCCATCCCACTAAAGACGGACTGGGTCTGAGGAAAAGTAAGTGCGGCAGCTCACCCATTACCCAGGCTCCTTCAGCCCAGGAAACAATCAGACCCAGCAGGGAGTCAATTCAAGCAGGAAGAAACTCGTTTATTAACACAGAACAGCCCTTTTAGAGCAAAAAAGAGCAGGTGGCCTGGCAAGGGAGGAAGAGGAACCAATCACTGTCAAGGTCACACCCTATCATGAACGTAAGCTTCCACGGGCTGGTTACGCACTGAACTAAAGCAAATTGGGCTCTGCCCACTCAATTCCCTCTCAGCACCATCTTTGCTGCCCATATGCCCTACAATCATCATCATCATCATCATCATCATCACTATTAGTAGTATTACTACTATTAGTTTTGTACATGTATGTATGGTCCTGGGACATGAACACAGGGTCCCTGAGATAAGTTGCAATTTGTTAACAATTTATCATTTCAGTCATGCCTCACTTCTGCCTTTTTTGCTGATTAAACAGAGATAAGATTTTCAGGGACTTTATTTTGTGGGCTGCCATCAAACAGCAATACTCACATCACAGCCTACCAAGTAGTTAGGTTCAGATAAGTGAGTCCCTTGCTCCCAACTTCTATTCACTACTTGCATATGAGCTTTCACAGACTAAATTATTTTATACATTTTTGAGTTCTACTATATCATTTTCCTTTCCTACAATTTTAATGCCAAATTTAAATATGTTTCATCTCCAAAATTGTCAAGGCATCTTCCTTTGTTATACATTTACATCACTCTTTTTGTTTTATAGGCCACCTTCATATCCTGCTTGAAGTTAATATTTAAATAAATTTTTTTAAGTCAATGTTCACTTTTTAATTCTCCCCAATATTGTCTAACCTATCACCACTTATTAAAGAGAATATCACTCCACAAGTGTTTGGTTTTACACTCTTATTAAATATTCCTTGATAATAATAATGTGGCTCTAATCTGGTGTCCTACAGACACATTGAGCTCTATAATCTGTCCTCTACAAATATAACAATTTTACACTAACATAGCTTTAATATTAGACAGAGAAATATATTCCAGTTTATTTTCCTTTGTCAATGAGTCAAAGAGTGATCGTCAGGTGTTTTTAGAAATTTTCATAAACTTATAAATAAAACTGTGAAGTTGGGCACTGTTAGCTTACGCTTGTTATACTAGCTGGATAGGAGGCTGAGATCTGAGGATTGCAGTTCAAGGCAGCTGGAACATGAAAGTCTGTGAGACTCTTATCCCCAATTAACCACCAGAAAACCACAAGTGGCACAGTTGCTCAAAGGGTAGAGCACTCACTTTGAGCTGAAGCTCTGAGGAACAGTGCCCAGGACCTGATTTCAAGCCCCACGTATGACCCAAAAAAAGGGGGTTGGGGACAATTAATATCTTTGCTCAATTGTATTCTCCAATCCATAAAAAGTATATGTCTCCATTTACTTAGATTTTTGCTTTTACATTCAGCATTGCATAATTTTCAATGAGGGTGAGTCAACAACACTTTAAAACATTTTGATGACATGTGGAGATGGCACAAAAAATTCACAGAAAACAGATGAAAAATAAGGGGCAATGGGAATGGAGAAAGACAGAAATGGGTTAATCAAGTCCTTGATCAATATGTGAGTTTGTAAAATATTTCAATAAGATTTCTTTGTACAATTAATATACATCAATTAATAAATATCTTCCAAAGGCATTGGTATTCAAGTATGTCATAAAGGATAAATACAGATTTTGTGGTGAAATGAAAGATAGATGAGAAAATACATACTTATAGTAATACTTATAGTAATAGTAAACTAAGAAATTTGGTCAACATTCTGAAGGCTCACGGCTCATTAGAATAGAAGGCCCTTGGTATCTAACATAAGACTAAAATGTTAGACTTGAGCCTGTCTTTAAAACTGCTTAATGCTATTGCCTTTTGAGTAAGTATTCCATTTATTGTTGTTGTAGATGGTGGTGGTCGTGGACCTTGAACTCTGGGCCTAGGCGCTGTCCCTCTTCTATTCAGCTCAAGGCTAGATCTCTACCACTTGAGCCATAGTGCCACTTCTGGTTTTCTGGTGGTTTATTGGAGATAAGACTCTCATGGACTTTTTCTGCCTTGAACCACAATCCTCATTTCAGCTTCCTGAGTAGCTACAATTATAAAATGAGCCACCAGCACTGGGCTTGAATCAGTATTCTTAGTACAAAGAAAAAAATACAAGTGATTTGGAACCAAGCTGTGAAGGCTGCTTCAGAAGAGAGCTGGCTGGTATCTTATGAGTAGATAGATTTAGGAAAAATTGAACATATAAGTCCACATGGAAGGCTACAAAACATTTTAGTGAAGTTCCAAAAATGATAAGGACATGAATTGCAATAACTAGCTTGGTAATAAGGGACACGTTTGGGAGTTCGGTCTTTATTGTTACAGTTGTAAATGTACAATGTCATTTTATTCATTTATTGTTGTTGTATCCTTAGTATGTTATTTCCCCTATGGAATATCCCCTGTTGTCACTGTACTCGATTTTGATACCCTGCATCTTGTATATACATGTCTAATCTGGGGAGGGTAAAGGGAATTACAAAACGCTGAAATAAGGACACAGGATAACCCATTGCAACACAGATACCAATAAGACTATATTGGAAATGAACCTTACCACTTCATGCTGTGAAGAGTGGAGAGAAAGGAATGTGGGAGCTGGGAGAGGGAAGGGATAGTGGGGAAACAACAAGGAAGGAAAAGGGTAATAATGATCAACAAGTAATGTACTCATTGCCTTACTCATGTAACTGTAACCCCTCTGTACATTTTAACAATAAAATAAAATAAAGTAAAAACAATAAAGGACATGTTTGGCAAATAAAGTAAAATGCTAACTTACAGACAAATGAAAATAATAATAAACATATATGTCTATATACATATATGTACACATCTGTATATTCATATAAATGTATGCATATATAGGTATTTGTGTATGTACACATATAAATATGAATATACACATATGCACATAGTGTGCATACATATACATTTATTTAAAGAGACTTGAATAAGAAATATATTAATGCCTATGAAAAACCTTAACCATCCTCCCTATGAAAAGCTTTAACTATCCTGAATATATTATCAAAAAATCCAAATTTATAATAATATACCAAAATCCAAAGAATATACGGAAAAATCATACCATACCTATACATTGCATACATATAGAGATTAGTGGAAATAGAAAAAAATGGAATAGCAGTGCACAAACAATATGTAGAAATTGGAATCCTTATATATTGGTGCTTGACACTTAAAGTGATATAGTCAGTTTCTTAAACATACTGGCAATCTAAAATATTACACATAGAGTTGCCTCTATGATCCAGCATTTTGAATCATAATTTCATATACAAAATATATTTCAACATATGTCCAATGAAACACATGTGCAATGATATACATAAATGCAATGATATACATAAGAAACCCTTTTATAATAACATATAATAAAATATTGAAATGCCCATTGAGGGGATTATAGAATTATACACACACATACAAATCAATATTGTATATCCCTGGGAAAAATTTATATGGACTTGGTTTGGAAACTAATTTTACTTGGGAGGAATGGATAAAATAGACTTCAATTTCTAATTATATGAGATTTTTAAAATGGACACAGCCGTAGTGGTAGACTATGAAGTAATGTTTGGTCAAGTGCAGGGTATGTTGAAATGATGACAGGAAGTGACTAATAATAGGTATTGGCGTACTTTGAGAGGGTAGTGATGATAAAGTGTTCTAGAACTGAAGGTGATATTCATAGTCCAACTCTTTAACATTCTATTAATCATTGTACTTTATCAAAGAATTACAGATTGCATTTGCATTAACCTTAAGAAAATTTTAGAATAGTAATGGGTGAATCTGAGTGATAATTTAGAATTTAAAATCACAGCATTCTATAATGTGCACGTTTAATATGTTGATGAATAAGACTATCAATAAAATATGATCTGTGATATATCCTCTGAGTCACTGTTTATGACATTGCAAGTCAGTGAATACTCTACAAAATTATGTAAATTGAGGAATGAGATAGGAGTGAAAAGAATGAGGGATAATGATCATCAAGATGCATTTTATTGAGCTGGGAATGTGGCTTAGTGGTAGTCTTAGGGGAATAGTGTGAAGCCCTGGGTTTGATTCCTCACTTCTACATTAACAAAAAAAAGCTGGAATTGGCACTGAGACAGAAGTCGTAAAGTGCCAGTGTGAGGAAAAGAAGTTCGTGGACATTGGCAAGGCCCTGAGTTCAAGACCCAGGATTGGTCACAAAGATAAAGACGCATTGTATTAAGATAGGCACTAACGGCTCATGCCTGTAATCCTAGATACTCAGGAGGCTGAGGATTGAAGTTTAAAGCCAGCCCAGGTAGGAAAGTCTGTGAGATTCTTATCCCCAATTAAATGTCAGAAAAATCTGAAAGTCCTGCTGTGCCTCGAGTGATAGAGTTCTAGTGTTCATCGAAGGGAGGTCATGCACAGAGCACCCAGACCCAGAGTTCAAACCTCAGGAGTGAAGAAAGAAAACAAAATAACTCACTAAACACTATTCATAAACTGCATGGTCAAACAGCATCTCCCATGCAAACACTTAAATTCAATTAAAAATATGATTAAAATAGAATACAAGTCATTTTGTGGACCAAACATAGATCGAATACAAAGGATCTTTACAGGGACAAAGTAAATTTAATCTCTTAGTTAGAGTTGAAATTTGTTCTTCAGTCTTCTTAAATAATTTATGAAATTGACAATGCTGCCAATTATAAGTCAATTTCCTTGAGGAACAGATTGAATTCTGCTGTCTTTTCATAGCAAACCATAGAGGTGTATTTTTTGCCTCTTGTTGAAGTATATCTGATATTTTAAAGTAGATTTGTCCTAATATTATATTGATTTAATCAATCATTTCATTAGGGTGATGTTAGTCAGACTTTTTTCCAGTAAATCCTATCCCTTATAATAAATGAGAGCATGCTGTGTCAGTCTCCTATTAATATGACAAAATATTTTATAGAATTAATTAATAAGGGGGAAAGATTAATCTTGGCATCTGATTTTATACATTTCAGTTTATGTTTCTTATCCTCATTGCTTTGGGTTGGTGGTGGCACAGAACCCAATGTCAGGAACATGTGATGGAGTATGTGTATTCATGGAAGACAGAAAGTAAATAAGAAGAGGAATAGGAGTGGGAGAGAGAGAAAGAGGAGGAGAGGAAGAGGGAGAAAGAGAAGGAAAAGGAGAAGGAGACAGAGAAGGAAAAGAAGGAAGAGGAGGAAGGACTTTGATGTTAACATCCTCTTTGATCACAAGTTCTCAGTGACCATACCTCTACAACTGTGCCCACTTGAAAAAGTTCACCACCTATTTATGGCAACATAGTGAAAGCTAATTATTAATCCCAATCCTTTATGTTTCAGATTTAACTTCTAGAATGATGGGTAGATACTACTATACAAGTGTGATAACTTCTGTTCCTAAATATTTACTTGAATTAATCTGATAAGCTATTTGGCATGGAGTTGGTTTGGTTATACCACTGTTGGAGAGATGAATGAAATATTTTGAATGCAAAAACATTTTGAATGCAAATACAGATAAAGAAGCTTCCAGAGATTTCATTTTGTGACCTTCGAAAATGACTATTTCATTCAACTTATAGTGACATGAACTTTTCATAATTTTTATGGCATTTCCATTGAAAGTATTTTGTCATCTATAGCGAGATTCATACTTTCTAGTGAAGGAAAAATAAATGCTATCACGACCATTTATTTTTTAATTACTTCTATAGAGAGTAGGTATAATATGAATTTCCTGCCATTCAAAAATAAGTTATATTCAAGTCTATAGGAATAATTGGAAAAGTCATGGAATATCTTGCTTTAGTTATCTCATATTAAGATTGATTCAATTTCTAAAAATCACTGTTGATATAAAATACATGAAATTCAATTTTTGTCTGAAATGACTTGGTCCTCAAACCTGAGAAATGCATGACTATTAACTATGATTTCTTTATACTCAAAAAATGTATGAATCTGCATTTTTTTGGGGTCCGGTTGTGGGGCCTGAACTATGGGCCTGGGTGCTGTCCCTCAGCTCTTCAGCTCAAGGCTAGAGCTCTACCACTTTAGCCACAGCGCCACTTCTGGCTTTTTAAATTTTGCTTATATGGTGCTGAGGAATCGAACCCAGGGCCTCAGGCATGCAAGGCAAGCACTCTACCACTGAACCATCTTCCCAGCCCTGAATCTGCATTTTTATGTCAAAATTTTAGGGTAAAAAGAAGAGAAAATCATGTAACTGCATTAGATAATAATCAAAGTTAATGACGTTACTTCATTCATCCTGACAGAGCCTATTGATTTTATCTTACATGAGAAATTTGATTAATGATCCCTTTGTTGCTTTTGAATAATAGAGTATTTCAATTTGTCCAAAGATTCTGTCATTTAAACCTTCAAGTTTATATTTTTTCATAAAAATGAAAAGTATTTTTCCAGAGAGCAAGTTCAGATTTAACAACTAAATAAATATCTAAATGTCAATTTATTAAATTGAGCCTCTAGAATTCAAATAATAAATTTATTTAATTCTTAGATATATTATATCTATGCTGAATATAAGTGTCTCAAGCTTGTAATCCTTGCTACTCAGGAAGCTGGGGTCCAAAGCCAGCTTTGGCAAGAAAGTTTGTGAGACAAATCTCAATTAATCACACACACACACACACACACACACACACACACACACACACACACACACACACAGAAATCCAGAAGTGGAGTTGTGGATCAAACGTTAAGACACTATCCTTGAGTGAAAAAAACTAAGGTATAGGACTTGTGTTCAAATCACAAGAATAACACACACCCACATGCACACACATGCACATTATGTCTAAATTCTTATTTTAATTCGAAGAAATAAACAATATCATGAATAGTAATATTTGTTTCATATCCTGCAAATTTTATGAAGTGGTTTTTAGTAAAATTTGCTTTAAGATATAACATAGGTCATAAAAATTAATATTAATCTAGTTAATATTGATAATATAACAAATTGGTATTTTATGTATACATTTAAGAAATATTATGAGTAAAAGAAAGAAAGGAAGAATAGAAGAAAAGAAAGAAAGAAAGAAAAAGAGAGAGAGAAAGAAAGGAGGAAAGAAGGAAAGAAAGAAAGAAAAAAGAAGAGAGCAAAAGAGAGAGGTAGGGATGGAGGGAAGAAAGGAGGAAGGAAAGACAGAAGGAAGAAAGGATGAAAGGAAGGAAGGAGGAAAGGAAGGAAGGAAGAAAGGAAGGAAGGAAGGAAGGGACAAAAACAATACAATTTATAAAATCTGTTATTTACCCCAACATAAACTTCATGTAAGTTAACCATTTTGTAAACGCAAGGTTACAATTGTCACTTTTCTGCATGTTCTCCATGCATGAATGAAACCAACAAAGGAAGGATCAGAAATAACCAGATGAATCTGTTTGCATCTGTTTGTGTAAATATGTACACAAATCTTTTTCTCATTTTCTATACATCATCAAATAACTATTTGCAAACTATTTACATTGTTATAAAAATTCTAAAAATTGATGTAACCAAAGGATGTCAATATATTATATAATGTCAACACTAGTATTTATAATGCTATTAATATTACAGTCTTAATATTATATTAATTATAACAATTTACATTATATGTTTTATCAGAGAAATTAGCATACTCTGATTTTGGTGTCTGTGGGAGTCTTAATAGCAGACAGCAATTAAAATCTAAGGAGATTTGTATTTCTGTAAGCAGTTAACTAATTGGAGATTGTTCAAATACATCAGAAGGGCCTTAGAAAGGCTGAACATGTTTACATGATTACCTATGATGTGATTCAAGAGCCACAAAACAATCATACTTCACTTTGTCATCACTACAATTATTCCCACTGTAAGAAGAATCATTCACATAATTTACACGATATAGGTTTGTCCTTAAGTTATTATTTTCTATGAAATAATATCCAAATGATACACTACACTTAGTTAAAGAAAAAGTTGCATAATGTATTGGACACTGTAACTCCTTCCAATTACATGCATTGAAATTCTATTCCCCTGTCTGGTGACACTAGAATCAGACTTTCAGAGATGACCCTGAAATAATGATCCTGATAAAAGAAGCCCAATATAACTAGTCTGCCATGTGAATGTCCAGCAAATAGATTATAATGAACCAGAAAGTAGACCCCCATAAGACAAAGATTTGCTTTGAATAAGCATTTTTATAATCAATGTTCAAGATTCTAGAGTATGGGTAATATAGTCCTGATGTTTTTAATCCACTTATTTTGAAGTATTTTCTTATAACATCCCAATAGAGAACAAAAAGCAGAATAGTATTGATTTAAATTTCAAATTTTTGAAAAAAACTATTCATAATGTTTTATTATTTCAACTTTATTCTCCAAACCTCCAAGTTACAAATATTATTAAATGGGAATTGAATTGAGGTTCAGCGCTGTATTCAAATATCATAATTAACATTTGGAATATTTTTACTATCTTTAAGTATTTGTACAAAGGAGTTGCCATTCACTGAAACAGTTTATGAATATAGTGTCACCCCTTTCAACATTCTCATCCACCCCTCCCAATCAACCCAGTCTTTACTTATCTCAATATTATGTTCTGTATGGAATTACTTGCCATTTAACAAAACATTTTATGTATACAATTCACCTGGAATTGTGTTACCACTTCAACATCTTCACCCCCATTTCACACTACCCATTGCTTTGTATATTTCAATTCTGGGAAGTATGCAATGGGTTCTTGCCTGTATTCTATCCTTTTCAATTTCCTACCCCTCTCACCTTGCCCCACACTGTCCTCTCTTGTAATACACATTTACTGGTATTATTTTGTTGGGTTTTCATTTAATCTTTGAAAAGAACTATACTATTTTCATTTTCCATGGACTCTGACACTTCAGATAATTCATTTACCTCTTTGCATATCAGCCAGTATGTTTACTTTTACATTTATATACATAAACATATATATATATGTATATATATACACACACACACACACACACACACACACACGCACCTTCTGTCTACCAAATATAAGGAAATTCATACAACCTAATTTTCTCTGGGTCCAGTTAATTTCACTTAATATGATTATTTCTAAGTCTTTCATTTTCCTTAAGAATGGTGCAATAAGGGCTGGGAATGTGTCTTAGTGGTAGAGCGCTTGCCTTGCATGCATGAGGCCCTGGGTTTGATTTTTCAGCACCACATAAGCAAAAAGAAAAAAGCCGGAAGTGCACTGTCGCTCAAGTGGTTGAGCGCTAGCCTTGAGCTGAAGAGCTAAGGGACAGCGCCGGGGTCCCAGAGCTCAGGCCCCACGAATGGACCGTTCCCCTCCAAAAAAAGAATGGTGCAATATTATTCTTTCTGATTGATGAATAAAATTTGATTATGTAGGTATATATACATACATACTTGTAAATAGGGATCAATAAAATTATATATACATATATATAATTCATATACACACACGCACACAATTCTTGATCCCTTTTGCAGTGAGAGACATCTGGGCTGATTCCATATGTTGGCTACAGAAAATAATGCAACAGTGAACATGATTGTGCTGGCACCTTCAGTGTGGTCTTGTTTCTGCTCTATTGGATAAATGCCAATAAGTGGAATTGCTGGATCATAGGGAGCTCTCTATTCAGTTTTGTGAGCAACCTCCATAGTGTTTTCCAAAGTCGTTGAACAAGATTACATTTCCACCAACAATGTAATAGAATTTCCTTTGGACCACTTCCCTATCAATATCTGTAATTGTTCGTTTTTTCATAATGGCATTGTAACAAAGGTGAGAAGAATCTCAGTGTTGTTTGGATTTGCATTTCTTTCATGGAGAGAGATATGTCTATTTGTCATTGTTACTTTTCTTCTAAGAAGTTCTCTTTAAGTCACTATCCCATATATTAATTGGGCTCTTGTTTATTTGAGGGTTTATTTGATCTGTAAATATGGGTTAGTTATGTAAACCCTTGTCTAATGCTTAGTAAGTAAAAATCTTCTTCCATTCTGTTCTCTTTCTATATACCCTGCTAACATTTTCCTTTGCCATGAAAAAACTCTTCAGTATGATGCAACTCTACTCACCCAGAAAAAAAATGATATTACACCATTCATAAGGAAATGGAAAGACTTGGAACAAACCTATATTAAGTGAAGAAAGTCAGACTCAAAGAAATATAGGTTGCCTGATTTCCCTCATTTGTTGTATTAGAATGTGCCTCTAATTATGCAACTTAAAACACTTGGATGGTAAAAGAGAAAACATTTCATTTGGACATGATAAATTACATGGGATTCTAAATATTTATACAGTGAGATCAAAGGATGATGCCCTTTGGAGAGGATCACAAAGGCTCAATAGCTATATGAATATTATCATATAAAATAATGTTCATCAAATTGATCTCCAAGAAATGATAATGAGAGTTTTTTATTATTTTGCTTTTTCCATCTGAATTCAGATGCTGTTTTTTGTTTTAATTTCTGCACCTTTGGTCTTATATGAAAGTTTGGAAAGGGCAAGGGGAAACACAGAAATGGTGGGACAAAGGGTGAACAAATGTAGCAGTGCCACTCAATAGACACTACCTTGTAAATGAATGATACAACTTATGGGGAAGGGAGGTTGAAAGGGAAAAACTGGGAGAACATGAGGGAAGAGGTGACACTGTTGAAAAAGAAATGTGCTCATCATTTGACTTATGTAATTGGATCCCTTCTGTACATCATCTTTACAAATTAAAAATGGACCTCATAAACAGGCCAGAGTAGTTATATTAATTAGATAAAATTTGCTTTAAATTAAAATTTGTATAAAAGTAAAAAGAGACTAAAAAGGACATTCAATATTGATGAAGGAAAGTCTCCATCAGGGGGATATAACAATGCTAAATATCAATGCCCTGAATCCTAGATCTCTCAAATTCATCAGACAAATACTACTTGTCCAAAAAATATGCATACATCCAAATGCATTGTTGGTTGCTTGAACACGTCATTCTTACCTCTGGACAGGCCATCCAGGTCAAAATCTAGCAAAAAAATCAAAACCAAATACCTGGTTTGACTAGCTATACCTAACAGCTCATGGAACGTTCTCCAAAATATATTATATCTTAGATCACAAAGAAAATCTGTGAAAATTCAAAAATAAAAATGAAATTACTCCTTGTATCCTGTCAGACCACAATAAGACCAAATTAGTTCTCAACATCAAAAGGCACCACAAAAAATTCTGAAACTCACAGAGACTGAATAACACATTGCTAAATCATCAGTGAGTCACTGAAGACATATGGAGGGAAGTTCCAACGTTTATGGAATTTAGTGGAAGTGAACAGACAAAATACTACCTCCTCTGGGACACAAGAACACAGGCAATACTCAGGAAAATTTATAGCTTTGACTATGTACTTCAACAAATTAGAACAATATTAAATCAGCACTAATAATGCACCACTAGGTCCTTGAAAAACAGGAACAAGCCAATTCAAAAACTGCTAAATAGAAATCATACAAATTAGATTAAAGAAATAAATGAATTAGAGTCTCAGAAAAAAAATACAATCATAATTGACTTCTAATTACTAGTAGCTCAAAAATTCGCCCAATGAATGTAAATGTAGTTATTTTCAGATATACACTCAACCAGCTCAAACCAGTGAACAAAACACACTCGTAGGATTCTAAGAAACAATATTTTGTTTGCCTTTTTAAAATAAATTTACTCTGTTATTAAGTTGATTTATAGAGGGATTACAATTACATGTGTCAGGTAATGAGTACATTTCCTTCTATGAAATGTCTTCTGTTCCCTCATATTTTCCCATTCCCTCCCTTCTTTCCCCACCCATGTGTTAAATAGTTCACTTTCATCAATGTTCAAGGAACTCCACTGCTTCATTTTTTTCACCCTTTCCCTAAAGCTCTGTGCCCACCCCCACCTTCCTGAAGAGGTAGAATGAATATAAAATGCATAAGGTAAAGAAGACAGAATCATCTCAAACTATAAATAACAACTACATACACTAAACAAAAAATGGAGTCTTCTGTTTCCATACCTCGTAGTTTGTTTCAGGATGTTTATGATGTTACATAAATGTAATTGTTTTTATAATAAGTCAATTCAGGGATTAAGGTGTGATAAACTTATAATTTTCTTTCTATTTAGTAATGCTTTTATTTTACATTAATGTTGTAAATAACACAATTCACATTCTAGTGATATTAGAAGGTTCAGATTTAAAGTTAAATATTCAAAAGATCTAATAGTTCCATTTTGGCAACCAAACTGAAAATCAGGCATGTTTTATCCGCAGAAATGTCATTATTTCATATGCAAAAAGTAATTTTACCTACATTTTCTCTTATATGTTAACATATTAGCTGCTAATCAGAGAGATACAAAAAGATTTTTAATTATGATATGAAAAATGCATCGACATGAATGAATGAAATCAACGAGTAAATGGCCCATAGCGGGGTGGTTCTGTTTTATATTTTCATTATTTTGAATGATCTGATGTTTTTTGTATGTGTGGAATTATGAATGTATTTTATATATGGACAAGAAAGTTTGATTAATAGATCATCTGATACCCAATGTCTGGAACCTAACCTGAGTCAGAGTGGTAAGTATGTGTGTGTGTGTGTGTATGTGAGTGTGTGTGTGTGTGTGTGTGTGTGTGTGTGTGTGTGTGTGTATGTGTGTGGGTGTGGGTGTCTCTCTGTCTGCCTGCAAGTCTGGATTTAGAAGGAAGTATCTTATTTCCCTGAGGATATATACTTAATTCTGTTAGGTATACTCCATTAATGACAGCAGATAAAGTTAATTAACATTTTGTGCCATATATTTATGTTCCTATGATTGCATGAACAAACTAAAAATTATGTTTGGGGTATGAGTTTTGTAAAAGGTCAGCTGAAAGTATAAACATTTGGAGTCTTGAGAAAGATATCAATGCCAATCATTTCAGTGTAGATAAATTTTGACAACACTTGCAGTGATAGGTAATCCTATATCAAAATTCAATATTTATTGATTTTTCCATAGCTACACTATTCTATAAATTTATAGGAAAACAAGTTAAATTATGGAATCATAAAAGTAATGTGATTATTTATTGCAAACAGTTTTACAGTTAGGTCCTGATTGTAAGCGCTAGGATCAACAGAATAAAAAAACACAATATACAACATGGAGTTAGATATTTTATAATGAAGCATATTTTAATGTACTCTACATTGTTAGAAAGACTAGAACGTTGGGTTAGCTTTATAACCTACCAAAATAAGTGATATTGTCAATTTATTAAGCAGAAAGGCTTACTCAGATTTACAAGATTGAATATTTCAGTGTATGTTCCGCTGGTTTTATTGCTTTGGGGGCCAGTGCCAAGAGAATGTCAAGGAGGGGAGTATGTCAAAGAGAAATGTTTTTTAGGTAGAATGATTAAAAGATAAAAGAAGAAAGAAGATGAGAGTCTATTTTCTTATGTGTTTCACTCTGAAGAACTTAATCTCCAGAAGAACTCCACAGTCTGGGAGGAATTGGAATGTCATTTCGCTTAAACACATAGGTCTTCCTGGGGTATTCTAAAATGAAGTGGCAACATCTTCACCAATGATAATAACTTGTCCAGGGGTGGAAGTCACTAGATATTTCTATAAACTCTAATCAGATCTCAGCAGACTAAATATTTTATGGAATTCCTATTAAAATATTTTCTTGCAGACTAACTGGGTCTTCATAATGTGTATCTGTGTGTTTATATGTGTGTGTTTGAATAAACTATTAAAACAATGTGGCAGATAAAAGTATTAGTATGGTCTTTTGTTTTTCTTCTCATACTATGAAAGCCTGTCACAATTCCCAATGAAATCCCATCCAAGATTCAAACATTAATGCTGTCCCCAAATTTCTTTATGTTAACCTAAGTACATCCATCTCATTTCAGATGGCCATGGTATAGGAAAATTTTATGTCTTCTACTTACCTTGTCACCAAGGAAACAACGTACAATATTTCTTTTAAAAAATACCTAGATTGTAGAACATCTTAGCCAGAAAATTGAAGGAGTATACATTATAGGATTTAATTTAAATATTTACTCACATAAATGGATATTCTTTATCCCCAACTCAGAGCCCTTTTAAACTACATAATTGCACAACTCATCTATTACCATCTTCCATGAAGACAGTACTTGCTGTAAACAAACCAGATGTGGCGAACAAATTAACAAGTACACCATTGTTACATGCTGCTGTTCTAAAGCATGGAAGTGAAAGAGCATTTAATGCCTGTGAAGAGCTGGTTCTAAGAATTATGGAAAGTGATTACTTTCCACCATAAATAGAAAAATCCACAGATGTTTCAAGTTGTGTTTTGTTGTTGGCATTTGTGAGATATATTTTGGAAAGCACAATGAATGAAAGCATGCTATTTTGTAAAACTTTGGTGGCTGACACATTTACTGAAATGTTTCAAATGAGAAGACAGACAATAGTGTGGTAAGATGTGGTATGCAGCTTTAAATATAGACAAGCAAAACAAAAATGGGAATTTTTTTCCTTAACAAATGCTTTCTGGTTATATTGTGCTATACACTATACTGTTGAAATAATCATTTCTTTGGAAAAGTAAGGAGAAAACACTGTCACCTGTTGAATTTCTTTTTAAACTGAATCTTAAATGTCAAGGTCAAAGAAATTTAAATGCCTTAAGAAAATATGATCAAGTATTACTTTCATTTTTGATAAAAAAGTTAAGACAAACTGACAGACTGTTAGTCCATTAAGATTTATAAGTTTCCTGCTATATGTTTCCAATTGTTCATCTTTTTTGGGGGGTGATATATATATAGATTTTAGAATTGCAACCTGGTCTTAAACATTCCCCACAAAATTTATGCTGTCATAGAATCAGAGAGTTTTTTTTTTTTGTTGTTGTTGTTTTGTTTTGTTTAATTGGTTGGTCATGGGGCTTGAACTCTGGGCCTCGGCGCTGGTCCTACACTCTTCAGCTCAAGGTGAGCACTCTACTGCTTGAGTCCCAGCGCCACTTCTGGTTTTCTAGTGGCTTATTGGAGATAAGAGTCTCAGTTGTTTAAGGATACAGGTGGACCTGTTGCAACAATGAGAGGTACAAGTTGTCATGTCCAAAACGAGCCTTACAACGTTGGTGTGCAGGGGGAATGGAGGGGGGAAGAGGGGAAGGAGAAGGATTGGGATTGGGGGAGAGGGGGGAGGCTGGGAAGGGATGCGAAGGGTAAACCAAAGGAGCAGGCTGCAATGCTTGGTAAGAAATGTACGCATTATCCTGCCCATGTAATTGTAACCCCTCTGTACAGTATGTTCACAAATAAAATAAAATTAAATTAAAAAAATAAATAAAAAATCAAAAAAAAAAAGTCTCACAGACTTTCCTGCCTGGGCTGTCTTTGAACTGAGATCTCAGCCTCCTGAGTAGCTAGGATTACAAGCATGAGCCTCTGGTGCCCAGCCAGAGAATTTTATTTTATTAAATTAAGACAATAGTAGGCTTATTTTATGCCAACACAAAATATAAACACCAATGACATTTTTCCCTAAAAAAAAAACACTCATAAAAAAATCATGAGATTCAGGGGAAGACGGCAGAGGAGAAGCTGAAGGCTCAACAAGCTCTCCCATAGAAAGCATTATAGTATTCCAGTGAACAGTCTTAGGCTACAGAGTCACACCAAGTGTGTCATCTCAATACAGAGAGTTTGCACAGAGGGAAAATCCAAGCAAGGAAACAGATCTGAACACATGCGGCTAGCCATGGCTGCAGTGTCAGAGTTGGTAGCAGAGACACTCGTATCAGCCATAACTACAGAGAGAATCTGGGACAAAGGCGCCAGATGTGGTGGGCGAGCAGATTCTACCCAACACAAGCAAGAACTGACAAGGAGCAGATATCTTCATCCTGCAGATCACAGATCAGAAACTGCCCAGGAACAAGACTCTGGCATGAGTAGAACCCTGATCTCCTCATTCCTTCTTAGGGAGCAGAGGAGGGAAGGACGCCCCCTACCACTGGACGCCTCCTACCACTGGAGATCTCTGTCTTTGATACTAACAAAGGCCAAGCTGAGCAACTAGCTCCAACTCAGGCCTTGGAAGAAAACAAAAGACTAGTTTAGCAGGTCACAGGAACCTTCCCTGACCTGCCAGGCTCAGTTCCACCCAGGGGAAAGTCAACCAACCCAGACAGAGAAAAATCTGCCCCCTGAAGAGTGACTTTCATCACTGTGTAAACAGAGCCAGAGGCTGCCCCTCCCTACAGCAGCCTAGACAAACAATTAAAACTCAGTAAACATAAACCCTTAGAATGGCTCCAAACTGGGCTCTCTGAGAGTCTCAAGAGCTAGCCCAGCAAGGAAAAGCTACTGATTGCTGAAAGGCCTCAACTCTACCCATAACCTAGTCTCATCACAGCAACTCCAAACTAGAGGAAACTCCCATCTCCCTCTTTTGGGATACTCAAAGCAAATCCACCTCCCACTGAACTAGCCTGGGAGGAGGATCACAAAACAATGGGTTAGGTAAAGCATTTTTCTGCCTGCTCAAACAAAGTGACTTAAGAAAACAATCATGCCAAAGGAAAACCAAACACCACAAGCAGACCAGAGATTCCACCAAGAGACTGGTTATGGACACGGGAGATACACAATGGTCCCATTGCCCCCATCCCCCCCCCAAAAAAAATCAAAGAACTCTTTTTTAAATTTAATTTTATTTTTTATTGTGAGAATACAGTACAGAGGAGTTACAATTACATCGGCAAGATAACGAGTATATTTCTTATCAAGCATTTTTGCCTCCTTGTTGTTTCCCCTTCCCATCCCTTCCCATACTTCTCCCTTCCCCCTGTCCGGTCCTCCCCCACCCCCCACCAAAGTTGTTAAGTTAGTTTTTCGACATAATGAATTGTACATCTTATTGTTGCAATCAAAGAACCCTTATTTGAACCTTTTTAAAAATTTTTATTTTTTAAAATTGTTTTCTATTAATCTTATTTTCCTCCCATAATGTTTATTTTAGGTGCGTACATGTGTGTGTGTGTGTGTGTGTGTGTGTGCTTTTTTATCTCCTCTGAATTTTGGGTCCTTTTTAAGTATTCTTTTCATTTTTTTCTGTTTCTTTTTTGCGTGACTAAATTGCTGTTTGGCTCATTCCCAGATATATACCCGTCGTCGATTATTAGACCTTATACCCCATTGTGTACACATTTAATCCAGAAATTTATTACTCAATTCACAATCTCTTAGGCTTAAATTTTTAATAGCAGTATTATCTCTTTATATGTATATAATTTTCAAGTAACTAATTTTTTTTTTTTTTTTGGGTCCGGTCTTGGGCCTGAACTCTGGGTCTGGGTGCTGTCCCTCAGCTCTTCAGCTCAAGGCTAGTGCTCTACCACTTGAGCCACAGTGCCGCTTCCGGCTTTATTCTTATGTGGTGCTGAGGAATCGAACCCAAGTCCTCGAGCATGCAAGGCAAGTGCTCTACCACTGAGCCACCTTCCCAGCCGCTAAGTAACTAATTTTAAGAATTTTTATTTTTTAGTTTTCATTTCTCCTTACAATCTATCCCTTCTTCTCATCTTATCCTTTTCTTCTCTCAATATCATTTGTTTAAACTTACATAATTTTTAAGTCTTTCACTACTTAAATTTAAATTTTGTTTTTTCCATTTTTTCTTGTTCTTTTTTTTGTAATCTCTCTCCTATCATTCTATCCAAACCATTCCCCTCTCTAAGATTAGGACTTGGTTAAATACCACATTTTCTCGATTCATCCATCTACTGAGAGGCATCTGGGTTGATTCCATATCTTAGCTATGGTAAATAAAGTTGCAATATATATAGTTGTGTTGGTAGCATTAGTATGGTCTTGTTTGTGATCATTTGGGTAAATGCTCAAAAAGTAGATTGCTGGGTCATAGGGAAGTTCTAGGTGGAATCTTTTGAGGAACCTCCATACTCCTCCAAAGTGATTGAACAAGTTTCACTCCCACCAACAATGCAGTAAGGTTCCCTTCTGGCCACATCCCCTCAACGATCTGTTGTTATTAGAGTTCTCGATTATAGCCATTCTAAATGGGGTGAGATGGTATCTCAATGTTGTTTTGATTTGCTTTTCTTTTATGGATTGGGAGGTTGAGCAATTCTTCATGTGTCTATTGGCCTTCCTTCTTTCCTTTTCAGAGAAGTTTCTCTTGAAGTCTTTAGTCCACTTATTTACTGGGAAGTTGTTTCTTTTAGGATTTGTTGTTGGGGGATTTAATGTTTTGAGTTCCACATATATTTTAGATATGAGACCCTTGTCTATTGTATGGCTAGCGAAGATCTTCTCCCAATCCATGGGCATTCTATTGATCTTGCTAGCTATGTCCTGTGGAGCACATGGGCAGCAAAGATGGTGCTGGGAGGGGGTTGAGTGGGCAGACCCCAATTGATCTTCTGATCAGTGCCTAACCAGCCCGTGAAGGCTCAGGTGAATGATAGGGTGTGACCTTGACAGTGATTGGTTCTTCTTCCTCCCTTACCATACCACCCACCCTTGTTGTCTTTAAAAGGGGCTGCTCTCTGTTAATAAACGAGTTTTTCTACCTGCTGGATTTGGCTCCCCACTGTGTCTGATTGTCTCCTGGGCTGAGGGAGGCTAGGGAACGGGCGTGCACCGCACTTACCTTTCCTCGGACCCCGTCCGTCTTTTGTGGGACGGACGAAGACCCAACATCTGGCGCCCAACGTGGGGCACGAAAGGAAAAGATACCGGCCGAGGCTAAGCGGTCTCTAGGGGTAAGTGAAACCCTAAATATGGGTAATGCTATATCACAGAAGAAGGAGGAGGAGGCAACATTAGGCCTAGAAGGAGTACAGGAGGACTTGGGAAGTAAAAAGGAAAAGGAAAAGGTCAAATTCAACCGGGAACGCACTATCTGTGCATGCAGGGGCGGAGGCAGCTACTCAGGTGCCCCGGACGGTCCTAGGCCCCCTTCCTATTCCCCTGATTGGACGGGAGGTACGGCGCCCTACGAGACCTGCGAGAGGGACTTGCAAAACCCAGACCCCTACCACATGGAGGGACAAAGGGCTGAGGAAGTAACCTACTCGGAGACCTCCTCTGTAAAGGAAGGGCCACCCAAGAGCCCTGGAAAGGAAGGGCCACCCTTGAGCCCAGACTCTCGGGCACAGGATTTGCTTCCCCAAGTGTATCCGGTCAATGTGGCATCAGGGGCTAACAGGCCCTTGGAATGGTATCCATGGGAAGCTAAGGATCTTAAAGAGCTCCGCAAGGCGGTGGCGGAGGATGGCCCAAACTCTCCCTGGGCCCAGACCACTAGTTCTCAGTTTATTAAATGGTGTGCTTTCTTTAAGGAGGAATGCAGAGTGGGAGCGGAGAGTAACCGGCAGGCTCAACCAGCAAAACCTATTACTTATGCCATGCTAGCAGGGAAGGGGGAAGGGTACTCCACCGGCATCCAACAGGCCGCAATACCTGGCCCATACTGTGACCAGGTGAGGCAGGCAGGACTTGCCGCGTGGTACAAACTAGATGATGGGTCAACTGAGTCCTCCATGGCAGAAGTGAGACAAAAACTGGGTAAGCCTCTACCTGATTTCATAGACTGAGTCCAACAGAGCGTTCACCGCAAGCAGCTGACAGGGAACCTCCGAGATCAGTTTGTAAAGCTGCTGGTCTGGGAAGGGATGAATGCAGACCACCGCATGGCCTGCACGGGATTGAGAGAGAGTTCCCTGAGCAGATGGGTGGTGGCCAGACAGGATGTGGGAACGCAACAGCATCAGTCCCAATCACTAGCTTTAGCTTTACAGGCTCAGGCATCTACAATGACTGAGGCCATTACTCAGGCGCTGGCAGCCCAGGGCCAAGGAACCCCAAGGCCATCGGGGAGAGGGACTTGTTTTAAATGGGGGCAGGAGGGGCACTTTAAGAGGGATTGTTTACAACAATCCCCTGCCAACTGGCCCATGGGCAAACCGCCCCCTATACCCTGCCCCAGGGGCAGGGAGGGATACAAGTTTGATTTAGATGGGAAGTCTTTAAATTTGGGGAGGGGCATCCTCTAGCCCCTTTAACTCAAGAAGGAACCCCCTCTGCTGTGAGGCCCAGGCAGCCTTGTGGCAGGGCGACCCAGGTCCATTGGACCGTCCCCCTGGTGGACGGACTCCGCCTTAAAATGAGTATTCTCATAGGCAGAAAGAGGTTTCACTGCTTAATTGACACCGGGGCAGACCAAACCATACTCAGGGAGGAGGAAGTGCCCTTGGACTGGAAGCTTACACCTGGGCCCCCGATATTGGGGGTAGGGAGCAACTCCATTACCAAAGAAACGGTTGCCCTTATGACATGGACTAGCCCAGATGGAGAACAGGGAAGGATACGCCCTTTAGTGGCAAAGAACCTCACTGCCAATTTACTAGGGCAAGATATGCTAAGACAAATGGATGCCGTGGTCACTACAGACCATCGAGCATCATATGATGATATCCTGGATGGGGAAAAAGCACAAAGGCTTAAACAGGATCTAGAGGGAGTTAAGGAAGGGGATTTTTTTAACTTTCATAATTACAGAGAAGAACATAGGGGACCCGCTCGGGTGCACCCCCAATCCTAAAGGCCACTGTCCCCCAAGTACCTCCCATTAGGTGGAAGCCAGAAAGCCCAATCTGGGTGGAGCAGTGGCCATTGACCAAACCTAAACTTGAAGCCCTCCACCTTCTGGTGGAGGAACAGATAAGCCTCAGGCATATCTGCCCTTCTATAAGTCCTTGGAACACACCCGTATTTGTTATTCAAAAAGCCTCTGGGGCTTGGCCGATGCTCTAAGATCTACAGAAGGTAAATGAAAGAATGGAGCTAGTAGGAACGCCCCTAAGAGGCATGCCCTGGACTCCTGCTATATCTTCAGAATATACTTTGGTTGTGATTGATATTAAAGATTGTTTTTTTTTTATCCTCTGCATCCAGATGACTGCGAGAAGTTTGCTTTCTCTATACCTTCTCTTAATTTCTCCCAGCCTGATCGGAGGTTTGAATGGACGGTACTGCCACAGGGTATGGCCAATATCCCTGCCTTCTCCCAACAATACTTGGCCACACTTTTAGGGCCTGTGCTGGGTTCAGATACCTCCCTTGCCTATGCCTACATGGATGATATAATTCTGGGGCACCGAGACCCAAGCTGCCTGGAGGGCCTTCTGGCCCAGGTTCTCGACATACTAAAAAAAGGGGGGTTTTACCATAGCCCTTAATAAAATTCAAAAGGTAGCTCCTTTTAAGGTGCTCTGGACCCACCTTACCTTGACTCAGGCCAGCCCCCTTAAGCCTTTGCTGGATATTCCAGCCTCTCTAACCTTAACCCAACTTCAGAGTCTTTTAGGGGAAATCAATTGGCTGTTGCCATGGGTTTCTGTCCCTACAATTACAATATAAGGAAATGCTGGCCATTATGGCCCTTCAGGACATTAAAAACCCCTTTAATTTGTATTCTGGTAGCCTATAAAACAAAAAAGGGGGAGTTAGCCCCCATATACAGTTACAGATAGCTTTGTTTTTAAATTTTTCAAAAGGGGCAACTGAATCCAGATTTCAGAAGCACTGGGGACAACTAAACCCTAAGCCCCAAGTGAAAGTCAGGTGGAAGGACCCCCTGACACAACAATGGAGAGGACCTGACCCCCTAGTTACTATGGGCAGGGGATTTGGATGCGTTTTCCCCATAGGGGAGTCTGCTCCCATTTGGATCCCTACCAGGAACCTTAAGTTTTTACCCATTTCCTCTATACAGGAGGATGCCCAAGAATAAGCTAACCAACAACAACAACAACAAAAAGCATGGCGAGGCTTGTGTTTTAAAGACAAAAGCCAGAAAGACAATTATTAACCATCCCCAAGGGCAACCAGCCCTTGAGAAGCTCTTGTGTTCTCTAACAATTGCAGATGGTGACACTCCAGCTGTTGGCTGTCCTGACTCTCCGAATCCTGTGAACTGCCCTACGGAACCTGCATCAACCTCAACGGGTGACCTGGGCAGTGATCAATGCTGGCAATGCAGAAATCGTCAGGAGCACCACAAGAGAAGCTGTCCCTTTGAGCTGGTGGCCTGACCTTCATTTTGATCACCACCCTATGGACTGTTTAATATTTTTGTAGGAGTTAATTATTTTAATGTTACCTGCTTTAATTGTTCTTTTACTAATTGCTTGTATAGCAGCATTGAATCCATACTTAATTGTTAAACAACCACCTTTTGTTATGCTTCCAGCTTAGATTTTGTCCAACCCCACCTCTGGACTCTGAAGTGGCAAATACTGCTATCCCATCCTTCACTAAGGTTAAAGGACTAGTAGTGACATTTCCTGGCCTGGGAATGCTTTTGCTGATGGTTTTTCTATGCCTTCCTTGCATTATACGTGCACTGCAAAACTCTTATGAGCTTAGCCAGCCAGTTATCAAGCTCCAAATGAATGAATTTCCCCCACGAGAGGAATCGCAGCCAGAGACGGGTAAGAGGGGGTGTCAGTCTGACCAACCTAAGACAGGGCCTTCAGCTTCGTTCTGAAGAAGTTCCCGATGACGGGTAAGGCAGACAAGGCGATCCACCCAACCTAAGACAGGCGGGTTCACTTCTTTAAGCAAGGGGGGGGGGGGGGAGATGATGTTGGGAGCAATTGGGAGCTGACAGTAAAGCTCAAAGGTCATCTTGACTCCTGTGCTAGCTTAAAGGCACGTACAAAGAACTGGCTTACTTAAAAGACACCAGGTGCCCAGGAATTACTTGAACTGCTTCGGACATTTCTAACTGTGGTGGGACTGATGTTTATTACTGTGCTAGGTGGGTCTGCCATTAAAACAAAAAAAAAAGGGGGAATCTGTGGAGCACATGGGCAGCAAAGATGGCGCTGGGAGGGGGTTGAGTGGGCAGACCCCAATTGATCTTCTGATCAGTGCCTAACCAGCCCGTGAAGGCTCAGGTGAATGATAGGGTGTGACCTTGACAGTGATTGATTCTTCTTCCTCCCTTACCATACCACCCACCCTTGTTGTCTTTAAAAGGGGCTGCTCTCTGTTAATAAACGAGTTTTTCTACCTGCTGGATTTGGCTCCCCGCTATGTCTGATTGTCTCCTGGGCTGAGGGAGGCTAAGGAACGGGCGAGCACCGCACTTACCTTTCCTCGGACCCCGTCCGTCTTTTGTGGGACGGACCAAGACCCAACAATGTCCTTTGCCATGCAGAAGCTCTGCAATTTCATACAATCCCATTTATCCAACCTTTCTTTGATTTGTTGTGTTTCTGGGTCTCTATTAAGAAAATTTCCGCCTCTACACAGGAGAACTATGGTATGTCCTACTCCATCCTGTAATGTATTCAGGGTGTCTGCTTTGACTCCGAGGTCTTTGATACATTTGGAGTTGATTCGGTACAGAATGATATATAAGGATATGGCTTTAGTTTTCTATGAGTGATTAACCAATTTTGCCAGCATTTTTACTGAAGAGGCTCTCTTTCTTCCATTCTATTTTTTATCTCCTTTATCAAAGATTCAGTGCCTATTGGTCTGTAGGCTCATTTCTGGATTTTCAATTCTATTCAATTGGTCCTGAGGTCTGTTCTTGTGCCAGTACCAAGCTGTTTTGTTTGCTAAGGCTTGGTAGTAGAGTTTGAAATTTGGTATTGATATTACTCCAGCACTGTTCTTTCTGTTAAGGATTGCTTATGCTACTCATTGCCTTTTATCATTCCATATGACTTTTTGGATTGCCTCTTCTATTTCCTTGAAGAATGAGATTGAAATATTGATAGGTATTGCATTGAATTTGTAGATAGCCTTGGAAAATATTGCCATTTTCACGATCTTAATCCTTCCAATCCAGGATCAAGGGATTTTATTCACTTTCTACGTTCTGTTTTGATTTCCTTTTTTAGGTTTTTAAAGTTTTCATCATGGAGATCCTTTACTTCTTTGGTTAAGTTAATTCTTTGGTATTCTATTTTTTGGGGGGTTATTAAGAATGGAGTTGCTTTTCTGATTGCAGCCACGCTTTTCTAATTGTTGGCATACAGAAAAGCCACTGATTGTTGAGGGTTAATTTTATACCCTGATACATTGCCATAGTTTTGAATCAGCATGAGTAATTTGGGAGTGGAATCCATGGGATTCTTTAAATATAAGATCATGTCATCTGCAAAGAGGGAGAGTTTTACTTCATCTTTCCCTGTTTGGATCCCTTTTATGTTTTCATCTTTTCTTACTGCTGTAGCTAGGCATGTTAATAGTAAATTGAAGAGAAGTGGAGAGAGTGGACGTCCTTGTCTCGTTGCTGAGTTATGAGGAAATGTCTTTACTTTTTGACCATTAAGTATAATGCTGGCTGCAGGTTTGTCATATACAGTCTTTATTTTATTGTTAATGTTCCCTGGATTCCTAGTTTATCAAGAAACTTCATCATAAAGTGGTGTTAATTAATTGATTTGTGTATATTGAACCAGCATTGCATCCCTGAATTGAATCCTGTTTGATCATGGTATGTAATTTTTGGATGAATTGTTGAATTGTTTGGCCAAAATTTTGTTGAGATGTTTGGCATAAATGTTCATCAAAGTAATGGATGTATCATTCTCTTTCGTTGATGAGTTCCTGCCTGGTATTGGGATGAAGGTTATGATGGCTTCACAGATTTAGTTTGGTCGTGAACTTTCTCTTTCAATTTCCTTGAAGAGTTGGAGGAGTATTGATATGAGCTCTGCTTTGCAAGCCTTGTAGAATTCCGCTGTAAATCCATGTGGTCCTGGGCTTTTCTTAGACAGGAGATCTCTTACTGCTTTTTCTATTTCAATGCTTGATATGGGCCTGTTAAGATGGTTTAACTCATTTGCTCATTTTCAGTTGTTTTTGAATCTGCTCACCCACTGTGTCTGGTGCCTCTGTGCTGGAGCCTCTCTGTTGTAGGTATGGTGGGGTGGCTATGACTGTCACCAAAGCTGCCTCAGCCATGGCTACAGCAACGGCACAGATGTGTTTCCTTCCCTGGATTTTCCCTCTCTAGCCAAACTCTGTACTGTGATGGCACACTTGGTGTGATACTCTAGCCTAGTACTGTTCGCTGGGACACTAAAACTGCTTTCTATGCGAGAGATTGTTTAGCCTACACCTTCTCCTTCACCATCTTCCCCACTTCTCATAAATATTTTCTTATTACAGGATTATTCTAGATTAGCTATTCTATGATTGATAATGGCCAAGATTGACAGAAAGATGAAGGAAAATTGTCTACACTTCCATGAGGTTCTGACTTCTGTTTCACAAAATGTTATAAAAGCTCTCCATGAGAAATCCAGCAGCTGCATTTCTAAATAGTCTTTGTGTGCTTACACTTTCTGATAATGTTTCAATTCAAGTACTTCTCCTTAGAGTCCCATACCATTCAATGATGCTATATTAGATCTTTGTTACATCTTGAAGACAGCTCTTGGTGATTAAATTTGTGCTTTTCAAATTAGCTCTCGCAATTCCATCCGCAAAATGCAGACAAAAATTATCTGAAATAAATTTGTATCTGTTGATATTGAATATATTTTATTTGCCATTACAAACATAGAATGTAGTAAAAATTTTCACAGAAATTACACTGCACTAGGTTGTGGGCAGATTCTAATGAAAATAATATACTGTGTTTATGTAGAGAATTTGAGCTTCCAAAATTTTAGTATGCCTGTGCTCCTAAAACCAATACCTTAATTATATTGAGTGACAAATACAACTTGCTATAAGTACAGTTTTCCTTGTATGTTTTTAATATATATTTTATTGTAAAGATACTGTACAGAGAGGTTACAGTTACATAAATAAGGTAATGAGTACATTTTTATTGAGCATTTTTACAACCTCCTTTTTTTTTCCCCTACTATTCCTTACCTTCACACATTCCCAACACCTCCGTCCATCCCCCTCTAATAGTATCTTGCAAATCTCATTGTTACAATGGGTTAACCTGTATCCTTTCCTTGTGTCTTAAATGAAGAAATGCTGGCTTGCTTCATGCTGATTCTACTTGTGTAGACACACTTAAAAACACTTTGCATGTCCAAAAGCACATAAATGAAATGCACATCATCTTTTGTCAGTTGGTATAATTGTGTTCTATACATTTATTGACAGGATACAAATTATTCTCAAATTTTAATACATAAAAAACTTTCTTTTTTTCTCATTTTCTGGCCAGGACATCGGCACAACCTAAGTCAGCATTTTTCACTTTAGACTTTTCATATGTGTTAGTTAAATTTTGACCTGTGCTCCAGTCTTCTGGGGCGTCACTCATCTGCTTAGGAATTGATGCTGGCTGTTGGAAAAGAGCCCAAGTAAGGATGCCATTTAAAGCCTTATAACTTTATTCTTAACAAGGATATTGTCCTACTAATTTGGCTGTTGAGAGTGTCTACAAGAGCAAGCATTCCATGGGGAGCAGGGAGATACCATATGACCTATACTTTTTGAGATTTCCGAGTGACTTGCTATCACTTGCACTGCATTTTTTCAAGTCGAATATCTCTAAACCTACCAGTTGGAAGATATAAGAGGAGTGGTAAAAGAACTCTTAGAGACAAATACATCTTCAACACATTTGTTTCCAAGCATTCTGTCTAAGGCATATTCAACAATTAGTGAAACTTGTGTTGGCTATATATGTCTTTTTCCATTTGTGCATGTGTACATATGTGTACGTATGTGTGTATTTGTGTGTAGAGTAACATTCATGTTTACATATATGGGCCGATATACACATATATACATATATAAATAAATATACATATATAAATATATGTGTATATATATCAGATGTTCAGTGATTTAATCTAGAGTTCCCAGCACATTGTCCTTATCACAAAGTGTACATGATAAACTGCTGCTCTAAGTATCTGTGCTATATGAGGGGTATCCTTTGTACTCACTTCCCCCATTACCTTGTTTTTCATCCCTGTGAACAACTTCAGCCTACTTTCCATAGGATAGCTTTGTTTTTGTTACTTACTGATATTAAAAGAAAAAGGTTGTTCGTAAAAGAAAAAGAATTTTTAGGTCCCAGGCTAAAAGAATCTTAATAGTCTCAATGATTCGTATGAGATAAAATTTATAATAGTACTAAATGTGAAAAGGAATTCCTAGATCTGTTGTTTTGCCATTTAGAATGGCAAAGAATAATTTCACATCACTGTTATAACTCTTAAAGAATGCAAGGGTAACTGATGGTCCCTATCATGTTCCCACAAAACCAGTGGACCCTGAAGGATAATAGTTCATCAGCAGAAATTCTAAGTAGCAGACATGGAGCATGAAAGAGAAAGATCGGAAATGAGAGAGAGTGAAAGAGAGAGAAAAATATCATAATACTTAAAGTGCATAACAGATAAACAAGAGGTGTATGAGAATATTCATATTGCTATCTTGAGACTCTACATATGCATTTCAAGGTATTTGATGTATGATATCTCATCAACATAAAATATAAAGTAATTTTAATAAAAAATAAAAATGCCTCAGAAGAAATTATAAATGCAAAAACATTCTTCACAGAAGCAAACTCTCAGAAATATTCCTTGACTTTGAAAAAGATAAATTAAATTTAGAAGTATGACAATTCACAAAAATATAAAAATGTGTTCACATATTTCATTATAATACCCAAAGCAGAAAGCAAATATTGTTCAGATGATTTTTTAAATCACAGTTTCTCAGGTGCTGGGAAGGTGGCTCCGTGGTAGAGTGCTTGCCTTGCATGCATGAGGTCCTGGATTACATTCCTCAGCATGACATAAGCAGAGAAAGATGAAAGTGGTGCTGTGTATCAAGTGATAGCGCTAACCTTGAACTGAAGAGCTGAGGGACAGTACCCAAGACCCAGAGTTCAAGCCCCACAACCAACAAAACCAAAGCAAAACAAAAAACAAAAAACAAAACACTGTTTCTCAATTTTGTAGCCTCAATTCTGTAATACCACTACTTCAGCTTAGGGTTAAGATTTTTAGGCGTGGGCATTTATCAACACTCCTGATTCAGACTCTACTTGATAAAATTTTTAATCAATATTTTGTTTTTAGTTTTGCTCTTTGTACTTTCACATCCACCTATGAAAAATGGTATGGGCATCCCAATAATATTCTCAAAGTACCTCTTCATCACGACTCACAAAAATTTGTATTATATTACAAGGAAAAAATGCTATAAATAAAGAAAACAATAATTAAATATTAATGATTACTAAAATTAAAAAAACAATTACCAGGGTTTTCAGTATTTGAATGTACATAGTAGATTTTACTATTTTCTCATATTCTTGTACATTTAAAACTGGATAAAGCTATGAGTAGCCTTTAAATTTACCCACTAAGATTACTATTTATAGTTCATTTCACCATTTGTAAGTGGCTTATATCATTATTTGTTCATCATAAACATATAACGTAAGGGAGCCCTAAAGATTTAACTGTGTACTTAAAATCTTAGCTCTTCACTCTGCTTCTTTACACAGTCTTTGCAACTTCTCATTAGTAAAGTTTCTATAAACTCTGAAATGAACATACTTACTAGTACATGCTAGCAGAAAAATTATATACTTCTTTGAAAAATTTTATGACCTGCCAAACAGCCTTAATTTTGCCATATATAAGCAAATCCCAAAATGAAACATTTAGAACATTAAAACTTTTAACAAACCTTAACAATTGCTGCAATGAACATTATGACAGATGCCTTGTGTAGAATAATTGAATTCCTCTTCCTACACACCTCATGAACAACAAATATCTGGAATTATTTTGTTTTTGGCATGTCAATCTTGACTTTATTCTTAAATGTGTGCTAATGTAAGAAATACATGGTTCTAAAATTTCACAATTCTTTTTAACTTACTTTTTGTTGAATTGTCTAGTTTAAGAAAATCAATTACACTTTATATATAAAAAATGTTCTGTGCTCAATTTGGCTGCACATACACTAAAATTGGAAAACACGGAGAAGATTAGCATGGTCCCTGAACAAGGATGACACGCAACTTAGTGAATCGTACCATATTTTTACAACAACAGATCCTGGAAGGGATGTGGCCAGAAGGGAAGCCTACTGCATTCTTGGTGTGAGTGTACACTTGTACATCCACTTTGGAAAGCAGTTTGGAGGTTCCTCAAAAGACTCCACATAGAGCTCCCCTATTACACAGCAATCCCACTTTTGGGCATTCATCCAAATGATCACAAACAAGTCCATACTAAAACAACCAACACAACAATGTTTATTCTAGCATTATTTGCCATAGCTAAGATATGGAACCAACCCTGATGCCTCTCAGTAGAAGAATGGATCAAGAGAACGTTCTTTGTGTGTGTGTGTGTGTATGTGTGTGTGTGTGAGTGTGTGTGTGTGAATGTACACTTTCACAACCACTTTGGAAAGCAGTCTGGTGAGTCCTCAGAAAGCTAATTATTGACGTTCCTTATGGCCCACTCATACCACTTCTAGGCATCTATCCTGAACAAAAGTTACCAATATTCAAGGACACATGCACCTCCATGTTTATCACAGCACTGTTCACAATAGCCAGGATATGAAAACAACCCATATGTCCCACCAGAGATGAATGGATCCAAAAACTATGGTAACTATACACAACGGAATATTTTCCAGTCAAGAGAAAGGACAAAATAATGGCATTAGCAGGGAAATCAATCAAGCTACAGGAAATCATGTTGAGTGAGCTAAGCCAAAAGCAAAGAGACAAACAGCACATGGTCTCCGTAATAAGTGGATGTTAAATCCAAAATGTAAGGTGATATGACAAAATTAACACTTAAGAAACCAAGAACTTCCACTCATCTGATTGAATCACTACTAAATAACCCCATTCTGCTAACCATATGTGCACACTGAAGTGAAACCAGGAAGACGACACAGAACTAGAGGGAATCAGGGAAAAACATACAACAGTTAGATCCATCAGCTGCACTGGACATTGACCAAAATGAACTAAGCAACTCAATGTCACTGAAGGGAAGGAGGGAACAAGTGGGAAAGAGGGAACAGCTGACACTATGCAAAACAAAAGAAATATACATATTTCAAAACAAAAGAAGTATACATATGGAAGAAATAACAATTGCAAAGCTCATAGAACTCATAAATGTTGTAGACCATTGTAGACAATTTGCTCCATCAAAGTTAGAATGTGTTTGTGACTTTAACTAAGCATCACTATCCCACAATATTGTGAAATTTGGGAAATTATGTAACCACTTAATCACAATAAAAACATGTGAAAAAATGATGAAGGTGGAAAACTAAGTTGCTCTAAAAAACAAAAAAAGGAAAATGTTCTGTGTGTATATGTGTACATACACACACACACATATATATATTACATGTATATACATATATATGTATATATATTTATTCTATGCCTCCATCAGAAAGAATGACATTGCCCAATTTGTTAGGAAATGGAAAGACTTGGAAAAAAAATTATATTAACTGATGTAAGCCAAGTCCAAAGAAACATAGGTCCCATGGTATACCTTATTTGCAATAACTAGTATATGTCTGGTATAAGCAGAAAAGTTGAAAAGCTATGTGTATATGACTAGATAAGTTGATGTTAAGCTAAATGAACCCCGAGATAGAGACACAAGTGTTTTTTTTTCTTTCTTGCTGTTGTTTCTCACATATTTATAATGTACGATGTGATTTTTTTTTTTAATGTTATTTGAGAACATACTGTACAGAGGGGTTACAATTACATGGGCAGGATAATGCATACATTTCTTACCAAGCATTGCAGCCTCCTCCTTTGTTTACCCTTCACCTCCCTTCCCAGCCTCCCCCCTCCCCCCCACCCAATCATACCCCCCCTCTCCCCCCCCACCGACATTGTAAAGCTGGTTTTGAGATGACATTTTGTACTTCTCATTGTTGCAACAGGTCCACCTGAATCCTTAAACGACTTGTTTGTCCCCATCTCCTCCACATGTTATACTGACATCAAATATAGTGAAAGCGGGGGTTACACTGTGGGGGAGGGACATACAAAGCAACCAAGAAATAATTTTATAAATGCGTTTGAAACACATGCATGAAAGAAACAAAAACATTAAAATACATATTTGAGGGTTCGTTTTCCTAACATCACATTCTCTGACTTTTTCCGCTTGACTCATACCTATACTAGATATTGCAAATAAGGGAAACCATGGGAACTATGTTTCTTTGGGCCTGGCTTACTTCACTTAATATAATTTTTTCCAAGCCTTTCCATTTCCTAACAAATGGGGAAATGTCATTCTTTCTGATGGAGGCATAGAATTCCATTGTGTATATATACCACATCTTCTTGATCCATTCATCTACTGAGGGGCATCTGGGTTGGTTCCATATCTTAGCTATGGTAAATAATGCTGCAATAAACATAGTTGTGCTGGTAGCTTTAGTGTGGCCTTGTTTGTGATCATTTGGGTAAATGCCCAAATTGCGTGATTTTTTTTTTACGTTCCTCCCCAACAGTATAACCCCCTTTTTCACTTTATTTGATGTTGGTGAATCTGCATCTTGTATATACACTTCTCTAATTTGGGGAGGGAAAGGGAAAAAAACAACATGCTTAAATAGGAATACAGTTTGACCCATTGTATAACAATAGATGCACAAGACATTATTTTGAAAAACGAACTTTATAATTTAGGCTGGGGACATTGTGTGGGGCTTGGGGGTGTGAGGAGTGTACTTGTGGAGGTGGAAGGGAAGGAATGGTGGGGAAAAAACAAAGGAGGAGGTAACAATGCTTGATAGGAAATGGACTTATTACTTTGATCATGTAACTATAACTACTCTGTACAGTATTTTTACAACAAAA
Organism: Dipodomys spectabilis; assembly: GCF_019054845.1. Lineage (NCBI taxonomy): Eukaryota > Metazoa > Chordata > Mammalia > Rodentia > Heteromyidae > Dipodomys > Dipodomys spectabilis. The sequence goes on from NW_024871338.1 coordinate 645,876, forward strand.
ATGTATAAAAATGTTTTGAGATGCAAGAGTTTATTTTTCCGATTTTACCCATATAATATCATTAACAATGAAATTACTGCAAAATACTGATTGAAGATATTTTGAAAAAGTGAGTGTGTGTGCATTCCTGCATGTTGGCATGCTCAGAGTTTGAAATCAGGGCTTCAAGGTCTCGCTACGTCTTTCTCTCTAGATTGGTGAGCTACTATATGAGCTACATCTCCATTCCTGGCCCTTTGCTAGTTCATTAAAATTTTTGAAAAATAATCTCATGAATATATTTTGCCCTGATTGGCTTCCAAATTTATCCACAGATCTCAGGCTCCTGATTAGGTCTTCCAATTAGTTAGGATTACAGGTGTAACAAACCAGCACAAGGCTTTCAGAATAATTTTAATAGTAGAAGAAAATTTACTTCACAGGGGCCTGTTTTATCATCTCCTAATTTTAAAGCATATTGGAGTGATTATATGTGAATTTTTTCATTCATGAATTCTTAAAATACAGTAAGTGATGATATTTAAAATATTTAGTACTTTTAATAAACGATACTGGAACTATGGGACAGAAGAAATTTGCCTCTCTTCAGACAATAATTTATAAGCGCAGCTCTGTGCATGATAACCTAATGTCACCAACACAGTCTGTGTTGAAGACAAAATGTAACAGAAAAAAATCACCATAGGCAATAATTGCTATGCTATTATTCCTTGGACAGTATGAATATTGAATTGAGAGTATCAGAGAATGGAGAGAATTTATCTACCTTTTGTGTATTGCTGAAAGACTTCTGGAAAATTTGACTCATTTCCTTCCACACTGTGTGTCTTGGGCCATGCACTTACTGCCTTTAATTACAATTTTTCCCAACACTGAAATGGTAATAACATTAGCATTATAACAAATGTTATCTTAAGAATTAAGGGTTCTTAGAATGATGAACTCTTTGTCATTCTTGTAGAGGCATTATCAGATGAGAAGAACTGTATTTTTTTGTTTGCTTACTTCCATTTATTCTTCAGATTGAAATCTGAACTACTTAAGACTGAAAGAAACCAAAATTAGACATGCAGGCTTTGGAAAGAGCAATCAATGTAAAAAAAATAAAATACATATAGCTATGTAACATGTCTAACTAAATTGTTATACAGTCTCAATCATAAACAGAAAATAATTTAAGCAATATCATGTTATTGAAAATTGAAAACTGTTAGGAGTTGCTTAATGTTTTCCTTTTTACTACCTTGAATTAATTATTTTTGTATAGAGAGATTAAAGGTGAGATTAACCAGAAACTTGATTAAAAATGGACAAAAATTCGAATAGACCTGTTTTCCATAAACCCCTCTATATCACCAGTGGGTTTACGCAGTTGTGCTTAATACAACTTCTGTGCTGGCTTAATGCTTTGTGAGCAGAAGTCATTAGAGAAATGTAATTCAAAATTACTATGATACTACTTTATAACTATTATTACTTTTATCAAAAAAAATCAAAGGAACCAGGTGTGGTGGTAAAGGTTTGTAATTTCAAGCATTTAGGAGGTTGGATTTCAGTCTTAAGCCGGTCTGGGTACTGAAGATAGTAAAAACTTGGCCTTTATTACCTTTTAAATAAAAGGTAATAATGTTGGTGAGAGTGTGAAGAAAAGGAAATTTTCAACACTTTTGGTCAAAATACAGGTTAGTATTCTCCTTGTAGAAAGTAGTATGCAGTTTTCTAAAGAAATCATAGTTGAAATATCATCTGACCCACCAATCATGTGATTATTTCTCTCTGGGTAACTCGAAAATATATCTGTAGTTCATTGTTATTCACACTATTCACAACAACAGCCAAGATATACATCGAAGTTCAGTGTTCAAATATACTAATAAACAACTGTGGTATATGCACAAATATCTCTTTGTTTCATCCTTAAAATAACAACAGACTTCTCCCATTAGCCACAACTTACAATGACCTGAAAGATGTATTCGAAATGAAGAAAAATGTTATGTTCTGATCTTTGTAAACACACACACACACACATACACACACACACACACACACACACACACACACACAAATCATCCTCAAATAGTAAGACAGAATTTTTTTAAAAAAGGTGAAGCAAAGTGGAACTTCTGGGGCATTTAGTTTACAATGCATAAGATACTAGATATACATTACGACCAGGTATAGAGTTGTAATGTACAACATGAGGATAGAGGGGACAACATTGGCCTTACATAGGAATATAGCTAAGTAAGTAGGAGTTGTTCTTCCTAGTAGTGGTTACTCTTTTAGTTGTTCTTCCTTCAATAATGGAAGATATGAATGTAATTCTTTAAGTATACCTGCTAATTTTCAGAAATAATAACAAACAATATAGCAATAATATTGCACGGTCAACATAGAACAAAATGTCAATTTAAAATACATGAGATTATCCTTGATGTAAACTAATTATTACAAATAAGGGAAACCATGGGACCTATGTTTCTTTAAGTCTGGATTACTTCACTTAATATGATTTTTTCAAAGATCTTCCATTTCCTTACAAATGAGGTGGTCACATTCTTTGTGATGCAAGCATATTTTTCCACGTGTGTTTATCTGTACGTGTGTGTGTGTGTGTGTGTGTGTGTGTGTATGTCATTTTTGGTAAATATTACTGTGATACACAGTAGTAGCTTTACTGTGGCCTTGTTTGTGATCACCTGGCTATATGGCCAGAAGTGGGATTACTGGGTAATAGGGGAGCATTATTGTGTACCTAAAGGATAATCTTAGTAGATGAGCAGAATAGCTCAATAGCTATGTACATATGATAGTATAAGGTGATTCCAAGTGAAATGAACTCCAAGACATGTTCTTTGTTGTTGTTGTTCTTAATGTATTATGTGATTTCTTTTTATCCTTTTGTGTTTTCCCCACCTATGGTTAATTCCCTGTAGTCACTGTATTGGATTTTGATACCCTGGGTATTTTAAATATGTTGATCTGAACTAGGGAAACGGAAAGGAAAATAAAACAAAATGGTGAGACAAAGGACAAAGGGGGAACTTATGCAACAGTAGTACTCACAAGAAAATATGTTGTAAATAATCTGGGCGGGGGGACGTCAGGAATGAAGAGGGAGAAAAATAGGGGAATGGATAACAAGTTAGAAAAAAAATTAATTACCTTACTTATGTAACGATATCCCACCTGTACATTACCTTGACAATAAAATTTAAATAAAAAATAAAATAAAATATATGAGAGCAACAATACAGGAGATGAGAGTGGGGGAAATACTGTAGTATCATAGAGTAGAACATCTATGGAAAGCAGTAATTTTACATTAATATAGCAAGTAATAAACTAGCATACAGATTTTCAGCCTCATGTCAGTCATTAAAAAGGGAAAACAAAAATGCACAATCAGCAAACCAATAGAAATAAAATAGAAAACTAAGCAATTAAGATGAAGAGATGACTTGGACCAAGAATAACAAATGACACAATTAGGAAACAAATAACAAGCTGTGGGCTGGCAAAGTGGCTCAGTGGTAGAGTACTTGCCTTGCATGCCTAAGGCCCTGGCTTTGATTCCTCAGCACCACATAATCAAAGAGAAAAAAACCAGAAGTGGTGCTGTGTCTCAAGTGGTAGAGCACTAGCCTTGAGATGAAATGCTGAGGCACAGCGCCCAGGCCCAGAGTTCAGGCCCAGAGTTCAGGCCCCACGATCAGACCCAAAAAATAAAATAAAAAAATAACAAGCTGCTAAGTTTAAAAATGATCACCCTTAATTCTAATGACTTGTTTACATCACAATTTGTTAGAAGTATAATTCAAATCACGGTTTAATAGCATATCATTTTAATAATAGTTTACTTATTATTGATTTCTTAATATTGAATGTTTAATATATAACTTTAATTTCAGCAGCTATAGAAAAGAAGAAAGTGAAAATAATTTTAATAATATATTTATGAATTGTAAAATTGAGAAGCATTAGAATTTAAACAATAACATCATTATTGCTTCATTTCTGTGTTTTAATGTAATAATTCAAAGTGTATTCCACACTTAGCACTCATCTTAACATCAAATAATAAATTATTGCACATGACAATTGGTATTAGTTGGAAGGATTCAGCACTGTGGTAAAATTCACACTGCATAGTACACGAGGGTGTGACCCCTCTCATATAGCTTAAATTATGGAAATTTGATTTCTACATGCATGTCAAATTCTTGCCTAGGTGACATCTATAAAATTATTTTCAATTATATACACGATTACTATTTCAGATGATTCTTAAAAGTCATATTCATTAATTGAATTTTTATTATTTTATACCAAATAAATGTTTACAGAGAGACTGAATTTTTGACTAGATGATGGTGTATGTGTGCCAGATTATACATATTAAGGCTTATTTTATATTCCTGACATTGTTTCTAGAGTTGGATTTATTTGTCCATTACCGGTTAAGTGTATTACATTGGATATATAAAAGTAAAGTGAATGTTTATTCCATTAATCCTTTGTCTAATCCCAATATAAATTATCCATCTGTTTGAAGTAATGAAAATAACAACAGATAAAAGCAAGATAAATGAGTCTGTAGTAGACAAGTATTTACACCGTTATTTTGAAAGTTGGTCGTCTTTTACACAACAGAATGTTCTTGGGAATATGTGCTCCAGGCTGGCCACAACTGAAGAATATTATGGTTTGATCTATCATAAGAGAAGGAAGGAAGGGGAACCTTCCTTCCAAATGTCTGATCCCAGGAATGTGATCTGCTTTATGGTTTCTACTTGGAAATGCACATTTTTCAGAGTCAACCTTGAAAAGCCATTTTGATAGACGACTTCTATAAGTGGTTAGAAAGCATTACTGATGACTTTGCAAGGATGCCTGATTGCCTCATTTTGAGACAATTAACAGGAATTTAATCAGTTGTTCTTTGTATCTTTATGAGAAAAATCCATTGACTTTAGGCGAGGGGATCACAGGGGCCCAAAGAAACTACTACCTTGAATAGTAATCCTAGACATCTTAAACAAAACACACACACACACACACACACACACACACACACACACACACACACACACATACACACTCGAGTAAGCACAGCCAAGCAGGGTTGCTATCACAGCCTACATAAAGTCAGGCAAACAACAGAAGATGAGAGTCATTTAGCTGATAACTAATATATTTTTTATGAGGCAGACTCACATGAGACTCCAGAGAGAGAATCAGAAAGACTGGTCAGAGAGACTAAATTTGGTCACACAAAGATTGGAAAGTAGAATTCCTTGTAGAACAAATAAATCATAAAATGCTTGTGCATGTAAGAACAAGATAGAAGACCAAATTCCAGAAATGCATATTTTCTTAGAAGTCAGCTTAATGAATTATCAGTGCAAATCTTTAAATTCTTAAGTATTTGACCACATGTGGGAGAAGGTTGAAAAGAAAGAAAATTTCATCACTTTATTAGAAAGTCTAATATAACATTAAGAAGTAATCAAGCACAGATTTGTAATAAAAAGAGAAAACAATTATTCCAAAATAGGGTTTCATTTCTTTTGATGTAAACGTTCTTAAATTAGGTGATAGCAATTACCATACAATTGATCCAATCCCCCAGCTGAGTTGATATTGGCTGCAGTATTACCACATGAAGGAAAAGAGAAAATTTACTAATGTCTGATGAAATGAGGTAAAGGTGAAGTGTTCTAATAGTAATATCTGAGGTTTAGACACAAGTGAAGAGGTGGATTTTCTTTTCTAAAAATCCCCCATTTTTACCTCGTGCCAGTGGCTCACAGCTGTATCCTAGCTACTCAGGAAGCTGAGATCTAAGGACTACGGTTCAAAGCCAGCCTGGGCAAGAAAGACCCTGAAACTATTATTTCCATTTAACCATCAAAAAACCAGAAGTGGCACTGTCGCTCAAGTGGTAAAGCACTCACCTTGAGTTGAAGAGTTCAGGGACAGTGCCCAAGTCCAGACTTCAAGCCCCTCGAACAGCAACAACAAAAAATCTCCCTTTCATGGATTACCTACATCTCTTCCTAACATTCAACAAAGGAGCCATTTTATCACCCACTACATTTAAGTCCTAATCTAGCTACTGCAAATAGATTGATTTGGTATCTTATATAAAACGGTTCATATTTGCGGAAACAAATACCAGGAGTGGTAACTTTTTTCCAGTCCTTGAACTCTGGGCCTGAGCCCTGAACATGGTTATGCTGGTAGCTTTCATGTGAGCTAGTTTGTTATTTATTGGATTACTGCCCATGAGGGGAATTACTGGGTTTTAAGGGAGATCTATATTTACTCTTTCAGGAAACTCCTTACTGCATTCCACAGTGGTTGAACATGTTTAATTTCCCACCAACAGTGTAATAGAGTTCCCAATTGGCTACATCCATGCTAGCGTTTGCTATTGTTAGTTTTCTTAGTAATGGCCATTCTAATGGACGTGGTAGAATCTGTCTTGTTTACTTATAGATTTGTATGCATCTTCTAGCTACAATAAAGGAAATGAATCCATGAAACCTATATTGAACTGAGTCTGCATTCCTTTCTCTTTTCCCTTAATATAATTTTCCCAAACCTTTCATTTTACTTAGACTGGTAAAAAGTCATCTTTCTGATGGGTGAATATAATTCCATTGTGTGTGTGTGTGTGTGTGTGTGTGTGTGTGTGTGTGTGTGTGTGTGTGTGTGTGTGTAAGATGACTATAGGTCCATGAATTCATTTCTAAGCATTCTGTTTCATCTGTAATTTTGTAATTCCATATTATAGTTGCATTGCTTTCTCTTCTACATTGAAGAATATTGTTGGGATTTTGATTAGTATTGCATTGCCAATTGTTTAAGGGAAGTATTGCAGTTTTCAAAATGTTAATTCTTCCAACCAGGAATATTGAAAGAATTTCTATTTTCTTGAATCTCCTTCAATTTCCATTTTTATATTTTTAAAGTTTTCACATATAGGTCCTCCACAATTTTAGTTAAATTAATTAATTCCTAGTTTTGTTGTTGTTTTGTTTAGATTTTGGGGCTAGTATATGAGGTTGTTTTTTGGATTTCAGCATGGAACTTCCCATTGTTGGTAAGAGAAAAACTACTGATTCTTGTGGTTTTTATATCCTGCTACATTTCTGAAGGTTAGCATCACCTTTACTAACTTGAGGGAGGAATCCACAGGGTCCTTTAAATACAGGGTGATTTCATCTGTAAAAAGGGATAGTTTTACTTCTTCCCTATTTGGATCTGCTTTATGTTTTTCTCTTGTCTATTGCTCTTGCAAGAAAGTCCACTACCCTATTGAAGAGTAGTAGAGAGTGGACATCCTTTTCTCATTCCTCATGTTAAAGTCTTCATGCTTCCACCCTTAGGTAAATGCTAATTATCTCTGTCATATACATACTCAGTTTAATATTGAAGACTGTTCAATGCATTCCTAGGTTCTCAGACCTTTTAATCATAAAGGTGTATTGGAGCTTCTTAAAAGCTATTTCTACATCCCTATTGACGATCATGTGTTTCTTGTCCCGGCTTCTGCTGATGGTTTGTATTAGGCTTATTGACAAGAATATTGAATCAAATCATATCCAAGATGAATCTTATTTGATCATGACATATGATTTTTTTGTTAGTTGCTGAAATTGGTTAGTTAGAATTTTATTAAGAAGTTCTGCATTAATGCTTATCAAAGAGTTTGATTCATAGTTCTCTTTCTTTGGAGAGTCCCTATGTGATTTGGGGAGGAGTCTAATTCTAGCTTCATAGAATGTATTTGATAACGTGTCTCTCGTAGATACTAGATGGATGCATCTTGGTTTTTGATACTACTATCTAATCTATGTCCTCTATTTGGAAATTTAAGTCCATTGATATTGAGAGTTAAGACAGAAATATCTGATAAGTTCTGCTATGTTATACACCTGTTGTTAGGAGCTGTGCCTCATCTACTCTTAACATATTTACCTTGTTCTCTGGTAGGGAGCATTTTATATAACCAGTTCCTCTTCTTAATCTTCGCTATGTAGGATATATTTGATTATATTCTATTCTGATAATTTGGTGGACATAGGTTGTTTCAAGTTTTCTTTGTCATGAAATATGTTTATATATCCTTTAAATGTAAAGGAGTTTGGCTTGGGACCATATTCATGGTTGGTAGTTGTTTACCTTTAATGTTTGTCATATATAATGCCAGGCTTTCCTTTTTACCATATTAGCTAAGAAATCTGTATTTATTCTGACTGTAAATCCTTTATAAATAATCAATCTTTTCTTTATGGCATCTTTAACAATCCTTCCCTTGATCTTTAATAATCCTCTAATGGATTATGATATCATGGTGGATTGTTCAGTTCTAGAATTCTGATTGGTTTCTAAAGGCTTTTCTTCTCTGAATAAGCCTATCTCTTTGGATGTTTGGCATGTTCTCTGCTAGAATTCTGTAATGTGCTTCCCATCCATTTAGTTTCTTGCTCTTCTCCTTCCTGATACCTATCTCCCCGAAATTTTATCTTCTAACTGAGTCTTGAAGTTCTGGCAAGATCATTTCTTATTTCTCGGATTTGTTCTAAATGATTAGTTCCTCTTTCCTGTTAGATCTATTCTGTCATTGACTCTGAGATTATCTTCTATCTCATCTATTTGCTGTGGAGACTTTCTACTTTGTTTTTGATTTCCCTGTCTTCTAATTGGTCATTTTTTAGGGGTTCTGTCTCTTTATAAAGGCTTTGTTTTAGGTCTTGTATGGACTTTCCGTACATTTTTTTCTTTGGTTGGGGGAGATGTAAGGGTTGTTTACTTAGCTGTGTCTTCTCTCATATCTTTTAACAAGGCATCCATTTTTTCTTGGACTCCCTTGCCTTCTCAGAATTTATTTATCTTTCTGTTTGAAATCTCCATGAATTATTTTACTAATGACTGGTTAGTCTCATCTTGTTCACAAATTTGCTTGTAGAGGTTTTCTATCTTTCCATTAATCACATTTTTCAGCAGTATCTGTAATATATTTTAATAACTATCTTCTACATCCTTGATTGTCTGTTCTAATGCCTGGTTGTTTACTGTGTGAATTATACTACTTTGACATCACTTTTCTTGTATTTTTCTGATTTGTTCTGTCCATTTGGAGGTTTTCTTTGGGGGGGAATCTGTGATATTAATAGGTGACTCTCTATGTTCTTGGTTGATTTACATAGGGTCTTGGTTTGGTTTCATGTTGTGATGTGTTTTTCTGGAATTGTATTTTTGTCAACTTCATTAAGTTTAGGAATAGAAATCAGTTGTGGTGATATGTTGTGATGTTAATATTTGTGGTTCCAGTGACCCATTTGGACTGTCCAGTGGTATGGTGAATTGTCTATGTGTATGGATGTGGCTTTCTCTGATGTACACTTCTGTCCCTGCTTTTTTCAATGTTGTCCTTTTATTTCCACTCTGCACATTTGCTTTTGAATGTGTTGCCCAATGTATTCCTGGCTGGCACCTTTTCATAGATTTCTGTTTTCTTGTGAAGACGGTATAAAATCTTCTTATGAATTGTATGTCTATAATTATATCTATATTTATAGCTGCATATCTATAATTATAGCTGATTTGATGTGACCCTCTAGATGTTGAGGACCTGCTAGGACTCTAAATCTCTGTTTCATTAGAGATTGCTAGGATAATTTTCTGTTGTTATTCTGTCAATGTTTTTCCTCTTCCTCAGATTTATTTTTTATATTGTGGATTTTTTCACATGATTTAGGATTTGTGATTGTTGTATCAGGTTATTTTGTTTTCCTGCTTATGCTACTTTGAAATATTGATTTCAGGCTTGTAAGAAGAAACAGAAAGAGACAGAAATACATGTTATTAAATTGAGAGAAAGAGAAGATATTTAAACCTATTTATTACAAGTAAATTAATATTAAGCAAAGCTAAGGAAAATAATTACTTATTTGCTCTTCAGAGGATGAGTATAGTCCTCTTGGGTATCTCAGAGGAAAGGCTTTAGACTCATTACAATTGATGACTTACATTGAAATTACTGGCTAAATGCTCTTCTTCAGAAAGGGAAAAGCTCCATTACTTCCATATTAGTATTATAAAATCATAATAGCTGCATGTTGAATAGTTTTCCATTTGATATTTTCAATTCCATTCTTCATCCATTATTTATCTAGGGCTTTGAATGACCAATTCCTTAAAATACCTATATTGCTTATATTGCGATGTAAATCTCAGTAATATAAATATGAATTTATCTTTGAGTCTCATCTTGAGCTACATTCATATGAAATTTATGCAGTCTCAAGCAAGAAACCTGACTTTTTTTTACTCTATTCTTTGTTGTAATCAATAAATCCTGTCTCTTTAGAAATGCGTTCTCAGCTTTTAAATTGCTCCAGTAAACATCATGTGTTTATAGTATTTTTACTGAAGTAAATATAAAGTTTGGAACATGAAGACAACTCCCCTACTATCACTTTAAAGTAAACCCTTGGGGATTATTTTATATATAAAAATAAAAAAGTGCAATGCAATGTTTATACATGAATAATATAATGATTAAGACAATTAGTCACATGAACTAACATAGCAATTCTCAATGAATATAAAGGCATCAAAGTATTGTGTTCATGAATATCACTCATTTTTTAAAAATGACTACTCAATACAAAGTTTATATTATATTTGAAATTTACAAAATGAAAATTACACTCAGATTTGCTGTCAATATCCTGTTCCTAGGAATGCATTTATTCAGCAAACAAGGAAACAAAAATAAGGGTTTGTCACATAGAATTAAAAATGTAGAAGCAGACTGTCTTTCCGTAAGATGTTAAGTACCTGCAAATCGTGTGATTTATTCAAAGATACTATACACACTCATCAAAGAAGTTGTGATCAGAAATGATAGGTAAGCAAAGTAACTGGAAAACTGTATGTATCAATATAGGATGACAAGTTTTCAATAAATGAGCCTATTATTCTGTATCTCTAACACACATACAGCATTCTACATTTTCCCACATACTTCCGTTCTCTTAGCTCAGTTCCTGATCGATATTCTTCTATTTCATGATTTCAATTCCTTCTAAAATAACAAGGTGGGCGTTTTTTTGTCTCTAGATCCAATACATTCTAATATCTTGGAACAGTAGTATGAATTCATGGAGTTTGACTTGAATGTCAAGTATGAAGATTTTGTATTCAGGGTACTCTTAATTGGCCTGAAGCATACAAAGATACACAGTATACTAAGAACAAGGGACTTGATCTCAGGGAAACATACAGATCCAGGCAAGATCCTGAAGCAAAGAAAAGCAAGGGAGCGCAAACCTCAGTCAACTATAATTACAAAGAATGGAACTGATTTCTGATGTGTCTGGGTGGCAGCTCTATGTGTTTGTATGTGTGTGTGTGTGTGTGTGTGTGTGTGTGTGTGTCAGTACAGAGAGAGAAAGAGAGACAGACAGAGGGAGAATTTAGTGTGGCTTCCACATTTACAGTCCATAGAGCATTATTTGTTAGGGAGGAGGTGCTCATATCAGAGCTGTGATATAACTGTCATCACTTTACTACAAAACAAACACTTGCTTAATCTCTAAATAAATAGGGAAAATAAACTAACATCTTACACGATTGTTTGACAATTGATTAGTATATTGAAGGCCAAAGGGAGGAATTGGAGATCAATATAAACTTTTTCCTCTCTTCTAAATATTACACTGCAATAGATGTGATTTCAGTCGTCTCCTGCCATGTACGTCCAGTTGAATTACTAATATGCATAATAATATGGAATATGTGATAGAGAAATAAATCAGCCAGCAAGCACAAAGAATTTGTGATAAGATTGAGCTTTTGAGCAGGGTTGCCACAACTTTTAGGAATGTAATTCTTTCATATGAACTTCAAATTTTGTGGCTTTCCCTGTGTGATTAAATGGCAAGAAAGTACTGTAGAAATAATAATTCTTGTTCAGCCAAGTAGAAAGTGCTCATGTTCCCATCCTCACGTTGCAAATTTCCATTCCCTATAGACTCTCTGTTAGAGTGTTTTCATTTAAAATACTTCAGCACCTCATCCTTCTCTGTGGGAGACAAGAAAAAAGATAATTTTGTTTCTGTATTAAATTATGTAAATTAGCATGTACAGGCATTATTTGTATAATTACAGAACTTTGTAATAAATATAAGTAGGTATCATTTCACAATAAAAATATAATTAAAATCACTTAATAAGACTAGAAGTCACAGAATTTTCTGCATGAAAACATATATTAGATTAGTTGCAGAATTTCTATTTTGAGATAAAATTTATATTGAAGTATAATGCACTTTACCTAAGGATTGAAACATTTTATTGAAAAATATATTTCCTGGAGATATTTTTGCTTCATAATTTTAGGGATACCATTGAACCCATTGTAATAATGAGATGTACAAGACATTATGTTGAAAGACGAACTTTACAACCTTGGCCGCCTGCGAGGGAGTGGAGATGGGTAAGGATGGGAAGGGGAAACAAAGGAAGAGGAAACAATGCTTGATAAGAAATGAACTCAATTACTTTGTCCATATAATTGTAACCCCTCTGTATGATATTTTCACAATAAAAAATTAAGAAGAAAATGATCCCAAAGTAATCATTTTTTATTATTTTCCTATTTCCAAGTGATTTACCTGCAATTTAGAAATCAAGATATATAATTTAATTTAATTTAACCAAAAATATTATTGAGTATAAGATTCTTATACTCTCTACATTATTCACACTGAGATCATCATATATGGTGAGTTTGAAATGATTAGTCTCTGTTTGACCCATGTTAATATTATTTACAATGTGAGTGAAATGTTTAAAAAGTAGTATTTATTTTAGTTGCTCTGAAGAGACAATAACTTATATAATCAAAGACTAAAAATGATTAGATTTAAAATTTAGATTTCAGGAAATGTTTTTTTATCACACTGGTTACTGGAGCCTTCACAAAAACCTCATGAGACAGTTTATATTGATGAAGCAAAAATCCCAGAGTTTAGACATTTACGAATAGAAAAATCATATCATTCTGAATATGTAGAGCTACATAACAAACTTAGAAAATTTGGTTTTAAATATCTGAATATACTAATACATTTAATTTCAGAGTAAGTTCTTGTTCTGAAAGGAGATAAAATTGCATTTATTTTGAAAAGTAAACCTAAGTATTCATTTAAATAAAAGACAATGTTTAAAATATCACTTATCCAAGACACAAGATGTACAGTTCATTGTTTTTCATGCCTATTATGTTCTCTAAACTTACTACAAATACTAGACTAGGAAACCTAAATCATTGCTTTGTAGGGAAATAGAAAGATTCTTAAAACTCATGACTATTACTTTTTCTCAAACAATTACTAGGTAACTGTTTTATATTTTTTGTCATGGAATCCTATTTGATAAATTTTATTCATTACGTTAAATAATTGGCCAATAACAATACAAATTATGCATGAACAAAGTTTAGAACAAGTATTTCTTTCACAAGACATATCATGGTTCTCTTCAAGAACACTGGAAGGTTGTGTGTTATTTATTTATTTATTAATGGTTATTAATTTTCAGATGTGACAGTTTCATTATTCTCTTTCCATAATATATTTAAAACATTTGATTATACTCCCTCTATTTCCTTTTTGTTACTCCCTACTCCAAAGATCTTGTTTTTTACATAAAATTATATCGTTACATAAGCACGTATAAACTCTTTTTGTAGATTTAAGCTAAATTGCAACTTAATTCAAGATGTACAGAAGATTAACAGGATGAACAAAAACGAGTATTTTTTATTAACTTCGGAATTGAACTATCATTATTATTATGGTTAGGGTTAGGATATCAGACAGAATTATAATTAGGGTTAGAGAAATAGCAAATTTAGGTTCAACAGAGGATGACCTACTGCAACAATAATAGTCACAGCACACTGTACTAAAAATGAACTTTACACCATGGGGAGAGAAGAGTAATGGAGATCAGAGAGGGAAGGGATAGTTGGACAACAGCAAAGAAGTGAGTAACAATGGTCAACAAGAAATGTACTCTTTACCTTACACATTTAACTGTAATCCCTCTGTCAGCCTCATTACCTACTCAGGAAGCTGATTTCTGAGGACCGCAGTTCAAAGCCAACCCAGGCAAGAAAGTCTGTGAGAATTTTATCTCCAATTAACTACCAGGAATTAACTACCAGAAAGTGGTACTGTGGCTCAAGTGGTACAAGCGCACACCTTGAGCTAAAGAACTCAGGGATTGTGCCCAGGCCCAGAGTTCAAGCCCCACGACTGACATAAAGAAAAAAAAATAAATGTGTTAAATGTTAAGAAAAGCTGAACTTTTTTAGGTTCTAGGAATTCAGGAAAATCTAGGATAATGGAAGTACAATGTATTTCATAATATCAGGATGTGAGATCAATGGGTATAATGATTCCTCTTATGGAACAAGATAGGTTCAGAGATAAGAGTGAGAAAATCTGTAGGGTTTAGGAAAACCTGCAATTTATTTCGAGGATTACAGTGGAATTTCAGGTAAGATTGCACAAAATGAGCATTTTTCATAAATTTTAGAATTGGAATACCTTTAGTATTAAGGTTATGGTTAGGATTCCAGCCATGGTTAGGGTTAGAGTGATGGAGAAAAAAAAATGAGGGTCAAATTGAAGGTACATTGTAATATAAGCCTGGTAAGAATTAGAATGAATGTGACCTAGAGTATTGTTATTAATATTAGAATCTGCTTGCAATTAGGCTTATATTTATTCTCAATGTTCCAGTTAAGATTAAGTTTAGGGTTAGAAAATGACTAAGATATTGGAAAAAAATGAAACCTATGTATGAAAGGCTTATTTGAATCAAGTTAGGATGAATGAAAACTAGTGTAACACTAACTAGTTAGTGTTAGTATTGACATATAATTTGGATTAAAATCAGGGTCAGTATTTTGTTCTGATTATGATTAGTGTTATGAATAGGAAAGTTTTACTATAAAATTGAGTTTTCACTAACAAGTAGAAGCAAAAATGTGAGCCTGAATAATAAGTAGAGTATTATCATTATATTGATTTCTCAGTGATCGTTTTTGTAATGATTAATGAGAGTTTTCCAGTCAGGTTTAGGTTGAGAGTTAGCGTTAAGTAAAAGACTAGATGATATGTAAATCTGAAATTGTTTTAGGATACAGTGGTTCAGGAAAATGTAGGATTAATGAAAACTACAGTATTTTTCCTGGTAAGAGAATTTGAGGACAAGTAATATAATGGTTCATGTTAGGGAAGAAGATAACTTAACAGGTAGAGCCAGGAAATTTGTTGGATTAGGGCAAATTAAAACTCAATTCCAGAGTGCAAACTGGAATATTCATTCCAATGAATAAAAACTAGAGTATTTTTTAATATTAATTTTGGGCTATTATTAGGTTGAAAATTGGATTTCAGTTCCAGCTGGGCTTAGTGTTAGCATCAGGGAAATGGAAAATTTTTGGTCAAACTGCAAATAAATTTTGAATAAGAAGTCAAGATCGAATTAGGATGAATATGAAATATGAACTTCTAATAATATTAAGATTAGGGGATGATTAGTGTGAGGGTTAGCCTGAATGCTGTGTTAGAAAAATGACAAGGTATTGAGTAAAACTAGAAGCTATTTTAACCAAGATGAGTTGAATCAAAGACAGGATGTGTAATTTTAATGTACTTTTGTGGCTTTTAGAATCCATAGGCAATTGGTTCTAGGGTTAGGGTTACTTTTCTAATTTATGAACTAATAAATTAAAGGCACAATTCTTTCTTTCTTACAAACCAAGACCGTCACAAGTTGGGGAAAAAAACAATTTTCTACATGAAAATGTGTCTTAAAATATTTTCCAACCAGGATTAAATAATAGTGAACAGGGTGTCATTTATTAAAATTAGGTAAGTTGATGATAAAACTTTCAAAATATCCAAACACATAAGATTGGAACTCAGATATGTTATTGGGAAAACAGATACTTGCTCTAGCTGGGAAATTATGTGTGTGTGTGTGTGTGTGTGTGTGTGTGTGTGTGTGTGTGTGTGTGTGTGTGTGTATGCACCCACCACAGGTGTTCAAATCAGGCCTGGGCCCTGTCGTCAGCTTATTTTGTGGAAGTATGGCACTAAACCACGTAGCCACAGGCTTTCTTCTGGCTTTTTAGTAGTTATTTTGAGATAAATATCTCATGGATTTTTCTGTCTGGACTTAATCTTCTGATCCCCAGCAATCCTTGGGTTAGTGTTACTGTGGGTGCTACCACAAACTGACAGTTCATTAAACTGGGAGCAATATGGAAGTACTTTTGCAAGATATGAAGTAACCAGTTCATTAATGTGGGAGTAACAGGATCACATTTGATTGCCTTCAAGCACATTATTTCTGATGAGTTTAACTGAAGCCCAAAGCATAATCCAAGCCTATTAGCCACACTGTATGAAGTAGCACATATTCATGGTGTAAAATATGTACAATGAATTAAATCCTGAATCAAAAGACTTTGTTGGGTTTGCACCAAAGAAATAGAGTGTCATTGAAATGAAGTCCAGACTGGAGGCCTGTAGCGAGCAGGAGAGCATATGCTTAGTGTGTGTCCAACCCCCAGGACCATAAAGAAGTAAAAGAGAAAGTGTAAGAGAAAGAGGAAAGGAAAGGAGGAAGAAGGGTTAAGAGAGGAGGAAGGGCATAGCAGGAGGGAGAAGAGGAGGGGACAGGGAGAAAGTAGAGGTAGGAGAGAAGGAAGAGGGAAACAGGACCCAGGGGAAGAGGAGCAGGAGAGGAGACAGGAGGAGGAAGATAAATGCAATATAACAGCAAGAATTGTTGGAAAACATTTTGCATAAGTGATTTGCATGTGCATGGCAGGATTATTTTCTAATCAGAGACAGCTAGCACAGTGACAATATGGGTGATACCTGTTGCTGTCATTTTATTCTCTTTCTTCAGTGAGGAGTTCAGAAGATATACTGAGTTTGGTTCGGTGTTTACTTCAGGATTTCTTTTTCATGAATCAAACAATGGAAAGAAATAAATAATTCAGAGGGCCCCATGCAAAAATATAATACAAGAGGAAAGTAAAACTGTTTTTAATGTATAATAGCTTGTCATTTGTTTTTGTTTTTGCCATTTGTTCATTGCTCCAAGGCTGTGCCCTGGAGACCTTTCCAAGTCACCACGTGAAACTCCATTTCTGTAGTCCCTGTGGGTGTGCATGCGTCCTTAGGTCACCGGTTGAGATGTGTGGCCAACTCCTTTTTCGGTGGATGTGCAGTGAGTGGATGTGTGTGCATGCTCCCCAGCATTGCCAGATGAGTCACGCCCACCCTTCCCACCTAAATTCACTGTCTCAGTTGCTCCATTTCACCCAGGAGCTGGCAGCCATGGGTCTAGAGTTGAGGCTACTGCTGCCTTCTCCTCCTCCAGCTGTGCTGGTACTGGTCTTCTGTGCTCCTGAGTGCGTGGCCCATCCTAGGGAGATTCTATTCTGGGGTCACTGCCTGTCCCCGTGAGTGCGGGGTGGGTGACACCATGTTTGTACACTGCATAGTCCATGGGTATAGGAAGGCTGAGGATGCAGCCTGCCCCCTTGGGGCCAGGCGGCCCAGCCGTGGTTCACCTCATGAGTCTTTAAAGGGGTCTGGGTACTGGAGCCATGTGTTGGCCCCTCTGCCAGCTGGCTTGTGAGAGCTGCAAAAGTTCAGCAACCTGGAGCCCCTTCAGCATCTCTGTGGACCTCTATTTTCTGGTCCTTGTGGACTCTGGTACAGGGCCAAACCTACATATGCCAATCAGTGCCAGAGAAGTCTGGACTTGCAGCACACCAGCTGCAGCACCGAGGGAATGAAGCCCCCCTTGCTTTGCTGTGTAGCCTCCTCCATCGCCCTTCTGGCCCACGTGGGCCGAGCTCTGGGTGCCATTCCAGGGATACTCCATTTGGGGGCAATGGGCTCACCCCCTACCCTCGTAGTTCTCCAAAGCAGGGGAAAGGGCTTGGCTTTGGCAATGTAGGCTGCACAGATGGAATGCAGGACTTGGCATCTGCCCTGCCTTCCCCCCTGGCTTTGGCACCTGAGTCTGGGTTGCATGGTTTGGTCACTAATGGAACCTTGTTGGCTACAGCCCACCTCAAAGGTCCTGCACCTGCTGCAGCAGAAATTCGGTGTCCTGGATCCCCTTAGGGTCACCACATGGACCTCTGATGGGTCTATTTGGGCTGGGTGTGGGTTTCATCTCAGGACTCCCATTAGGAAGTGCCACTCCCCTTCGTGGTACTGCAAGCAAGAGGTTCCACATATAATATCTACTTTCTAACATTTTCCTTCACTGAGATAAACAGAACTTGGAGATATAAATAAGTTTTATAAAAACAAAATATATAATCTATATCACTTCAACCTTCTAAATCATTGTAATATTTTAATCTAATAGGAATTACGTTTGTAATTACTTATTTTACATTTGAATGTAACTAATGTAATGTATTTTGTGTGTATTTTACTATTCTAGTATAATTTCATTTGTACTTCTTACATACAATTTTTTTCAAATTCTGAGATTCAATCACGTGTTTATGGATAAGTGTTTTGTTGTACTTTTATTTTAGTTTTCCATTATGGCCTTATGAATACAAACAACAAGATCCATTCTTGCTAATATAAAGTTCAATGATTTTGGACTAGAGAATCAAGGATATAGTATTACATATCATACAGTAATGTGTATCACTTTGTGTAATACTGCTCCATAAAGTAATTAATAATTCAGGTGGCACCCACTTCATCTGGCATGCTCGTCTGTCTGGTGAAGTAGGATCCTAATGGCAGCCTGCCCATATAGGGCCATTATTGGCACTTTCCTGGAACTGTGGGAGAAGATCAGGGTACACCTGCTGTTCTGCTAGGGCAGCAACTCGGCAGCTGCTGTGTGAATGACACAGTGTCACTAACTCACATCTAACACATGCTTGTCCCATGGGCTTGGGCCCTGAGGATCAGCCCCTGGGAGCACACACACCGAGGGCAAGGGACGCCTACCTAGGAAGGTGTGCATACCAAATAGAAGCTACTCTTCAGATTGGCTGGTACAGTATTTATTCTCCTCAGAGCAGGGGAAAATTCTGCTCTGCTGTGGGGAGAAAACAAGAAAGACAGACCCAGGAGGGTGAAGCCAACTTTTGTACTCAGGCTAGCAAGGAAACTTTCCTCCATGCACTCTCCAGCAGGCTCAGGAAGTCATTCTATGCTCCTTGTCTATGAAGTAGCAGCCAGGCACACTCACGTCTGGTACTCCTGGCTGCTCTTTTGGGTTTGTTTGTTAATTTATACAGACAGCCCCTCCCTCAGACAGCAGAGTTTTTCTGGGTTTTGTAAAAGGTTCTGCATCTGAGCATTCCCAATGTTTGGTTTTTGCATTGTTTCTTGTAAATGCTTTGTGAAATTTGTGTTTTAGGTGTTGAGGTGCGAGAGAAGGAGCCAGATTATGAACATAGTTTCCTACCAGTCTTTCATTTAAAAATGAGAACAGATTCTCTATAAAAATGCCTATTAGGAAGTAAATTTGAGAGGGGAAAAATGGCTGCTTTCTCATAAGATCAAAATTTACTAGTTTTATATGCATGTTTTATGCACTCAAAATACAATTAAGTAACTCACTATCTAGGAACAATTGTCCAGAGCTAAGAGTTAAGTGTCTGGGAGCTAGAGGCAGGGTGTTTGTGAGCTTTATCCAAAGGGAGGGAAGAAAGTTAAAATTCATAATTGACTTTGTAGAATCAAGGTGGAAATACAAAATGAAAATTACAAGAAACTTCTTTGCTATTCGGGGTCTTTTATTGTTCCATATGAACTTTTGGATTGCTTCTTCTATTTCATTGAAGAGTGACATTGAGATATTGGTAGGTATCACATTGAATTTGGATATAGCCTTTGGCAGTATTGCCATTTTCATGATGTTATTCCTCCCATTCCAGGAGAATGGGAAGTTTCCCACTTCCATAACTCTGCTTTAATTTTCTTTTTCAGATTTTTAAAATTCCCATCATAGAGGTCCTTCATCTCTTAAGTTAACTCCTAGGTATTTTATTTTTTGTGCGGCTAGTATAAAGGGGTTGCTTTCCTAACTTCAGCTTCACTCTTATCGTTATTGGAATACAGGAAAGCCTTTATTTTCTGAGGGTTAATTTTATACTCTGCTAGTTTGCCGAAGTTTCTGATCTGCTCAAGTAACTTGGGAATGGAGTCCATGGGTTTCATTAAATACAAGACCATGTCATCTGCAAAGAGGGAGAGTTTTACTTCATCTTTTGCTATTTGGATCCCTTTAAGATTGCATCTTATCTTATTGCCCCAGCTAGCATTCTAATACTAAGTTGAAAAGGAGTGGAGAGAGCAGACATCCTTATCTTATTCCTGAATTTATAAGAAATGGGTTTAACTTCTCACTATTAATATAATGCGGGCTGTAGGTTTGTCAATTCTTAGCAGAAAGAACAGCACTAGAGCAATATCAGTTCCAAATTTCAACTGCTACTAAAAAGCCATAGTAATAAGAACAGCTTGGTTCTATCACAAGAACAGACCTGAGGACCAATGGAGTAGGACTGAAGACTCAGAAATGAACCCCTGACCGATAGCTACCTAATCATTAACAAGGGAGCTAAAAAACAGAGAATGGAAGAAAGACAGCCTTTTGAGTAAATGGTGTGGGCAAAATTGGTTAAACACCTGTTAAACTAAAGCTGCATCTGTGTATATCATCCTGCACAAGATTCAACTTCAAATGGATCAAAGACCTCAAAATAAAAGAGAACACCATGAAAACATTACATGAAGGAATAGGATAAACTCTAGGGCTTATTAGCACATACCGAAATTTTCTTAATAGAGAGCCAGAAACAAAGAGTTAAAAAAAATAAGTTAAGAAATTCATTCCTTAATTCATCTCTTTATAAAACAAGTAATTTACTATTACAAGATGAGATGGAATTATAAATTCCAAGTGCTGATACAGTCTGTATGTAATAAACATATTACAATAGTAAAAAAAAGAAATCAAAGAAAGGTTGGACAAATGGGATTGCATGAATCATAAGAGCTTCTGCAAGGCAAAGGTCATAGCTAGCAATATCAATAGAAAGCACACGTTCTGGGAGAAGATCTTCATGAGGTATAAAACGGACAAGGTCTTATATCTAAAATGTACTTAGGACTCAAAAAATTAAATCCCCAACAGCAAATCCTCAAAGAAACAACTGCTCGATAATTAAGTGGGCTATTAACTTAAAGAGAGACTTCTCTGAAGAGGAAATAAAAATGGCCATTAGACACATGAAGAAATGCTCAACTATTCTAGCCACAAAAGAAATGCAAATCAAGACAACATTGTGATTGCACCTTACTCTAGTTAGAATGTCTATAATCAAGAAATTTATTTTTTTTCTGTTGATGTGGCACTGAGGAATCGAACCCAGTGCCTCATTCATACAAGGTAAAACACTTTATTATTGAGCCACCTTCCCGGTCACTAATCAAGAAATTTAATAATAACATGTTGGAGGGGATGTGGCTTAAAAGGAACCCTATTTCATTGATGGTGGGAGTGTAAACTTGTTTAACCACTTTGGAATGCAGTATGGAAGGTCTTCAAAAAACTCCATGTAAAGTTCCCCTATGTCCCAGCAATCCCACTTTTGGGCATTTAGGCATTTTCCCAAATGATCACAAACAAGGTCATACCAAAGTTCCCTATCCAACCATGTTTATTGCATTATTATTCACCATAGCTAAGATATGGAACCAACCTCGATGCTCCTCAGTTCATGGATGCATCAAGAAAATGTGATACACACACACACACACACACACACACACACACACACACACACAATGGAATTCTATGCCTCCATTAGAAAGAATGAAATTGTCACATTTGTTAGGAAATGGAAAGACTTGGTAAATATTATATTAAGTGAAGTAAGCCAGGCCCAAAGAAACATGCATCCCATGGTTTCCCTTGTTTGCAAGGGCTAGTACATGTCTAGGACAAGCATAGAAGATCAAAGGCTATGGACGTATAACCATATAAGATGACATTAAGTGAAAGGTATCCCAAGTCAGACACACAAGTGGTTTTTTCTTTCTTGTTTTTGTTTTTAATATACTTATAATGTGCTATGTGATTCTTTTGTAGGTTCATCCCTCCATGGTATAATCCCTGTTTTCATTGTATTTGATTCCAGCGTTCTGCATTTTTATATACATTTTTGTAATTTGGGGAGTGGAAAGGTTATAGCAGAATGCTGAAATGGGGATGCAGGTTGACCCATTGTGATGATGAGATGTACAGGACACTGTGTCAAAAATGAATTTACAATGTCAGGTAGGGGTCAAGGAGGGAGGAGTTGGAGAGTTGGGGAGGGAATGGGGTAGTACTGGAAAAAAAAGGAGGAGGTAACAATGCTCAATAGGAAATGTACTCATTACCCTACTCATGTAACTGTAAACCCTCTGTATAGTATTTTTACAATAAAAAATATAAAACTCTTTTCCTGGTATAGAATTCCAGTGCTGCCCTCTGCATTGCATTTTTTGACTTTTCTGGCTGTGGTTAGGTCCATCTGCCTAGTGGATCAGTAGTCTTCAAGGCTTCTTGGTAATGAAGTGGGACTTGGATTATCCAGGGATAGTTGGAACTAGGCTAAGGACAGGACAAAACCACTTCCAGGGCATGGCTTCTTCATTTCCATCCCCCCTCCCCATGCAACTAGGATTGCAAGCAGAATTTCTCTGAATTTGACTCCAGAAAACAATCACTGAACCAAAAGGCAAGATCACCAAACACCTCCCCTTCTCCCCCCATTCCCTCCTTTCTTCCTCCTTGGTAAAGTACAAAATAATTTTACAGGTTTTGGCAAACTCACAAATTGCCTACCACCTCCCCTTTTAAACTAGGTTTAAAGTCACTAAGTCATGTAAACGGATAATGCCGCACTCATTATTCTGTACAACAACTTCAGGTTGTTTGATGCTTTAATTTGTTGTTGTTGGTGGTGGTGGTAGGAGGGCCTGAACTCTGGGTCTGGTTGCTGTACCTGATGAGCTTTTCAGCTCAAGGCTAGTCTTCTACCACTTGAGCCTCAGAATCATTTCCACATTTTTCTGCTTATGTGGTGCTGAGGAATTGAACCCAGGACCTCATGCATTCAGGAAAAGCACTCTAACACTGAGTCTCCTTCCCAGCCTTAATGCTTCAATTCTTTAAATTTTATTTTTGTCAGTCCTGGGGTTTAATCTCAGGGTGTTAACATATCCCTGAGTTCTTCAACTCAAGTGGAGCCCTCTAGCATTTCAGCCACAGTGCCAATTCCTGTTTTCAGATAAGCGTCTTTCAGACATTCCTGCCAGGGTTTGCTTTGATCAGTGAATTTTTAAATTATATTTCTTCTATGTATTGGAATATTGAAGTTTATCTGAAATTTAAATGGTTTTTTTTTTCTTGCAATTGTTTCTAACATATTTATAAGATTATTTCTTTGTTGCTTTGTATGTCCCTCCCCCATGTTATAACCCCTGCTTCCATTTTATTTGATATTGGTATAATTTGTGGAGGGAATGGGCAAAAACCAACCTTTAAATAGGGATACGTTGTACCCACTGCAACAATGAGCTATACAAGTCATTATGTACAATAACGAACTTTACAACTTTTGCCAGGGGCGGGGTGTTGGGGGGTTGGAGAGGGGAGATCGGAAGGGATGAGAAGTGGAAACAGGAGGAGGCAACAATGCTTGATAAGAATTGTACTCCTTACCTTACCCATGTAATTGTAACCCCTATGTACGGCATTTTGCAAAAAAAAAAATTAAAAAACGTTTGTCAGAATAATGTCAAAAAGTTTTTGACAGAATAATCATTAGTGTATCACCTAGAATCTGGATATGATTAGTAACTCTAGAGGATTTTCTCATACTTTCAGAATTTTCGTAAACATACATAATAAGTCAAATGAGGTGTTTTATACCTATAATCCTAGCTACTCTGAAAATGGAAATATCGATAGTTGCAGTTCAAGGTCAAGCTGGAAAACATACAAGAGACCTCCAGCTCAATCAATAAAAGCTGGGTGTGCCAATGTGTGGCTGTCATCCTACCTATGCTGAACATAAAACTAGGAAGTTCACTATCCAGGTAGCCTAGGAATAAACAAATACAAGATTCTATCTCAAACACAAACAAAGCAAAAATTGCTGGATGTGACATTGTTCAAATGGTCAGATGCCTGCCTGGCAAAGCAAGGCTCTGAATTTGAATCCAAGTACATACCTCAAAAAATTAAAAATAAACAATATTAATTAATTCTCTAAATCACTTCTCAGTGCAATTATCTTATGTATTCCTCAAATAATCTGGCAGTGAAAGCAGAGAATTGATTAAGCCAGATCAATATAATAGGTGAAATGAACCCTAGGATAAGTATTGAAATGTTTTTTTTTTTCTTGCTTGCAATTGTCTCTAACATATTTATAAGATTATTTCTTTGTACTGGGAACACCTAGCTTCTTCATGGCTCACAGGCTGGTGTGCTCCTGTGGACCCATTCACCAATTAGGCCTGCTAGGCCCCAAATTCAGATGCCAGCCCTGCCAAAAGATTCATCTTGATGTCAGAAGCAAATCGTTGCCCTGTTTTCCTTTCCTGTGCAACTCCTGGGTTTCAGCTAGGATGGAGAATGCATGGGCCACCCTGTGGTCATGGGAGTAAGTTGTTATACATTTCAGCCGAGTTGTACCTGTCATCATATACTCAAGAAAATACACAATACATCCATGAATAGCATACAAAATAAAGACAATAACTACACTTAATATACGATGCTGTCCACACACGGATGTGAATATACATCCCATGTTTCAATGATGCGTTGAGGACTATTTTGGCCTCCCTAGGGCTCAATCTCAGTTCCTGGGAATAGCCCAGCTCCTTACTGGCTCACAGTCTGGTGTGATCATGTGGACCCAACGGGCAGTTGGGCTTCCTAGGCCTCAAGTTCGAATCCCAGCACTGCCCAAAATTCACCCTGATGTGAGAAGCCAGTCATTGCATCTGATTTCATGTGCTGTGCAAATTCTGGGTCTCAGCTAGAATAGAGAAGGTATAGGCAACTCTATACTCATGGGAATAGGTTGTCATCCAGTTCACCACAGTTATATCTGTCAACCTATACTCAAGAAAATACACAAGGGCTGGGAACGTGGCTCAGTTGTAGAGCGTTTGCCTTGCATGCTCAAGGCCCTGGGTTCGATTCCTCATTACCACATAAGCAAAAAAAAAGCCGGAAGTGGGCACTGTGGCTCAAGTGGTAGAGCGCTAGCCTTGAGCTGAAGAGCTGAGGGACAGCGCCCAGGCCCAGAGTTCAGGACCCACGACCGGACCCCCCCCCCAAAAAAAAAAGAAAATACATAATACATCAATGACTAAGACACAAAATAAAGAGAATGACTACACCAAACGCAAGATGTCACCCACTCATGTTTGGAAACGTAGATGCTTTGTTTAATTATGAATTTATGACTATATTGGCCCCTACCAGGACTCCATCTCAGGTCCCAGGAATGGCCTACCTCCTTAGTGGTTCACAGGCTGGTATGCTCACCATGACCCATTCACCAATTGGGCCTGCTAGGCCTTGAGTTCAAATTCCAGAACTGCCAAAAGATTCATTCTAATGTGAAAAGCCTGTTCTGTGAATGTCCTGAGTCTCATTGAGGATGGAAAATGCTATATAAGCAACTCAATAGCCATGGGAATAGGTTGTCATCCATGTAAGCACAGTTATATCTGTCACCATATTCAATAAAATGCACAATACATCCATGAATAAGATAAATACAAAATTAATAAAAAGTGTAACTACACTGAGTGCAAGATGCATACCACACCTATAGGTAAATAGAGATCCTATGTTTAAAAAAGTTGGGCTTGCTATTTTGTCCAGTGCTGGGGCTTCAAATCAGGCCCTAAACCAGGCCTGACAGTTTGGTCTTCAAGGATGGTGAGCTTCCCCTTCCCCCTCAGTGCAGCAGAGCTATCCAAACCTGAATTCAAATCCCAGGGCTCACAAAAGATTCATCCTGCTGTCAGAAGCCAGTTGTTGCACACGTTTTCCTCTCCTGTGAAAGTCCTGAGTCTCAACCAACAAGAGGAATTCATAAGCAACCCTATAGCCATAGGAACAGGTAGTCATCCATGTCAACAAAGTTATACCTGTCACCATATTTAGTAAAATACACAATACCTCCATGAAATAGAGACAAAATAAGGAGAAGTTCACCGAACACAAGATGCTGTACAAACATGTATGTCAATATAGATCGTATGTTTAAATTACGAATTCATGACTATAGTGGACCAACCTGGCAATCAATGTCAGATCCTGGGAATGGCCTAGCTCGTTAGTTGCTCACAGGTTAGTGTGTTCACCTTGACTTATTGGCCAATTGGTCCTACTAGGACCTGAGTTAAGATCCCAGCACTACCAACAAGTGGATCGTGGAGTAAGAAGCCAAGTGTGAAACTTATTTTCCTTTTCTCTGAATAGCCTGGGTGATCCTGAGAATCCTGGCATATTGGAGAACATTTCTATAAATCTAGATGCTCTGTGACAGGATGTCATCAATGTAATAAATTTAAGGAGTTTCATCTTAGTACAATCAATGGCAAATAAATGCATAAAACAAAAAATACAAGAACAACCACACCAAACATGTATGGACTGAACATCTATAGGTAAATATAAATCCTATCTTTACAATGTATATAAATAGTATGTTTCCAGGGCTGGGGCTTGAATTCAGGACTAGTGAACAGGCCTAACTTTCTTACCTTCAAATACTGTGATCTTCCCCTTCATCCACATTGCAGCAGATTTACCCAGATCCTGAGTTCAAATCCAAAGCCTGGAAGAATAAACAGCGTGAATTGCAAGCCAGGGAGCTAAATTATTTTTATTTTACTTTTCTCAATATGGCGCTTGAACTCAGGTCTTGGCAACTCTACCTCAGCTTTGATCACCCTAGTCTGGGTTGCAGCCATTAGATCTACAGCTCCTCCTGGGATCCTAGACCCCCAGGCCTTGCAGGGAAAGCAATGCACAGAAAAAATATGGCCATTTTATGTTTTCTTCCTTTGCATGATGACCCTCATGGGTCTGAATGACACTGTTGCATAGGGCACTTCACCTTGCATTGCTGAAGGCTGCCAGACTATCAGGGATGCCATAGGCCCACGTGGCAACATAGGCCCTGATTTTGAATCCCTGTCCTGACACCAACCAATGGCAGGAGCTACTACGAAAATGGTTCCCATCCACAGGATTAACAATGGAATGTTGTCAATGTGATGGTTGAATGAATTGATCATGAATGAATGCTCCTATAAAATTAGACAGCATCATTTCAGGGGGCTGATTCATTTTATTTAATATTTATGAAGCATTGAAAGAATATTATTACTTAAAGGAACGCAATAATTTCAGGACACTGATTTCATTAATAGTTTAAGGATGAAAACAATTAATTTCATTACATTAATTACATTAATAACATGGAGGCAAAATTAATACCCAGGAATTGGAAGGAATGTAGTCTGTATAGCTGAATAATGTATAGACATCTCTGACACTCTATAAAGATATATATTTATTAGCGTACTGCCATCTGCAAGTCAATCTTTTCTTATTTTAGTCACCCCTGTGGCTTGATCTGAGGTCCTGGGAATAGCCTGTCAGCTCAATTTGCCCCAGGATGACATGCTAACACTCACCCATTCATGAATTGGGCCTTGAAGGCTTGTAGGTCTTGAGTTCAGATGCAAGCACTCCCAAAAATGAATCGTGGAGTAAGAAGATGATGGTGACACATGTTTTACTTTTCTGTGAAAGTCCTGGGTGTCAAGTATGTAGTGGAATACATATGCAGACCTATATCCTGTGTAATCAATGTAATCAATGTTTTATGTTCCATAATAATCAATAAAATAAATGGTCAATATATGAATAAAACAAAAAAATAAAATAACTACACTGAATACAATATGGAGTCAACATATGTATATAAATATAAATCATATATGTAAATTGTACATGAATAGGATGTTTTCTAGTGTTGGAGATCTATTTTAGGCATAAGGAACAGACCTGAATTTCTTGACTCTAAGGAGGCCAGCTTCCCATTCCCACACAGTGCAACAGAGTTACCAAGACATTGAGTTTCAATCCCAGTCCTGGCAGAAAAATGGTACCTTTGCAGTATGTGAGGCCCAATTCTTAAGCATTTCATTATGCCTCCATTTTATGAATGTGATTGTTTAATTGCTTAATAAAGAATTAGCTAAAATTGATCATTGTCCTATAATATAATTGTGTATAATTTTATCCTAGAATCATTCAAGAACTGCCCATTCAATCATGACATACATCACATTCCATTGGTATTCATATGGATAGGAATGAGTTCCTTAGGATCTCCAGCCATTTGGAGGTGGCAGGACCAGGATTCCAACTGTGAGCTCCAGCTCCCACCACTTCAACCTGGGGATAGGATACTCACCGGTCTGTCCAAGAATATCAGCAAGACCAATGATTAGACAGGCACCAGTGGCTCTCAGCAGTCCTTGATACTTACAAGGCTGTGATGGGAGGATCATGGTCAATGTCATCCTACTCAGGGAAGTCCTTGAGACCTCTCTCCAACTTCAATGCCAACAAAGCCAGAAGCCCAGGGCTCCAGTGTGAAGGGCGAGCCTTGAGCAAAAGCATTGCACAGACTGTGCCCAGATCCTGAGTTCAAGGTCCGGGTCTGGCAACAAATAGACATACAGAACAATCTGTGTAGCCATCCAGCTAAAGCAGGTCTCCAACTGAATTGGACATTGTTCCCTGGGAAATGGGCTGGGGGAGCTGCTATCTTCTTGACTCAGTCCATGCTGCTTGTATCACAGAATTCCGGCCACACCACCGTTCTTTCATGGTTATTTCTGACCAATGGGATACAAGAATGGTGACCATGCCCACATTCCATGCTGCCTAGTAGCACCCGGGATTCCCTCTGTTAGTTTACAACACTACCAGCAGTTGAGGAAGGTAGAGGTGGCTGAATGGTGAGGAAGAGACTCAAGCAACTTTGAAGTATAGTAGGAAATTGAGATGCCTGCCCGCACCCCAGCTCCCTCCCCAACTTCCCAAGTTGCAGGATTTCCAACCTCAGGCAATGGGGCACTGCCAGCCCACCTAAAGCCCTGACCTGGTCCCTGGCCCTGGTTCTCTGCTCTTGGCCCATGTGTTTGCAATGCCGCTGCCATTGCTGCTTGACCCACCTGGAGCAGCCTCCAGCAGCTTTTCCCAGCAGCACAGGTGAGTGGCTGCCCCCAAATCACCACTACTTGGGAATCAGACACCTCTCTGGGAGCACCATGCCCCCCTGCTTGTTTCCTCATCCTGGCTCTGAGGAGCCACCTTTCTGTCTTGGGCATTTCTGAAACAGAGACTCAATATATGCTCTGGTTGGACTGGATCGAGGGCCTCCTATCTGGGACAGGTATGCTCCACCAAGCCTGGTTCTCTGTAGTTGGGATGGTAAACATGTAGCTCCATGCACAGTCATCGATTTAGATGGATTATCCCAAACTTTTAGTCCACAGCAGCCGATTCTTGACCACAGGTGAAGCTTTGGGTAGGGCCGCAACCATCAGACTTCATTCTCCTCACTGGACAGTTTTGAGGAAATAAGGGAATTATACAGAGGGAATCTCTGGAGCATGGCTTGGCAAGAAAGGAGTGGCATTCAGAGAAGGTTCTCTGCAATTCTGTGAGCAAATGACAGGAAGATACCCACAAAGGGCTCAGGTGGGGCCAGTTATTAATCATGTAACAGCTGGGGATTTTGAAACAAAACATGGCTCTCTTTCATCATTATCCTATCCCCTTGAGGAAGGGGATCCTTCACTGTGTTGAATTTTGCATCTGGAGAAACCGAGGCACAGAGAAGTCAGGTGACCTCCTTATGACTTCAACTTCACAGGAAGCTCGGCCTGACTTCACTACCATGCTCCCTAGGAGAATGGGTGCTATTCAATCCACTTCTTGCGGTAGGAAGTCCACTTCTTGTCAGTTGTGGGGTTTGAACCCTAGGCATCGGCACTGTTCCTGAGCTCCTCAGCAAAAGGCTAGTGCTCTAGCACTTGAGCCCACAGCACCACTTCTGGCTTTCTGGGGGTTCTTTGGAAATAAAAGTCTCAAAAACGTTCCTGCGGGGGCTGGCTACGAACCATGATCCTCATATGTCAGCCTCCATTGTAGTTAGGATTAGAGTTCTGAACCACTGGCACCCAACTTAATTTTAATTCTGATTTCTCTCTCTCTCTCTTTTACAAAAACTGGTTGAATAGGTGCTGGAGGAGGGGGTCAAGCATCCCCACATAGCTGGAATACAAGGTGACCCTCTCATTCGGGAGGTGGGCTGTGGGTCAGGAGCTGTCTCGCTCAGCCTGTTGAAACAGCTCCCTGAGGTAAGCCCCACTGTGCCCTGGCTAGACTCTGAAATTCATTGTCCATCCAGCATTACTGGACTTATTGTATTGTATTGCTTTCTACATCATTTTCTAGCACCTGGCCAAACTTATGATACATAGTTACGGAATGAAAATGTAATGCCTTCTTAAGAAAGTCATTTAGGGCTCTGGGAATGTGGCTTCATGGTATGTTGATTGCCTAGCATGCATGAAACCCTGGGTTCAATTCCTCAGGAAAACAGAAAAAAGAAAAACACTAGAAGGAATGTTGTGCCTCAAGTGGTAGAGTGCTAGCCTTGAGGAAAAAAAACCCCTGAGTTTAAGTCCCTAAACTGGCAAAAAAAATTAGTAAATGGAAAATAAAGAACCCATACTTGAAATATATAATTGCTACTTCCATACGGACACCTGATAATAGCCCCTAATACATGTATTTTAATTACGTTAGGATACTGTATTGAAAAAAGTTTTGTTCATTAAGTCACAGCAATTAATGCCAGGAATGTGCTTTTTGATCAGTTTTGGCATCAAAAAGGCAGAAGCTAGTTAATAGCTGTGACAGAAAATAAGGAGTAACTCCAGATGGAAGGAAAAAATGATAGTAAAAAAGGTATACCAGAAACTGGTCTAGAGAACCATTTTTGGTTATTGAAGAATTAGTTGTCAACTAGGATTTCCTCATTGCATTTAGCATTCTAAATCTCTTAGGCTAGTTCTTAATCTCTATGTGATAAATGTATATCCTTCTTTTTTTTATACTTGTGTGCATATTTTTTTTTTCTTTTTTTAATTTTTTTTTTTTTTTTTTTTTGGTTATGTGGTGCTGAGGAATCGAACCCAGGGCCTCAGGCATGCAAGGCAAGTTCTCTACCACTGAGCCACCTTCCCAGCCCCCTTTTTTTAATTTTTTTATATTTTTTAATTTTAATTTTTATTTGTTGTGAACATACTGTACAGAGGGGTTACACTTACATTGGCAAGATAATGAGTACATTTCTTTTTTTTTTTTTTTAGAGGGGGGTCCGGTCATGGGGTCTGAACTCTGGGCCAGGGCGCTATCCCTTAGCTCTTCAACTCAAGGGTAGCACTCTACCACTTGATCCACAGTGCCACTTCCGGCTTTTTTCTTTTTACTTATATGGTGCTGAGGAATCGAACCCAGGGCCTTTGGCATGTGAGGCAAGTGCTCTACCACTGAGCCACCTTCTCAGCCCATTCTTATCAAGCATTGCAGCCTCCTCCTTTGTTTACCCTTCACATCCCTTCCCAACCTCCCCCGGCCCCCCAACCAAATCCCCCCCCCCCCCCCGCACCAAAGTTGTAAAGTTCGTTTTTGACATGACAACTTGTATTTCTTATAGTTGCATCGGGTCCACCTGAATCCTTAAACGACTTGTTTTCCCCTCTCTCCTCCACAAATTCTACTGACATTAAATATAGTGAAAGCAGGGGTTATACTGTGGGGGTAGGACAAACAAAGCAACAAAGAAATAATCTTATAAATGAGTTAGAAACAAATGCATGAAAGAAAAAAAAACATTTAAATACATATTTAAGGGTTCATAATCCTAACATCACATTATCTGACCTTTCCTGCTTGACTCATACATATACTAGACATTGCAAATCTGGGAAACGATGGGACCTATGTTTCTTTGGGCTTAGCTTACTTCACTTAATATAATTTTTTCCAAGCCTTTCCATTTCCTTAAAAATAGGGAAATGTCATTCTTTCTTATGGAGGCATAGAATTCCATTGTGTATATATACCACATTTTCTTGATCCATTCATCTACTGAGGAGCATCTGGGTTGGTGCCAGATCTTAACTATGGTAAATAATGTTTCAATAAACATAGTTGTGCTGGTAGCTTTACTGTGGTCTTGTTTGTAAACATTTGGGTAAATGCCCAAAAGTGGGATTGCTGGATCATAGGGGAGCTCTATGTGAAATCGTTTCAGGAACCTCCATGCTGCTTTCCAAAGTGGTTGAACAAGTTTATACTCCAACAAACAATGAGGTAAGGTTCCCTTCTGTCCACATCCCCTCCAGCATCTGTTGTTATTAGAGTTCTTGATTATAGCCATTCTAATTGGGGTGGGATGGTATCTCAATGTTGTTTTTATTTGCATTCTTTTATGGCTAGGGAGGTTGAGCATTTCTTCATGTGTTTAGTGGCCATCCTTCTTTCTTCTTCAGAGAAGTTTCTCCTCAAGTCTTTAGCTCACTTATTATTGGGCAGTTGTTTCTTTGAGGATTTGTTGTTGGGCGATTTAATTTTTGAGTTCCAAGTATATTTTAGATATGAGACCCTTGTCCCTTGTATGGCTAGTGAAGATCTTCTCCCAATCTGTGGGCTTTCTATTGATCTTGCTAGCTATGTCCTTTGCCATGCAGAGGCTCTGCAACTTCATGCAATCCCACTTGTCCAATCTTTCTTTGATTTGTTGTATTTCCGGGTCTCTATTAAGAAAATTTCAGCCTGCTCCAAGGAGGCCTAGGGATTCTCCTATTCCATCCTGTAATGTTTTTAGAGTGTCTGCTTTGACTCCGAGGTCTTTGATCCATTTGGAGTTGATTCTGGTGCAGGGTGATATATAAGGATCTAGTTTTAGATTTCTACAAGTCTTTAACCAATTTTGCCAGCACCATTTACTGAAGAGGCTATCTTCCTTCCATTCTATTATTTTAGCTCCCTTATCAAAGATTAATTGGCTATAGGTCTGTAGGTTCATTTCTGGGTTTTCAATTCTATTCCATTGGTCCTGAGGTCTGTTCTGATGCCAGTACCAAGCTGTTTTGATTACTATGGCTTCAGAGTAGAGTTTGAAATTTGGTATTGATATTCCACCAGCAGTATTCTTTCCATTGAGCAGCGTTTTTGCTATTCGGGGTCTTTTATTGTTCCATATGAATTTTTGGATTGTCTCTTCTATATCCTTGGACAATGAGGTTGGAATTTTGATAGGTATCGCATTGAATTTGAAGATAGCCTTGGGAAGTATTGCCATTTTCATGATGTTAATCTTTCCAATCCAGGAGCATGGGAGGTTTTGCCATTTTCTAAGTTCTGTTTTGATTTCCTTTTTCAAGACTTTAAAGTTTTCATCATAAAGGTCCTTTAGTTCTTTGGTTAAGTTAATTCCTAGGTATTTCATTTTTTGTGAGGCTATTACAAATGGAGTTGCATTCCTAATTTCAGCCATACTTTTCTCATTATTGGCATACAGAAAAGCCATTGATTTTGGGGGGTTAATTTTATACCCTGCTACTTTGCCAAAGTTTTGAATCAGCTTGAGTAATTTGGGAGTGGAGTCTATGGGATTCTTTAAATACAAGACCATGTCATCTGCAAAGAGGGAGAATTTTATTTCTACTTTCTCTATTTGGATCCCATTTATATTTGCATCTTGTCTTATTGCTGTAGCTAGGCATTCTAATACTACATTGAAGAGAAGTGGAGAGAGTGGACATCCTTGTCTTATTGCTGAGTTAAGAGGAAATGGCTTTAGTTTTTCACCATTAAGTATAATGCTGGCTGTAGGTTTGTCATATACAGCCTTTATTGTATTGAGGAATGTTCCATGGATTCCTAATTTTTCCAAACCCTTCATCATAAAGGGGTGGTGGATCTTGTCGATTGCTTTTTCTGCATCTATTGAGATAACCATGTGTTTATCCTTGCTCCTGTTGATATGATGAATTATACTAATTGATTTGCGTATATTGAACCAGCTTTGCATCCCTGAAATGAATCCTGTTTGATCGTGGTGTATGATTTTTTGGATGAATTGTTGAAGTCGATTGGCCAAAATTTTGTTGAGAAGTTTTGCATCAATGTTCATCAAAGAAATGGATCTATAGTTCTCTTTCTTTGATGAGTCCCTGCCTGGTTTTGGGATGAAGGTTATGATGTTTTCATAGAATGTGTTTGGTAGTGAACTTTCTCTTTCAATTTCATTGAAGTGTTGGAGGAGTATTGGTGTGAGCTCTGCTTTGAAGACCTTGTAAAATTCCACTGTAAACCATCTGGATTTTCCGTCTCTGGCCTAACTCTCTGTCCTGTGATGGCACACTTGGTGTGATTCTCTGGCTTAGGACTGTTCACTGGAACTCTAAAACTGCTTTCTATGCGAGAGCTTGTTTTGCCTCCAGCTTCTCCTCCGCCATCTTCCCGAAACTCACAAAATGTATCTCCTTCTATGCTGTTCTTTCATACCTTATCTCCTTTGTTTTCTAAAAATCTCAGTCTTTATATATTTCTCTATGAACATTTCCTGATACAAAATACACCTATACAGATGTCACAGGATGCTAATGTAAGGGTCCCATACCTCATGAGTCATTAATGTAACAAAATGGAAAAGGAGGACATATTTACTGCTACCTCAATTTTTCTAAAAAGCTGCAATGTCATCATTTGGTTAAAATTTCCATTCTTTGTCTACACAGTGTCATTCAGTGCACATAAATGCAAATATGAAATGGTTGCTGGAGGTTTACACCTGTAATCCTAGCTACTCAGGAGGTTGAGACCAGAGGATTGTGGTTCAAAGCCAGCTTTGTCAGGAAAGTCCATGAGACCCTAATCTTCAATTAACCACCAGAAACCCGGAAGTGGTGCTGTACCTAAAGTGGTAGTGCGCTCAACTTGAACTGAAGGGCGGAGGGACAGTGCCCAGGATCAGAATTCACACCCCACAACCAACAAAAAAGGTGAAATATGACTTTAAGTTTCCCCAGAAGGAATGACAAGATCAATAATCTTCCCAAGCAAAAAAATTAATTCCAAAATGATTCAGTGCATCTACTTTTGGTGAGTTATGTTATGGAATCTGTGCTGGACAAATTCTCTAAAAACAAATCGTTTAGGGATACAGGTGGACCCATTACAACAATGAGATGTACAAGTCATTATGTCAAAAAGCGAACTTTACAATTTGTTGGGGGGGAAGATGGTATGGGGAGAGAGGGGGAGTATGGGAAGGGATGGGAAGAGGAAACAACAAAGAAGCAACAATGCTTGATAAGAAATGTACACGTTATCTTGCCTGTGTAATTGTAACTCCTCTGTAAGGTATTCTCACAATAAAAAAAGAGAAAAAATGTCAAATATTAGCTTTACAATAAACATCTAATATTTCTTCTTTGAAGAGAGACGTCTATACATTTGATGTCACCTGGCTTTTTTACTATCTTAGTTCGACTCCAACCCTGGCAAGAGAGTCTGTCAAACTCTTACCTGTAATAACACAGCAAAAAAGCCACAAGTGGAGTTTTGGTTCAAGCAGTAGAGTACTAAGCTTTGGGGGCAGGTTAGCAGGAAAGAAAACTGTTCAGGGACAGGATCCAGCCTTTAAGTTCAAGCCCCATAACCAACACAAAGTAAAAAAAAACAAGCAAACAAACCGCCAGATATTTCCTTAAAGGAGTACTGGTCTGAGAAGACGCTCCTTTTGCTGATCATACTCACTGGATGCTTTTTTGGAATCCTTATTGCTCTGGAGAATTCCAGACCAAACTAAAGGAATTGATAACTGACTCCTGAAACAAGAGAATTATCTCAGGGGTGAAAACAACAGCGATAAGACACTTTAAAACCTACATGTCTTTTTTCTTAGCAGTAGAACGGTTTTAGGGGAGTCCAGTCATGGCCCTGAACTCTGGGCCTGAGCGCTGTCCCTCAGCTCTTCAACTCAAGGCTAGCGCTCTACACCTTGAGCCACAGCACCACTTCTGGCTTAATTTTTGCTTATATAGTGCTGACGAATCGAACCTGGGCCTCATGCATGCAAGGCAAGCGCTCTACCACTGAGGCAACTTCCCAGTCCCTGCAGTAGAACATGTTTAAAACAACGTTATTTCTTTTTGTTCTATGCTGGCCTTAAAATGGCACATTATTTCTTTTTGTAATACTCTCAATTAGAAGTTTACAGAAAAGTTATATATGAGTAAAAACACACACGAAAAAGTCGGAGACAGAGTTTCCTTCCAGCCTTGGGATCTTCTTGTACAGTAAAAAGGAAAGCACAAGTTAACTTGAACTTTGTCAATCCTCTATGTTCCATTCCTCTCCTGGGATCAGTTTCCATATCCAGTAGCGGTTACTTCCAGAAACAATCTACGGTGCTGCCAGAGGTATAATGAATGTTTTCTTGCTTCACCGAAATAATACAAGGACACCCTGATCTGAGGTTACACGAGTTTCAGAGACAACTTAGTAAAGAGAAAATATGAAATTTACATTGCTTTTAAATACATTTTCCATGAGTATATTGAGTTCAAACTTTGTAAGTTCTCTATAAATTAAGGCGAATTTTAAATGGGAAGAAGGTTCTCAGATCATTTTTTTGTGAGTGTATGTGCTGCGCATTATTTCCCAACTGTTCATGAGTTAACAGTAAGGAAACAATAGCAATAATAAGAGAAAGACAAGTTTTGTGTTTAAGTATAAGGGTTCAATACACTATAGAAGATTCTCCAAATAAGACCATGTTGAAACAATAAAGCCAAGTCCAGTATGTAGATTTGAGAGTGATATAGAGAAAGCATTACTACTACATGGAACAGGAAGTATGAGGCCACTCCCTTTCTAAATCATGCTTGCTAATCACGCAACTTTGTAGACAGTAGAATGGAAGCATAATTCTGTTTCCAATGCAAATCGGATATAAAAGCATGGACTTAATTGGAAAAAGAAGTCCATCCTGAGAGAGCAGGGATTATACTAGCCATGAACTGGTGGATAAGATCACATTTATTTTCTTTCCTTTACATATGTATTTTTTGTTGGTGCTGATCTTGGCACTTGAACACTGAGCCTGGGAGCTGTCCCTCTGCTATTCAGCTCAAGGCTAATGCTCTATACTTGAGCCGCAGTACCACTTTCAGTTTTCTTGTAGTTAATTGGAAAAAGAGTCTCCAGGACTTTCGTGCCCGGCCTGGCTTTGAAGCCTATCCGAATATCTCACCACCACCTAGCTTAGGATCACACTTCTAACAGTGTACACACAGCATATATAATGTCCGTGTTCATCTACCTTTATATGAATTCTTAAGTTAAAAATCTAGGATACAGGTTAGCCTTTACACTCACAAAAATGTTTGTAATTTAAAAGTTGATACTACTGGAGAAATAAAACCTAAGAATGTAAAGGTGTCTGGGAAGTTCAGTTTACATCCAGCCTGGGCAGAACAGTCTTTGAGAAACTATAATTAACCAACCAAAAGCTGGATTGGAAGCATGGCTCAAGTATTGGAATACCAGTCATGAGCAAGATTGCTGAATAAGATCTTGACGCTTTTGCATACATACATACAATCATACACAGACATACAGAGACACTTATATGTGCACACACAAATACACATATGAAATACACACACAAATACACAAATACACAAATACACATTTGAAGTAACTCTCAGAATATGTGGAAAAGTTAGAAAACAATAGAAAATACGTCCTGAGCAAGACTAGAATCAAGTGATAATTTTTAATGTTAGAAAGTCCTCAAGTGAACCTTCTTCAAAAAAGTTTAAGAATATTACATAGATAGGGACCAGAGATAGTAAGAGAGTCAAGTAATCATTATTAATGGGATCGGGTCCATGGAGGAATGAATCAGAGACTCCTGCAGGTGCACCTGAAAATGTTCATATCCTGTGTCAAATGTTAGAACATCTTTGAAAAGAGTACATGAACACTCTGAGCAGTATAGTGGATAATATTACTGGAGAAATTCAGAATTGCTAGTCTGTATCTAGATTAAATAAACCAAGAAACTATGGAGGGGCAATGTGATACAAGGCTAGAATTCTAGCACTCTGACTAAGACAGGAGATTAGATAGTGGAATTACACAGTGATACCTTCCCTGGACCAGGTAGTATAATTTTGTCTTAATAAAACAAACTGAACAAGAATACAAAGTTGTAAGTTTGGGATAATTTTTTTTTTTTTTTTTGTCGGTCGTGGGGCTTGAACTCTGGGCCTGGGCGCTGTCTTTAAGCTCTTCAGCTCAAAGCGAGCGCTCTACCACTTGAGCTACAGGGCCACTTCTGGTTTTCTGGTGGTTTTATTGGAGATAGGAGTCTCACGGTCTCTCCTGCCCGGGCTGGTTTTGAAGCGCGATCCTCAGATCTCAGCCTCCTGAGTAGCTAGGATTACAGGCGTGAGCCACCAGCGCCCGGCTAGTTTGGGATAATTTTGTCATTATGTTTTGAGAAGTCAAGTTTCCTATTGAAATGCAACTCATATCTAATCCTCAGTTGTGTTTTAAATGTTCTCTTCATTACAGAACGTTCTTAGATGCAAAATGGCTCATGATTCCCATCCAAAATTTGAAAAAGTAAGTAATCATCATTCTGATAGATTCCAAGGGAAGGATGAAGGATTACAAAAGCTTAAGCCTGGAAAAATAGCAAAGTTAATCTAATGTAGCACTATGTAGATCTTACTAAATTAAAGTTTAGATTTAAAATAAATGTTTTGGTTTTGTTTGTAATTTCATATTCTATAGAGTTTAATTGACAAATTTACAAATATTTCTTGCATGCTATTTGCCTAGAATATTCTTTCATGAGAGTTATAATTAGAACTCAGTTAGTAGATTATACCAACACTTCATGTATAAAATGATAATGTGAATAATGTAGACAGAGTTGGTAACAAATGGATGATATTAATTTATAAATTTAGAAAAAGGGCGATTTTTTGAGGCTTTGGTATAACATGGTATGAAGAGAATAATTGTGTGACATCTTCTTTTTTCTACGTGTATGTAACACAGGAAGCAATTTCCTTAATTACGTGCCTCTGTATACAGTGAGAAAAATGCTAGGTTTGGGATTTGTGTTATTTTCATTTTTGTTTTATTGGTTTGTCCTAGGGCTTGAACTCGGGGACTGGAGACTGTCTCTGAGCCTGTTTATACTCAAGGTCCGTGCCCTACCACTTCAACCACAGCTCACTTGTGTCTGGCTTTTGCTAAGAAGTTTATTGGAGATAAGAATCTAGAGAACCTTCCTGCCTGGGTGGGCTTTTGTGAACATCTAGTGCGTTGGGGTCCCTGGGTAAGGGTAACGAAATCACCAGGACACAGGGGATGCAGAATGCAAACAGCAATTGCCACTGCATACTGTTCTTTATTGTTAGTGGTATTTAACGACAAGCAAGCATGATCTTTGCCAAGATTTGGTCAGAAGACATTGACACAAAAATTTCAACAGATACATTTTTACTTGACTTATGAGACAATGTCTTGGTATATTATCATCTAAACTATTTTAGTGCAAGCTCAAACCAATCAGGAAAATGCTTGACCAGCTGTTCATCTATGATTAAGCAAGAAGAAGAGCTACTTCCTCAGCTCCCAGTAGTCTGTGACATGTGTTTTGAGATAGGGAGAGAGAACATTTTCCCTCTCTAGTCCAGCATGCCAAGAGCTTTCCTAATACTCAAACACAGTCTTCAGATTATCCTGAGGCCGGAGCCTGCATCATTCTGCCCTTCAACATAGACCCTGAGTCTTCACAATTTCCTTCTTTTCTTTTGTTTTAAAAGTAAAGCTTTCCACCGAGTTATCATAAATGCTTGCATTGGTTTCATAAAAATCAAATATAACAGTACAAGTGCAAACAAAATAATAACAATCATAATTTCCATACCACTAGCAGTATGTGAAATGCTTTGTAGTATTTCTTTCAGATCCAACCCTTCCAATTGTTCAATAAATGCATCAGCAATATTAGAAGCACCATCATTTGTGAATTGTTTACCAAAAATCTCATGTACATTAAATTGTAACTGAGCAATCAATTGAGCAGCAGTAGAATTTCCAGATAAATATTGCTGTATTACATTCTAATCATGTATAGATTTATTATATTTTACATTAGTAATGCAAAAGGTAGTAAAATTCCAATTACATTTTAACAATAACTCTTTATCCACAACCAATCACTTGTTTCCTAACCATCCCACTGTCTGTTTAAGAATATTAATCTCTGTTTGTAATAGAGCATCAATTTCTACCTGTGAGACCCACAATTCATGTGAATCCCGGTGCCATTCTTCCACAAAGTGCTAATTTGTAAGGAAGTGTGTAGGGGAATTCCAGACACTGAAGCAACAGTGGGAATAGCAATTAAGCTTAAGATCACAGCTACAATGGCTCCAATTATATGCTTTGTACATTTTAGTAGTTTGGTAAAAATTTCAATAACAACACTATCCAAAGGATTTTGGGACCATTCTCTTCCTAATTTAACAGGTAGCCAAATATGAGTTCTTTGTTGTAATATCATAGTACTATACTGTCATTAAAATTAAGAGAAGAATTAATGCAAGAACACAGGCGACAATTAAAACAAGAAATAGTAGGAGAAAATGTAAAATTTCCCACTAAAAATGCATAAGGCAGAGGTACACAAGCAGTTGCATCATAAGATTTGTACAAAGGAAAATTATAAGTGGATGCCGAGTTCGCCGTCCCTGAAAACGATCCATTTGATAGCATCACGGGTTTCAGCGCCGCTGCGACCTTCCAAAGATGAGTCTGAACAGCAGTGGGTGCAGCCATGAAAGCCTATAGAGCATCTGCAATGCCTCCATCTCCCCAGGCCATCAATCGAGCTCCAGTAAGGGATCCATTAATGGCTTCCGGCATCCTAGTAACATTTGATAAATCACACCTGGTAATATTCCATTCTGAACATGTGTTAATAAACTGTCCAAAGGGTCCTCAATTAATAAAATTATTGAACATTTTTCCAAATGTTTCTCTACACTCTTGCCACACAAAAGGCTGATATTTTAAATCAATATAGGTAAAATCAGGGCACACAGGTAAGGATAACTCGCCATCAGTGACACTTTCCCAGCTACTATTAATGGCCAAGTAGTTAATCGCTGCAGCTGTGTTTTAGAATTGGAAGTGCGTTTCCCAGGGAAAACCCAATGTTGCCAATTCATTACTAAACATGGAGGAGGCCCCAGACAAACAGGCAAGGAAGGAGTATAGTAAGTAAAATTTAAAAAGCTACCATCATCCTTATTGAAAAATGTGAAATTATTCCAAGGAGGAGATAAAACAGCAGGAACAGTATAGACGGTTATATCCCCAAACAACAGGTTGCAATAAAGGAGGGTTAGGAACAAAGGCCCAATAACTTACATTAGCGTTAGCATGGACAGAGTTTACAGTAAGCAGGGCACACATGGCCAGGAACAAGTTCTCAGCCGTGACAGGTTTACCATTGCATTGTAACATCTTTTGTCCTTCTCCAGTCAACTTTTTAACCTGCCACCAGGTGGGCAGTGGGGATTTCTTTTTCCTCAACTGGTGGCCGATTCCTTGAAGGATACAAGCCTGTCCTCACTGGGCCGCATCTGTATCCATCAGGCAGGAAGCTAGTATTGTTTGCCATCCTGTGTAGACACAAAACCCTATCCTCGCCCCTTATGTAATAATGTTCCTAGTTGCCATTCTGCATCCAATGCAATCTTAATCCATACGGAAGCATTTAAATAAGGTTTTTCTGGTATTTGTTCAAAATGGAGCTCAGCTCTAGTTAAAATATCTCCTTTTGGTAAGTTTAAAAAATTAAGAACATAAAGAGCTTGATGTAAAATTATTTTAGTATTTTGAATGGAAAACCACAAAATATCCATACCCTCATCCAACCTTTTCCTCCTTTTTAATTTTTTATTTGTTGTTTTAGTATGCCATGAACTCATTCAATAATGGCTTGTCCTTGGGGGTTATATTCTATTCCTGTAATATGTACCACATCATAAAGTTCACAAAATCTTTTTTTTTTTTTTTTTTTTTTTTTTTTTTTTTTTTAGTTATACAAAGGGGTTTTAATTCAACGTGTCAGTTTGTGCATACAATGCATTTTGGCATCATCTATTTCAACATCGTTCTTCTTCATTTGTTCCCAACTCTATCCATCCCATCAAAAAATACTTAGCTCCATTTGCTGCTTATTCTGGAAATAGAGTCTAGGGGACTTTCCTGCCTGGGCTAGTTTTGAACAGAGGCCTTCCAAATCTGACTTCTTGGTAGGTAAGAACCACTGGCTTCCAACTAACTATGTTTTTTTTTTTTTTTTTTTTTTTTTTAATTTAATTTAATTTTATTTGTGAACATACTGTACAGAGGAGTTACAGTTACATGGGCAGGATAATGTGTACATTTCTTACCAAGCATTGCAGCCTCCTCCTTTGTTTATCCTTCACATCCCTTCCCAGCCTCCCCCCTCCCCCCCTAATCCCAATCCTTCTCCTTCCTCCCTCCCCCCAGCCCCCCCCCCCCACCAACATTGTAAAGTTCGTTTTGGACATGACAACTTGTACTTCTCATTGTTGCAACAGGTCCACCTGTATCCTTAAACAACTGGTTTTTCCCCATCTCTTCCACAAGTTATACTGACATCAAATATAGTGAAAGCAAGGGTTATACTGTGGGGGAGGGACATACAAAGCAACAAAGAGATAATCTTATAAATGTGTTAGAAACACATGCATGAAAGAAAAAAACATTAAAATACACATCTAAGGGTTCATTTTCCTGACATCACATTATCTGACCTTTTCCGCTTGACTCATACATATACTAGATATTACAAATAAGGGAAACCATGGGACCTACGTTTCTTTGGGCCTGGCTTACTTCACTTAATATAATTTTTTCCAAGAAATCTGATACTATTATAGGCTGGTCCATTATCAGTCTTTATTTTGGCAGGCACTCCCATAATGGCAAAAGTTTCCTGGTCCATTATCAGTCTTTATTTTGGCAGGCACTCCCATAATGGCAAAAGTTTCCAATAAGTGTTCTATTACATGGTTAATACTTTCTCCCATAAGGGCAGAAGCCCAAACAAATTTGGAATACGTATCTATTGTAACATGTACAAAGGAAAAATGGCCAAAGGCTTATACATGGATTATATCCATTTGCCAGAGCTCCTTAGGTTGTAATCCGCAAGGATTTACTCCAGCAGGTACAACTCTCAAATGCATTGGTCTGCAGATAGGACACCTTTTTATAATTTGTTTAGCTTGAGAATAAGGTATTTTATAATGTATATGTAAATGGCTAGCATTTGTATGTAAATGAGCATGATCCTGTTTAGCAGAAGCAAAACTAACTAATTTATCAACCTGATTATTGCCATATACAAGTTACACAGGTAACGAAGAGTGAGCTCTAATGTGATTTACAAACACTTTGGCATTACGTTGTTGCAGTAATGCTTGTAATTGTTTAAATAGTTGGTTGAGCTGGGGTTCAGATGAATGTGTAACTGCAGTGACTATATTAGTCACAACTCCTACAGCATAGGCAGAATCAGTAACAATATTAACATCTCCCACAAAATCTTGTAACATCTTAATAATAGCAAAAAGTTCATTTTGTTGAACTGATGCTTAAGTAGTTGTTTGTACACAATATTTATTTGTTGTCCAATAGCACTTTTTGTTTGGGAGCCATCTGTAAAACCGGTAAGAGCAGTGGAAATACGGGCCTTGGTAATTATACTATTAATGACAAGTTGTTATTTATGCAAGCAATCCCACAATACACCTTAGGGAAAATGATAGGAAAATTGCCCAGTAAAATTTACTAATGCTATTTGTAGCGTTTCAGACAGGTTTAACAAATATTTTAGTTGGTCTTTTGGCAAAGGAAAGATAATTTCAAATAAATCATACCGTAATAGGGTAAATAACCGTTGCCTGGCCTGTTGAATAATAATTGCCAAGTGTTGTTCATAGGCATAATATTTTTTGTAAATCTATGCTCTGTATAAATCCATTCTAATGGTAGCTCATTTTGTCGTATAATTCCTGTTGGTATATCCTTGTATCTAAAATATATACATTTATGCTTTGATTTAGTGTTACTCGATGTTAAAAATATTTTTTAAATTCTCTGTTCTACAAATTGTACTTCTATTTCAGCTTCCTTAGTTAAATTTCTTTTGCTACGTAAATCAGGCTCCCCTTGTAATAATGAAAACCAATTATTTAATTGATAAGTAGGAATTCCTAAGGCTGGTCGCATGCAAATAGTATCTCCTAGTAACTTTTGAAAATCATTTACTATATGTAATTGATCACGTCGTAAAGATATTTTTTGAGGTGTCACTGTTTGTCTACAAACAACATATCCTGATGGAGGCATAGAATTCCATTGTGTATATATACCACATTTTCTTGATCCATTCATCTACTGAGGGGCATATGGGTTGGTGCCAGATCTTAACTATGGTAAATAATGCTTCAATAAACATAGTTGTGCTGGTAGCTTTAGTGTGGTCTTTTTGTAAACATTTGGAT
Organism: Dipodomys spectabilis; assembly: GCF_019054845.1. Classification (NCBI taxonomy): domain Eukaryota; kingdom Metazoa; phylum Chordata; class Mammalia; order Rodentia; family Heteromyidae; genus Dipodomys; species Dipodomys spectabilis. The sequence continues at coordinate 690,854 of NW_024871338.1, forward strand.
AAATGCCCAAAAGTGGGATTGCTGGGTCATAGGGGAGCTCTATGTGGAGTCTTTTGAGGAACCTCCATATTACTTTCCAAAGTGGTTGAACAAGTTTACACTCCCACCAACAATGAAGTAATGTTCCCTTCTGTCCACATCCCCTCTAGCATCTGTTGTTATTAGAGTTCTTGATTTTAGCCATTCTAACTGGGGTGAGGTGGTATCTCAATGTTGTTTGGATTTGCATTTCTTTTATGGCTAGGGATGTTGAGCATTTCTTCATGTGTCTATTGGCCATCCTTCTTTCTTCTTCAGAGAAGTTTCTCTTTAAGTCTTTAGCCCACTTATTTATTGGGCAGTTGTTTCTTTGAGGATTTGTTGTTGGGGGGTTTAATTTTTTGAGTTCCAAGTATATTTTAGATATGAGACCCTTGTCCGTTGTATGGCTAGTGAAGATCTTCTCCCAATCCGTGGGCTTTCTACTGATCTTGCTAGCTATATCCGTTGCAATGCAGAAGCTCTGCAACTTCATGCAATCCCATTTGTCCAACCATTCTTTGATTATTTTTGTGTTTCCGGGTCTCTATTAAGAAAATTTCGGCCTGTGCCAAGGAGACCTAGGTTTCTCCTATTCTATTCTGTACTATATTCAGAGTGTCTGCTTTGACTCCGAGGTCTTTGATCCATTTGGAGTTGATTCTAGTGGAGGGTGGTATATAAGGATCTAGCTTTAGTTTTCTACAAGTAGTTAACCAATTTTGCCAGCACCATTTACTGAAGAGGCTGTCTGTCTTCCATTGTATTGTTTTAGCTCCCTTATCGAAGATTAGATGGCTGTAGGTCTGTAGGTTCATTTCTGGGTTTTCAATTCTATTCCATTGGTCCTGAGATCTGTTCTTGTGCCAGTACCAAGCTGTTTTGATTACTATCGATTTATAGTAGAGTTTGAAATTTGGTATTGATATTCCTCCAGCAGTGTTCTTTCTGTTGAGGAGTGTTTTTGCTATTCGGGGTCTTTTATTGTTCCATATGAATTTTTGGATTGCCTCTACTATTTCCTTGAAGAATGATGTTGGAATTTTGATAGGTATCGCATTGAATTTGTAGATAACCTTGGGAAGTATTGCCATTTTCACGATGTTAATCTTTCCAATCCAGGAGCACGGAGGATGACATTGCCCCATTTGTTAGGAAATGGAAAGACTTGGAAAAAAATTACATTAAGTGAAGTAAGCCAAGCCCAAAGAAACATAGGTCCCATGATTTCCCTTATTTGCAATATCTAGTATATGTATGAGTCAAGCAGAAAAGATCAGATAATGTGATGTTAGAAAAATGAACCCTAAGATATGTATTTAAATGTATTTTTTTCTTTCATGCATTTGTTTCTAACGCATTTATAAGATTATTTCTTTGTTGCTTTGTATGTCCCTCCCCAACAGTATAACCCCTGCTTTCACTGTATTTGATGTCCGTATATGCCACGCGTACTCCGGTGGAGTCTGCTTAGCATGGGAAACCTGCTTTCAGATCTGAGAATGGGGCTCAAAGAGGGCTACCCCCTGGAAAAGGCTGGCAAGTCTCAGGGAAAGATGTGGTGCTGTTTTTCTTTTCTTTGCTGTAGAAGAGAGCCTATTAATCTTTTACTGTTCCTGCTGCTCATTGTACTTACTCATGCTCAATGTTCCCTTATTCAAGGCTCTTTCTTAAAAGTGTTGATGACTCCAACATCTGATGAGTGTCTTGAGAATATGACTAACTCACCAGAGTTAAGTGCTACCCTGAATGCCCCTCTTATGGAGACTAGTAAACAAGTCATAAGTAAATATAAAAGTATTGGGGGTTTCATGATGTCATTTCAGCAGAAGGAATTGTTTGTAAGAGATTTACAAGAAGCTGTAGGCATGGCTAGAGCAAAGAGTGTATGGCTATTGGAGACTTCCCTTTGATCCTAAAGCATATACAATAGATTCATATAGATATCTTGTAGATAAGAAAGATGTAGAAGGATATTTAGACCAAAAGCTAAATAAGATTCCTAAAAGGTTGGTAGATGAAAAGGTGGCAATGGCTTATCATAGGAAAACGGTGGGATCCTCCATTATCTAGAGGACCCCAAAAACTTCCCCCAGATCCATAGCCTTTAACAGGTGTGTATGATAAGGATGGCAATTGTTGGGAAAACTACTTGGGAGAAAGAACTTCTTATTACTCTCTTTCATTTCCTGAGAGACTTGCTAGATCTAGGTCTCTTTGGTGTATACTATTAAAGAAGGAATAAGAAAGATCTTATGAGACACTTAAGGCCTCTATAGAAAAGAGTAAACGATTATGGGAAAGGGTTACAGAAAAGACACTATGAGCTTAAATATGACCAGATTTAACTAAGTATACTGAATATCATGATTTTTGGCCACAAATTGGGAACCCTCTAAGCACAATTGCTTAGAAAAGATTTAAAACGTATAAAGTACAAAACTAAACAAAAGTAACTATGAAGTACTAGAGTTCATGCCTTTCTGTTCAGCACCTTGCCCATATGCTCTGGTTAATGGTTAATTGGTGATAAACATCGACACCCATTGTATTTCTTAAAAATAGAGGTAAAGCCGAAAACAAGTGTCTATCGTCATAGCTCGTCATCCAAAAAACAAGATCAGGCGACCAGCTGGTGACCACCCAAGAACAAAGCCTTACAACAAGATTGTGTAACCTTTTGCCCTTTCTCATGGAGACTTTTGCTATAAAAGCTTGTTGTCCTCTGCATTAAATCGCACTCCACATCCACTCCTCTTGTGTGTGAGTTGTCTGTTTGCCATCTCCCCACCTATTCCAGTTCCTCCACTAGGTGTCCTCTGTTGTCCCGACAGAGCCGGGACGCGCCAGGTATAATTTGTGGAGGGGAAGGGGAAAAATAAGTCATTTAAATAAGGATACATGTGGACCTGTTGCAACAATGAGAAGTACAAGTTGTCATGTCAAAAACGAACTTTACAACTTGGGGGGGGGGGATTTGGCGGGGGGAAGGAAGATAGGAAGGGATGGGAAGGATAAACAAAGGAGGAAGCTACAATGCTTGATAAGAAATGTACTCACTATCTTGCCCATGTAACTGTAACCCCTCTGTACAGTATTTTCACAATAAAAGAAAACAAAAAACAAAAAAAAATATCCTAAATATTTTACCACCATATCTTTTTGTATTTTTTCAAGTCCTATTATTATTCTAAAATTTTTAAATATAGAGGGTAAACACTGTAACACCATTTCTAATTCTGTCACATTTGGTTCTGCAAATAAAATATCATCCATATAATAAAAAATATAAATGTGAGGCCATTTTTGTCTAACAGGTTTTAAGGCCTTATCAACATATATCTGACACATGGAGAATGCATCATTCCTTGGGGCAACACCTTCCATTGGAAGTGCTGATGAGGGGTTTGATGATTTATTTGTGGTAAAGAAAAGGCAAATCTTTTATAATCTTTAACATGTACAGGGATGGTAAAAAATCAATCTTGAAAATCTACTACTACTATTGGCCAATTTTTAGGAAGCATGGCAGGCGACGGTATACCAGATTGAAAAGCCTCCATAGGGTACATGGATGCCTTACCTCCTTGTAAATCAGTCTGCAATCTTCATTTCCCTGACTTCTTTTTTTTTTTTTTTTTTTTTTTTTTTGGGTCCGGCCGTGGGGCCTGAACTCTGGGCCTGGGCACTGTCCCTCAGCTCTTCAGCTCAAGGCTAGTGCTCTACCATTTGAGCCACAGCGCCACTTCCGGCTTTTTTTCTTTTTGCTTATGTGGTGCTGAGGAATCGAACCCAGGGCCTTGAGCATGCAAGGCAAGCGCTCTACCACTGAGCCACCTTCCCAGCCCCCCTGACTTCTTTTTAATAACAAATATTGTAAAATTCCATGGTGACATAAACGGCTCAATATGTCCTTTGGTTAACTGTTCTTCAACTAATTGATGAGCTGCTTCTAATTTTTCTTTAGATAAAGGACTTTGTTGAATCCAAAGAAGTTCCTCAGATTTCCATAATATCTTTATGCATTCCATCTAAAAATATTAAAATTGAATATGAGCTCCCCATTGTTCCAGTACATCTCTACCAATTATGTTAACTGGAACTTCCATAATATAAGGTTTAAAGACAGCTGTCTGTCTGTCTTCTGATGTTACCACACTGAGAGCTAGAAAAGAGCAGCGAGAGAGCGCCTCTGGGCCTGGGCTAGGCCTTATCTAGGGAATGGGCGGAGAAAGGTGTGGCCACATCAAATGCAGATGTGACCTCAGGGGATGCAGATGTGACCTCTTCCAGGTGTCCCAGTTGCCTAGGTAACGCAGGTACTGGGTGGAGACTTTGCTGCGAGGAGGTTGGAGTCTGCTCACCATCCTGGCGCGGACCTTACATTCCAGCCTTTTAATAATCATAAAATAGGGTGTGGATTCTCTATGGCTACTTCCTGCTGACAAGGGGGTGTCGGCAATAGAGGTAAAAGGCTGGAATTTGGTCCCCTCCCAGAGAAGGCAGTGAGCAGCAGTGGTCCCTTGGTGGTGTGAGTCCTTAGATGAAGTCTGGAGAAGTCTCATGAGCATTGAGGGGCTGAAAAAAAAATACTACAGAGCAAATAAATGGCAAGAGGAAGGACTTGGGGTTGAAAATGTTGTAGAAATGTCCCTAGCTACTTCTGATATCTGGTGACTAGGTAGAGAAGTAAGGTGACAAAGGCAAGAATATAAATTCCTGTTCAGTTAATAGGTAGACAGGTATAGACATTGGATGGGCAGGCTCCTTACTTCCCCTGACCTCCCGGCTCTGGGTAATTTTGAAAGGGCAGGCACAAAGTAGCTGATGTGTCAGCTCCTCTTACTCCTCTCCATGTTCCCTTGTTCCCCAGACTGGCTATGTCTAGGTGCTCATTGCTGGGATGGCTTGTCCCAGTTGGTATTCAAAGAGGTTTGAACTCAAGGCCTGGGCATGTTCCCTGAGCACTTCTGCTCAAGGCTAGTGCTCTACCACTTTGAGTTACAATAGCACTTCCAGTGTTTGGCTGCTTAGAGATAAGAGTCTTGAGCGATGCTTGCAGCTGGGCTCTTTGCAGGTTAGTTGGGAGATGGAGTCTTAGGGATTTTTCAGCCCGGGCTGGCTTTGAACTGCAATCATTGCCACCAAAGCCCTTTATTATTTCCAAATTAAAGCAACAAGGAGATCAAGTAGAATAAGTAGAGCTTACCTGGTTCTTATCAAGAATTGACTGACAACTATTCTGAATTGACAAAATTCATTAGATGTGATGAGAATTTCAGCACAGATATGCCCAGTATTTTAGAACCATGTAGTCAGTAAAATACACAACACAAAACAAAACGGCTTATCAAGAATTGCCAACAAATACTCTGAAATGGCAAAACTCATTAGATGTGATTAGATGTGATGAGAATTTTAACATAGTTATGCCCAGTATTTTAAAACCATGTAGTCAGTAGAATACACAACACAAAACCAAAAAGGCAAAACTCAAAACCTAAAATTTTGACAACAATGTTTAGACATCTTTGCTAACAAAACACATCACATGGTTGGGCCTCAGTTACCAGGGCCTGTGAAAAAAGCAAATTGTTAGCAAGGTACCTTAGAATAGCCGAATGGAGTAGTAAGTTTGGTGGAAGGTTAAGGGTCAGATGGGGCCAAATCCTTAAGCTACAATGTGGCCAAGATGGTGAACAAGATGGCGAATTTCTGAAAAAAACATGCAAAGACACCCTGAACAAATAGACCAAGACTACAATTGGCTAGCCTTTGAGAGAGGGGGTCCCTGGGACCCCGCTTGCGTTGCACTCTTCAGGGCACAAGCCAAAATGTAGAACAAAGAAAGGGAGAGATAGGGAAACTTGGACATGAATGGCAGAGAGAGAGCAAAGAGAGCCCAAAAATAAACAGAATTCTGACCATTTACAATTGCAGTAGCAAAAACTGTCTACATCTGAGAATGGCATAAAAATGAGGCACTCTGGCTTTCCAGGGAGTGCAGGAGACATTTCAAAGGGGTTTCACGGCTCAGGTGTGATTTGCAGCACCCCATTAAATGAGTAGGAGAGTCAGTCGGGTGAGTGTAGGAGAGACGACCAGGCATAAGCGGCGTCTCAACTTCCCCCACAGCCCTCTAGAGAGTGCAACAGAGAACCATAGAGTAGCTTCATTCACCAGAGTAGAGAAGTGGTGTGGACGTGGATGTGAAGGCCAGCAATGGTATCAATGCGCTGTGTCCACAGCAGACAGATGGGTTCGCAAAAGGCCATCAGAACTGTGGGTATTCCTCAGAGCAAAAAGAGAAAAACAAACAGAAAAAGAAAAAAGAGGGAAAAAAAAAAACAGAGAAATCCCAGCTATCCTGACTTTAAGCCCTTTATCCTAGTCATGCCATCATTTATGTTAGGTTTTTTTAAAAAAGGTAGCCGAGTAAGAACAGCACCATGCACATGGTATTCAGGTAAGGGATAGGCTTATTCAGTAGACCTGCTGGGTCCAGGCAAGGTTGGCACTCCACGTGGCTGGGAAAGGCCTAGGAAAGAGAGAGCTGGGAAAGAGAGGAAAGAAAGAGAGGAAAGAGAGAGAAGAGAGAGCTAGAAAAGAGCAGCAAGAGAGCAGAGAGAGAGAGCAGAGAGAGCAAGAAAAGAACAGTGAGAGAGCTAGAAAAGAGCAGCGAGAGAGTGCCTCTGGGCATGGGCTAGGCCTTATCTAGGGTATGGGCAGAGAAAGGTGTGGCCACATCAAATTCAGATGTGACCTCAGGAGATGCAGATGTGACCTCTTCTATTTGTCCCAGTTACCTAGCTAATGCAGGTACTGGGTGTAGACTTTGCTGCAAGGAGGGTTAAGTCTGCTCGTCATCCTGGAGCGGACCTTACAAGGAACATACACCATCACTGCCTTCTTAAGTTTACCAATATCATCAACAGCAGCACCTTCATATCTGGCTGATTGAGATATACCATTCATAGGGGGTGGTCGAATTACAGGATAAGAAAAAAATAGGCATTTCTTCATCAAACTCACGGTCTGAGCCCTCTGTTTTGTGTGGGAGTGATGCTGTAAAAATTGCATCGGCCATTCATCTGCTGAGGGGCATCTGGGTTGGTTCCATATCTTAGCTATGGTAAATAAGGTTGCAATAAACATAGTTGTGCTGGTAGCTTACACAATGGAATTCTATGCCTCCATCAGAAAGAATGACATTGCCCCATTTGTTAGGAAATGGAAAAACTTGGAAAAAATTATATTAAGGGAAGTAAGCCAGGCCCAAAGAAACATAGGTCCCATGGTTTCCCTTATTTGCAATATCTAGTATATGTGTGAGTCAAGCAGAAAAGGTCAGATAATGTGATGTTAAGAGAATGAACCCTTAGATATGTATTTTAATGTTTTTTTTTTTCTTTCATGCGTGTGTTTCTAACGCATTTATAAGATTACTTCCTTGTTGCTTTGTATGTCCCTCCCCCACAGTATAACCTCTGCTTTCACTATATTTGATGTCAGTATAACTTGTGGAGGAGATGGGGAAAAACAAATCGTTTAAGGATACAGGTGGTCCTGTAGCAACAATGAGAAGTACAAGTTGTCATGTCCAAAACGAGCTTTACAACGTCGGTGCGGGGGGATGGGGGCGGGAGGGGAAGGATTGGGATTGGGATTGGGATTGGGATTGGGATTGGGAGGGGGGAAGCTGGGAAGGGATGTGAAGGGTAAACAAAGGAGGCTGCAATGCTTGGTAAGAAATGTATGCATTATCCTGCCCATGTAATTGTAACCCCTCTGTACAGTATGTTCACAAATAAAATTAAATTAAATTTAAAAAAAATTGCATCGGCCAGTGAAGGAGCCGAAGGCTGCTTTACTTTCACTTTCTCTGGTTCTCCTTTCACTCTGCTAATTTCCAACTCCATATGTTGCAATTTTGATAAAATCAATTCCATTTTCTCAGACATTTTATTTACACTTTCAGTTTGTTCCTTTTCAGTCTTTTCTACCTCTTGGTTTTTCCCTATTAATTGCAATGCATCCTTATCTATTGCGTCCTTAACCTCAGAGTCCAATTGTAAATCTACAATAGAAGGGGTGGCCTCTTTCTTTAAGTCTGCTATTAATCTTTCCTCATTCAAAGCTTTAAAAAGGGTATGTAAAATAGCCCAAATGGACCAAAATCTAATAGGAATCTTTCCCCCTTCTCGAACAGCTCTTTCTACGTTATTCTTTACTCGTTTCCAATTATAAACATCTAATGTTCCTTCATCAGGGAACCAAGGATTCCATTCCCTAACTACATTAATACAAATTTCTATGTCAGAAGAAGAAATATTTAGACCATAAGCAATGTTTAAGCATATGTAAGTACGGAGTAGATTTAACTTGTCCCATCACCCTGTAATTAAAAGTACTTACCTGAATATCCTTTCCTGAATTCAACAATGAAGGGTCCCTGTTTGGGTGCCAGTTGTATCATCTAGTGCCTTGGGGTCCCTGGGTAAGGGTAAAGAAATCACCAGGACACTGGGGATGCAGAGTGCATACAGCAATTGCCACTGCATACTATGCTTTATTGTTAGTGGGTATTTAAAGACAAGCAAGCATGATCTTTGCTAAGATTTGGTTAGAAGACATTGACACAAAAATTTCAACAGATACATTTTTACTTGACCTATGACACAATGCCTTGGTATATTATTATTTTTTGGGGGGTCCGATCGTGGGGCCTTAACTCTGGGCCTGGGCGCTGTCCCTCAGATCTTCAGCTCAAGGCTAGAGCTCTACCACTTGAGCGACATCACCACTTCCGGCTTTTTTCTTTTTGCTTATGTGGTGCTGAGGAATCGAACCCAGGGCCTCATGCATGCAAGGCAAGCGCTCTACCACTGAGCCACCTTCCCAGCCCTGTCTTGGTATATTATTATCTAATCTATTTTAGAGCAAGCTCACACCACTTCTCCAATCTCAGGAAAATGCTTGACCAGCTGTTCATCTATGATTAAGCAAGCAGAAGAGCTACTTCCTCAGCTCCCAGGAGTCTGTGACATGTGTTTTGAGATAGGGAGAGAGAACATTTTCCCTCTCTAGCCCGGCATACCAAGAGCTTTCCTAATACTCAAACACAGTCCTCAGATAATCCTGAGGCCAGAGCCTGCATAATTCTGCCCCTTCAACATAGACCCTGAGTCTTCCCAGGCTTTGAACTGAAATCTTACAATCTTATCATCCTGATTATCTATGGTAGCTAAAAAAGTATAAATATAAATAATATTTCCAAGAATACCAGTGGAAGAAAAATGATGCAACCCAATTTATAGTGGTGTTCTTTTCAGATCATGGAGGGTATCACATTAGCAGAGGTGCAGTGTATTTTCACAATGGAGATAAGCTATTTTGATGTGAATTAAGGGAATTTTGAGGTGCATCCTACAAGTTGGAAACTGGTGGGCGAGGATGACTTTATGGCATAAATCTTGTGATTGATGGTCATGAAACAATAGCTTAATCTGACAAACAACTGCTTACTCTTAAAGAATTAATTATAACATGCTTCATAGTTTTATCCTAGATCAGAATGTGGCTCTTTTTCTGTTCACTTATCAGTCTGTAACACCCCATTTGAAAATGCATCTATTGCAGAATTACCTAACATGCAAACAGGTATATTTTGAATCTCTCAGGTATGGAATGTTCAGAATTTGAAAATGAGTAGTTATTAATCATAGGAATTTTGAAGAACACATACATTCTGTCCTCTTAATAACTTATTTACTTTTAAAAGTTATGGGTTTCCAAAGAAATAAACTGTTTTCTGTTTTAGTATAAGAAAATACTAAATTTATTCTATTTTCAAAATATTGGCAAGTATATTGTGAAAAAAATGTCTAGTTGGATATCATTCAAGTTGATGACCCTCTGATAAAGAAGAGGTAATTAATTCAAATTAGATGCCAAATAATACTGATTTTTAAAAAGTTACTACATAAAGAATAATAGTTACTATACCAAAACTGTGAAATTTTATTTCATCAGCTTACTTTTTAAATTTAATTTTAATGTGAAAGTGATGTGCACTGGGGTTACAGCCATTGTAAGGTACTGATACATAACTTTTCAAACTTGTTTTCCCCTCTCTCATTTTTCTCACAGTTTTCCCTTCACCCCAATACCCCTCAGACATTGTAATGTATATTTCCAACTTATTGTCTTGTGAGAATTGCTATTGCATTGGTTTGCTCTTTTTCCTTTGCCTCACCATTTTTTTTGTTCCTGTTCCCTTCCCTAATTAAGGTAAATGTATACAAAATACACAGGGTACCAAAATCAAACACAGCAGAGGATAAACCATAGGGGAAATTCCTAAAGAAAATAGAAATCACATAGTACATCAAAAACAACACCGCAAATAAATATTTCTCTTTCCATATCTTGGAGTTCCTTTTGCTCAGCATCAGCATATATGGTCATATATACGCAAAACAAAGGCACTGGAAAATAGTAGTTTCATGGATACTATACCATGAAAATAACATGTTAACTCTTTTTGATGGTAAAGGCGGGATTATGATTGGTGAATTCACGATTTTGATAAAGGAATTTCAAAAGAGCTTTAAAATTTGTGACAGGTAAATTTTAATTGTTCAAACTTTTTAACTACTTAGCCTAATAAGAAAATTTAAAATTGTCTGGGAAAATATGCTTTCATGCAAAGAAATCCGTGGAGACTTAGCTGAGAGGGAGCAATGTGGGTGAATATGGCTCATTTTCACAGTAAACAAACAATCCTCACAAACCTTGCTGTAAATCCTGTAGGTTCCCTTGAGAATTGTCCTTACCCAGAAAAAATACTCTCACTGTGTGAAACAAGGTTGCAATGGAATTTAAATTCAAAGTTCTTTTTAAAAAAGACATCAAAATTTGTGAATTGACATTTAATTACCAAACAGTAATTCTCTGAAAAAGAAAGGAAAATGTAATACAAAATCACTTGACTTTATTAAAAGTATGAGAAAAGAGTAGTGAAGAAAGGTGAGAGAAACCATAGAGGACTGTATTCTCTCCAGTGGTGTAATGGGTTCTTGACATTGTTTCTTCTATTCTATCTTCACAAGCCATAAAGTGTAGCTCAGGACTGGAGTAACCAGTTAAGACAAAGAATACTCAAAGAATGGGGGCTGGGAAAGTGGCTCAGTGGTAGAGCGCTTGCCTTTCATGCCTGAGGCCCTGGGTTCGATTCCTCAACATCACATAAGCAAAAAGAAAAAGCCAGAAGTGGAGCTGTGGCTCAAGTGGTAGAGCCCTAGCCTTGAGCTGAAGAGCTGAGGGACAGCGCCCAGGCCCAGAGTTCAGGCCCCACGACCAGACCCCCCCCCCCCCAAAAAGAATACTCACAGAAGAAAAGATTTGCAGTAGATGTTGGTGATTTATAACCTTTGACAATCTATTTAAATCTGTTCAAAATTCTCCCCTACCCCAAACTGCCTTCTTTGAACAGTTTGTTTGCTTTTCCCATGACTGCCCTTCATTAACTGCTTAAAATTTTGTGAGCTCATATACATACTCTCTAGGGATTGCTGTTTGGATGTGATTTTTGTGTGTTTTTGTTTGTAGTTGTGTATTTAACTGAATTTCAAAAGGTTGTGCAATTGTGTTACAATTAAATATGTCCACCTAATTGTCCAGTGCTCCTGGATCAGAGTCACTCCCTCTATTATTCTCAACCAACCCTTTCTCCAAGATTTATTTCAGATTTAGGACTTCCTTTATTACATGTGTACATTGAGTATTCTAGCTGTACTTGCCCCTTGTTCCATTTTTCATTCATTTTATGTCTTTACTACTATTCCTTTCTGGTTTCAACTTCCTGATAGTCATTCTGTTAAACTGTCTGTTAATACTTTGAAGGGTTTATGTACATTCCATGGAGTTTCAATCCCACATATACTTGTAATGATGTCAGCTTATATTTCCATAATTCATTCATCTGCAATAACAATTTGCAAGACTGGAGACGTGAAGCATCTAGACATGATTTTATTCTCATCTTTTTGGAAGATTAATCTTTAGTCAACAAGAAAGTTTAAAAATCACTTAGAATTTATAGCTAACTACCAGTTTTTATAAATGGCTTTGTACAATGGTGTGTGATTATTTTATTTTACATGGGATGATATTTTCTACTACCTATAAGTTTTGGAAAAAGAAGAAAACTAAAATTTACTACTGTTGAGGAATATGATAGAAATAGAAGACAGATTTTATGTTTGTCACATCTCTGATCAGTACCCATATTCAAGACTTAAAGTCATATTTCTTACTATGTTAGACAGATAGGGAAAATACATGATAAGGCAACACATGATAAGGCAACTATTAGTGACTTTTTAAAATGTACCTTCTTATGTGATGAAATTTACTTTATTAGCTAATATTTGGGTTTGAATTATGGGAGGCTGATCTATTTAACACATTTCTGGAAGGCACCTACTGAACAACGCAAATGGTGGGAGATACTATTTCTACACTTTAATGAATGGATGAACTTATTTGGCAGTAGTGCTGGGTAAATAAATCAACTCTATTGTAACTTGATTCCTACACTTGAAAAACTTAATGTCACTATCATCTACTTGTCAAGTGTTATTTTGGTGAATATGATTTTAAAAAGTTTATTTGAAAAGGAATATACTTTCAAGAGATTAAATGTAGGATATCATTGGTTTGAGAATGACAACATTTTTAGACTACAGAACCAAGTTTTACTGAAGTACCAGTGTTTTGAATTACTAAGGGTCTTCTCAATTAATGTTTTTCGAAATTATATTTGAACTCTAATTCAAGTTTTCCTAGCCTTGGTAGAACAATTATGGATCTACCATTCCAGGAATTATTTTTTGGCCTACTTATGCTGGACTGAAATCTTGCATTCATCATTAGGAGAGGGGTATTAAAAATAATCTTGTGACATTTGTGATTTTGTTTACTCATATGTGCTGGTCATCTGTAAATTGAAAGTTTGAACTACAGTACTTTCTCTCATATTTTGTGATCTCATCTTTCATTCTAAGTTGCCTTACATTTCACAAATGCTTACTGCAAATTCCTGCAAGGAATTGAGGCACTGAAATATTATAGGAAATGAGAAATTGAGATGGGTCTTCAATTATTTTCTCTTAGCATGTTGCATAGGTCAAGGTGAGAAGTCTTGCCCATGTTATCTGATGATGCAGGTAACTGGGACCTGATATCCTCGGACCCATGGGTACTACAGAAGAATAATAGCTTTTAGGCATCATATCAGCAAAATTTGGGTATAATCAGTAAGAATGCTTCAGAAATATGGAAAAAAAACACTTTGGGACTAGCTAGTTAACACAATAAACACATCAGCAGTGTAAAATCTCTTCTTGATTAGAGGAAAACATAGTTTTTTTTAACTATGTGAATTCAGAAGACCAAGAACACTTAGAAGGTATCACAAGTTTATACCGAAGACATTGCATTGAGACTTTTTATATTCTAATATGTATTCTAACCTAATTATTTATGTTGCAGTCTGTTTATGGGAATAATTTTCAATTTATTTGTCAAATTATAAATTAATTCTAGTAAGATTCACTGTCTGAAATTTAAGATCAGCACATATGAATATAAAATATATAAGTATATATAATATAAGAAATTGATATGCATTGTTCCGTTGTGTTTAGGGTATCAAAGGCAACTCTGTTTTAAAGTATTATTCCATTATCTCTACCTCAGTTTTTGATAGAGTTAGACCTAAAACTTTACCATTTGTAAATTTAGAGCCTGGAGGCAAGAGGAAACACTTTGATTAAAACATTACCAATTTAAGGCCTAATATCGAGGAGAAACATATGGACTTCTCCAGGAGCTATGGAAATATTTGGGGATAGAAAGTCACTAGTGTATATTCCTGCCTGGTTGGATGGTAGACAGGCCAGGATATTAGGTAAACTCAAATATGAACATTTTTTTCACCTTCTTGGCTTTAGCTACTTTTGAAATGATAGATATAATAAACAATTATATTTTGATAAAATACCTTCTATTCTGAACAATTAGGTCTGAAGTGTTCATCTCTCCACGAATCCTTGTAACTAAGATTAGTTTTGTTCCAGTAAAACAATCTATGCTGTCAGGGTAAGATATTCTGGTTTGTCTGTTCCTACATTGAAGAAGGGTAAAGGGTTAGAAAGACATTTGTACCACTGAGACCACATTTAGGAAATTTTAAGCTGCAGAAGTTTAGAAGAAGCTCTTAAGCAAGGCTTACTTTGAATTCATTAGCTCCACAAAGCTAACTCAGTTGATAAATAAGTACTTGAAAAGCCATTACCTTTGGACTTAGCTATAAAGGCTTCAAAATATGATCAAATTTAAAATGAAAACGACAAAATAATCATTGACAAAAAATTTCAAATGTGAGCACTGACCAAACAATACACAGAAATTTAGAGAAATAAGATCAATAGCATTTTTAGTAACAATAAGGGTTCCTTGTTACAAATAGGCAACCAAGGATATATGCCTGTATAAAGATTGCATCGTTAACTACTTAAATTAAGAGGATACTCCATGCTTCAGCAGCAGGTCTACACAAATGACAACAATACAGAGATTAACATGGCACTTGCACAATGATGGTATGAAAATTTGTGAAGTATTCCATATTTTTCATTCTTCAAATGCAAGAAATGAAAAACAGTTATTAAAAAGTAGATTACAAAAATACAAGTGTAACAAAACCTGTAATTCATAGAATTAAAGGTTAGTTTGACATCAGTGTATTAAATCTTCACCTTCGAAAGGTCCTTACATAGCATAAGCTTTACAATACTTGAAATTAGATAACATTATCTTTTTATCCCAAAGAAATAAAATAATATAAGGACCTAGGTAAAAAGGAATCTTAAACCATTTCTATATGGAATGTAATCTGAAAGGACACATTTATTAATGAACCTATATATAATAAAACAATGTAGACTTCAAAGTATTATATCTAGAAGACAATGAAATAGATTATGGACTTTATACAATCATAGATAGTTTTTTCAGACAAGCACCAGGAATATCTTTAATTTCTATACTATTCATTTCAACAGATAAGATAAAATTAAAAAAATCACAAACTCTGCAGAAATCATTATAGATGCATACAAACAACTCTTGAATACATTTTGACATCAAAGTCAGGCAATTCACGTGGAAGAATACCATGGAATCCATAAATTTTTAAATTAAGATATTGCTATTGTTTTGTATTATGAAAATATTTTGTAGGGCCACAAAGGATGGACTGGCACTTTTGAAATTTAAGAAACTTAAACAAACCATTACTACGTAGGAGAACAATTTGTACAGCCTTCCACAACTTCAAAGAGGTAGTGATACATACTTATCCTTTTGGCAATATTAGATGAGGTTCCTTCCAAGTTGTTTTTCAGCCCCGGTTTGATATCATGGTTCAACAGAAGGAGATACAGCATATCTTTGCTATTTCTATCCCCAGCAACAATATTCAAGGGGGTAAAGGGGCCTTTAGTTTGGGGATTGGTATCTGCATCATGATGAAGTATGAAAGAATCCATTCTGGTATTATTCCAAATATATGCACTGTGCAGGGGTGCCAAGCCATTCAGAATTCTTGCATGAATATCTGCCTTGAGCTACCAACTCATGGACAATGTCTAAATGTCCACTCTAGGCTTCCCGATGAAGAGGGGTGTATTTACCTCATTTCTAGTATACATATGAATGGCCTTTTTAGAAAGTAGTCTCGGCACTGTAGTAAGCCGATTAATTTCGGCATCCGAAAGAAGAAATTTGCATGGATTCTTCTCCATTATTTTCTTGCAATTGATACCTTCCTCACGTTTTCATCTTGTTCCTTGTCTTCATCAGAATTGCCTAACCAGAGAATTTGATTACCAGTGGGAATGAGGTATCCATGTATTTCCCCAATAGTTCACGTTGGTTGAAATGGTCAGAAAAATCCGGTGAATTTTCTGCATATGTTTTTCCACCATGATTTATTTTCTCTTTTTCCATTTTTACTATTTTAAATCATTCTAACTGGAGAGTAGTGAATTGATAGAGAGCAGAGGAAAGATTTTCCTCCGTATGCAAACGCACAGACTGAAAATGAGGACCAGTGGTGTCTTCATATGTAGCTTATTCTAGGAAAGAGAAAATAGGAAACAATGCCTTCTACATAAATGATTTGGGAAATACCAAGATATAGTGTAAGAGAAGTTACTATTCAATATATGAGCTTTAAGAGCTTTCTAATAGATCCATTATTTATAGGTTACCAACATTAGAAAAAAATGTACAATGCAGTAGTTAAATAGAAGTCCTTTGTATGACTACCTAAATCCTTTTTTTTTTAAAAACACTTGTTTTCATCTAAAAAAGTAGGCCTGGGCTGGGAAGGTGGCTCAGTGGTAGAGCACTTGCCTTGCATGCCAGAGGCCCTGGGTTCGATTCCTCAGTACCACATAAGCAAAAAGAAAAAAAGCCGGAAGTGGCGCTGTGGCTCAAGTGGTCGAGCTCTAGCCTTGAGCTGAAGAGCTGAGGGAGAGCGCCCAGGCCAGAGTTCAGGCTCCACAACCGGACCAAAAATAAAAATAAAAAACTAGGCCTATGTATTGTCTTCAGGTGATTTTGATGATTGAAGATGCTTAATGAGAAGTCAAAATGTATTAGTAGTCCTTTGATATCAATTAAATTTCATTTTTTCTTCTTGGAGAATATAATGATCAAAGCAATAGTTCAGAATCAGCAAGCAATAGTTCAGCATCATGCTTCCAGTGCAAGTGGATCTCCAGTAAGTAATCCTCTGTACGATTTTCCACAGTTTTGTCACAGATACAATCTGCCTGCCTTCTCTAGTTGCTTTCCTAGCCTGGTCCTTTTCTTTCATTGTGCAGGAAAATTGTGATTCAACTGATTTCAGTCAGATCGGTTCCTAGAATTATCAAGGATTTAGATTCTTTTTTAAAAAAATTAGTTGTAGGGCCTGAACTCTGGGCTTGGGCACCGTCCTTGAGCTCTTCAAATCAAGGCAAGCGCTCTACCACTTGAGCCACAGAACCACTTCTGTGGTTCTGTTTATGTGGTGCTGATTTGGGAAATGGCAGAGCAGAAAGTGAAATGATGCAACCAAAAATATAAAAGCAAAATAAATTAGGATAATTATGGAGCAACCATATTGTCTATGAGACTCATGAAAGAGAGAGAGGAAGAGAGATACAGATGTGCAATGACCTAGCTAGCCAAAAAATCCATGCTTCTGATCCATTTACAGAGCAAACAATTTTATTTTTTATTTGTTAAAAGAGATGGAAATAGAATTTATTATTTGCATTGAATATAATGTCTTCACTCTTACTCCATAACTCTCTTTATTCCTTCCCTTTGACTTCCCCTCATATCTTCCAAGTGATAGTTTCCTGGTATTCATTTTGTTGGATTAAAAGTTCAATTTTATAAGAAATTACACCTTTTAAATACTGCTCTGAAAAATGAAAATTTTGGTTAATACTGTTGTTTAACTTGCATAAAATTCTGACTTCCAAATATGCGACAGAACACGGGTCCTTTGTGTGTCTGGCTCTGATTTCGTTTAGTTAACATATTTTTAGATCTATCTCTTTCTTTGCAAATAATGTAACAATGCTCATAATAGATAGGTGCAATCCAATTTTGTATATATGACACAATTTCTCCAACCATCCATCTGCCAAAAGGCATCTTGTCTGTTTGCATAACTTGGCTGTGGTGAATAGTGCAGTAATGAACAAGGTTGTGAAAGTGATTTTACTGTAACCTTTTGGAAGAATTCATCACTATCTTTCTGGGAGCAATCCTCTAGCGAGTTTTCTAGAATAAGCACATCCTTCCTTTCATCTCCATCACAACGTATTGCAAGTCTTCAAAAACACACTCTCCCATACATGTCCCAATAAGCTAAAACCACACTATGCCCATATTCTTTCAATATATTTTTAATACTTACATAAATTTAGTGAGAACCTTGTATGTACTTTCCTAATGTGGGAATGAGAGACATAACAACAGAGTAAAAGTAAGAAATATACATTTTAATTAGCTATTATCATATTTAAAAACTTTTTCAGCTCTAACTCATAGCCTCACTTACTAATATTTTAATCTTTATTTGATTACTTCATGTATCCCCTAAATTATAACAGGTGAGTTAAATACAGACAAAAATTGTGGTTTGATTTTGACACTCATGTGTGAAGATGCACAATATGGGCAAATAGATGGATTGGAATTAATAGCAATTATCCATTTTGTTAAAGTAGAGATGGTTTTCTTCCAAACTGATACATATTTCATTCAACAAAAAGAAACTTGTAACAATTCCCTTTGTTTTGCTCCTCATTAAATTTTGTTTCCATTTTATTTTATAATGAAGGATGATTTCATATATGTACTGTAGATACAAAAATATGTTAAACTATTTCTATCCATATGTATTGATATATACATACATATATTACACAGGTTACAATGATAATTTATAACTTCTGTAACTATACAATTTACTAAATTATTAAAAACATCGATGGTTCATGCCTGGAATCCTGGTTACTCGGGAGGCTGAGATCTGATGAATATGGTTTAAACCATCCTGGGCAGGAAAGCCCATGAGCCTCTTATCTCCAAACAACCAACAGAAAATAAGAATTGGAACTGTGGCTCAAGGTAATAGAGTGGTAGCCTTGAGAGAAAAATTTCAGGGACATCACCCAGGCTCTTAGTTCAAGAACTACAATCTACCCAAAAAAATCTATTTAATTTACGCCTGTGTAAGTAGAGTATTTCCATCACCCAAATCCACACCCATGCCCATTTGCAAAGTAACTCTGTTTTGTCTGAAGTACCACTAAACATTATCACTAAAGTAGCATTGGAACATGGGTTCATTCTATCTCTCTAACGGATTTTTCTCCACTAAAATACTCAAGTGTTACAATTATTCCAATTATTTAAAATCATAGCTTTTTTCTTTAATACCCCTAAGATTACAGTTTGAATTCAGTGTCTTGTGCCCCCTAAATGGGTGTTCTTACCACTTTGTCATGTTCCCAGCCCTAAATTATCCTGATAATTTTTCAGATAGAAACTGGCTTCCTACTTGTGTATGATCTTGGCCTCAGTCCACTTTATGTTATTCTTCCTGGAATTTAGAATAACAAGTACATGGTATTCTGTACAGTTTTTTCTGTCTAGTCTGGGCTTTAGCCACTGTTCTCACATCAGTGCACTCCCATGTAGTCAGGATTTTCATAAGCTTGTCATAGCTGATTTTTAAAAAATCTTTGCATTTCCTGCATGTTCCTGAGTAATGAATTAATTTGTGTTTTCTTGTCTTGTTTTCTTTCATTTGAATGTATGTGTTGAGTTGTTCCTCACTTTTCCTTTTGTTTCTTTCCCTGATGTTCTTACCTAAAGGCTGAGAACCCAATTCTTCTTTCTCAAGATAGTCAGGGTGAACATTATTTATTTCAAAGCAATTTCAGTAACATTTAAACACCTTCATATCTATAAATGGTATACAAATGCTAAGCACTGAGAAGGGTGTTTTTACTTTCACGGTAGTCTTTGTCATACACAGATCATGAAATATATAAAGATAATATAACTACAGATGCATGCCAGGAGGAGAAAAACCTATTATTAATTGTTTGACAGAGGCTTCCCTTCTAGTGAAAGAAATATATTGCTTGATGCAGGATTTCACAAATTCATATTGCTAGGAAGAACCTAAGCAATCATCTAATACTATAGACTTGAGAGTGATGAATTGACTTCCTGAACAATTTACTTTTGGGTCAAATAAAAGCAGGCTTCCAAAAAGAGTGTAGATTTTAGAGAAACATGATGAATTTTATGTAAATATGTCCTTAGCTGATTTTGTTAAATTGTGAGCTAATACAGGGAAATAAAGTACAGCAAAGGTAAAAAAAATAAAGAACTTCACATTGAAATACTCATTTGTGTGTGTGTGTGTGTTCATGCGCATGTGAGTATGCAAACACACACGTGCATGTGCTCATGCATGCATTCATCATTCTTGAGGCTTGATAGTGCCTGGGAACTATTCCTCAGCTTCTGTGCCCAAGGATAGTGGTCTACCACCTCAGCCACTTCTTTGTTTTTTTTTTTTTTTTTAAGATAATCGCTTGTATTTTCATGATTGGACTGGCTTTGAACAGTGGTCATGAGATTTCAGACTCCTGAGTAGCTAGTTAAGCTTATTCAGCCTCTGAGTACCTAGTTAAAATTCTGCCTGTCCTCTATGATTCACTGCTCTTTTATTCATTTCCTGAGGTAATCACAAGCCTAAGTCATATGTATATATATATATATCAATATATACATATATATATATATATATATATATTTGCTTTAAAAATACTGTTACTGCTTGGCACCAGGGGCTCCTATCTGTACTCTTAACTACTCAGGAGGCTTGAGAACAGAACCCAGGCCAAAAGTTTAATAGAATTCCTTCTCAATCTATAGCTGGGTGCATAGGATCATTTCCACCATTCTTCACTATCTAGTTACTACGATTGGAAGGACTGTGGATCCAGGCCAGTCAAGGTAGCAGGCTGGACAAATTGGTGTTCATCTCAGATCCCATTGATGATGAGAAGGCTAAAAGGACAGATCAGGTGCATGTTCTTGTGGAAAGGAAACCCCTATCCTAAAATTAACCACTGATATGACGCCGGCCTAGCAAGAAAAATATACCCCAAGTTGAAATACCCACAATTTCCCACAACCAAAATAAGTATATACATGAACATTCAAAAACTTAGTACAATCTGTTCTTTGCTCTAACATCAGCTTCATCTGACTTTCATATGATGTGACAGAACAGTTTCTTCATTAATCTTATGATAATTTAAAAAGACCTAAAAAATTCTTTCTCACTTATTAAATGCGAATTAATGGCAAATTGCATCATTTCTTACATATATGACTACCACTATAAATTCATCTTATGATTATTATTAATAGTAATATATTCTGATTTATTACTTTACTTTGTAACAGTTTTTAAACTTTTTGCTTTTCTGCTGAAGTTGAAGTATTTAAATAGTATCATCAAAGTATATTCCTTGGGTATTTAGGGCAGTTTTTTTTTTACAGATTTTAATCAATGGCTTTTAAGAATTCTTAATTGGTATATCATTTGGTTTATTTTTCATTTCAATTTAATTTTATTTTAATGGTAATGTACACAGGGGTTACAGTGACATAAATAAGGTAAAGTAATGAATACATTGGATAGGGAAGGAACATTGTTAGCTCTTCCATCGATTTTTTTGTACACTCAAAAGAAGAACTACTGATGCTTTTGCTGTTGATATTGATCCATGGGTACTTTTGCTTTCTTTGTTAATGCATTTTTATTATAAAATCGATATACAGAGGGTTTACACTTAATTAAGTCAACTAAAGAATACACTTCATTTTATTTTCTAAATTTCAAATTTTGGGCTTAAATAATTTCTTTTGTTTCTTTAGGGTAATTCATTTTTTTCAGAGTTGTAGGATTAGTTAATTTATTTTTTCATGATGTTACACATGTAAATTATTCAGACACATGTATTTTGCTTTTATAATATTGAGCATGTGACTATTTAAAAATTGGTTTCTTAATTTTTACATGGCTATTGATTTTAAATAAATTTATTTTCTTATAGTTATAAACATATTTGTCCAGGTAACAAATCCTTACTGTATTTTCAAGAAGCACATACTTTATTAAGAAAGGCTTCAATACTTGGCCACTTTTTGGAAATATTTTTACTTGAATTAAAAAAAAAAAAAAACGTTTGAGCTCGGCATTGTGATTTGTGGCATCCGTTTTCTAGCTATGGTGGAAAGTGTAAATAGGGTTTGTAATTTGACAGATACTGAGAAACTCTGTGACATTATAAAACTATTCAGAATGAAATGATTAGAGATATAGCCATCACTAGTGTTATATAGGGCACCTCGCTATCATATTCTAAATCTTGAGTTAAAACACCAGTAACATCAATCTTTTGTCAAAATAAAAGGACACATGTTTCAAAATTTTTATTATTTAAGCTTATTTGCAAAGATTCTCATGTCTTTTCTTAATTTTCAATTTACTTAATCTATTAAAATCCAAGTATATTGTGATTATTTTATTTCTACTAAACTTTTAAATTGTACGAGCAATATTAAGATTTCATATATTAACATACTTTTACTATTTGTGATAATTTCCTGCGTTTAATATGATAATATCAATATTCCAAATGTGTGTATGTGGTGTGTATGTGTGTGTTTATGTGGTTTGTGTGTGTGTGTGCTTCGTGTGTACTTTGTAATGTTTGGGAGATCACATCATTGCTTCACATATGCTAGGCCAGTATTTTACCACTGGGCTATACTGCCTAGTTATAATCGAAATAGTGTTTTAAATCATGACTTTGAAACTCTCATTCCTAGTATGTTTTTTCAAAATTATATATGATAAAATGTGATCCATATTCTATCCACGATAGCAATTTTTATTGTTATTTAGAATATTCCCACTGCCTTTCCACTTCCAAACTCTTTTGTTTTTTATTGATAAAGGTTTTACTTTGCTTATTTTCTCTCTTCATTCTTTCTCCCTTTAGAGTTTAGCTATTCTTTCACTTATTTCTTTGGGAATTAATTATCATATTCCTATTAAATTTCCTTACATTGTAACAGGTATATACAATGCTTTATTTTCTATTTTATTTTTTCCCATTTTCACTGACTTTTGGTCCAAACTATTAGATGGATTAAAAAGAAACTTGACTCAGGACACTTTACTTTTCTCCTCTTCTCTGAAGTCTTTCTGTTTTTTGAAACACAATAGCAATGACATATAGCTCCTATGTGGTCCATCATTCTTTCACCCTCACTCTCCTCTGTTGTACAGCTCAAGTTGTTATCATTCAGATTTATTATGCCACAGCATTATCTAAATCTTAAGTCATTCCTAAATTTTATTTGTTTCCAGTATTCTCTAAAGACATTTCTCTATGTATACTATCTGGGGTCTTGTGTTTTTCCAAGGTACAAAATATGAGTGACTATCAAACATCTAGATATCTCTGTAGAATATTGGTCCACCTGCTCAATAAAATCGTATGTAAATTCAAGGAATACAGGTCAGTCAGAACAATCTTGTAAAATGGTGTAGCTTCAGCCTTCATACTAGCTTTGAATCTTATTACCATGTTTAGTAGTGAAGATAAAATAGTTCTACTATAAGAGCAGATACATAGAAGAATGTAACAGATTTGTCAAAATAAATTCTTACTTTTATGACAAATAGATTTTGAAAACTACCCTATGACTTTATGAAATAAAAATAAAATCTTAAATGGGTGTATTGACACTATTGTCTCTCGAGATTTAAAGAATGATCTTAGACTACTACCTCAATCCTTTTTTGTTTCGTTTTGTATTTTTGTCATTCATGGGGCTTCAACTCTGGGCTTAAGCGCTGTCTGTGTGCTCTTCCGCTCAATGTGAGTGCCCTACCGCTTGAGTCATAGCACCAGATCTGGTTTTCTAGAGGTTTATTGGATATAAGATTCTCATGGACGTTTCTGCCCGGGATGGCTTTAAACTGTGATCCTCAGATCTCAGACTCCTCAGTAGCTAGGGTTACAGATATGAGCCTCAGGCACCCATCCTACTTCCATCCTTATACAATCATTTAAAATAAAAAATGATTATCAAACCAAATGTGAGGTGTGAAAACCTATAAAACATAAATGCAAAATTTCATGACATTGCATCAGTAAGGGTTTCTAAAAATTTGACATGGAAAGCATTAGTGGCTAAAAAATTGTAAGTATAAACTGAATTATGGTTTCCCTTATTTGCAATATCTAGTATAGGTATGAGTCAAGCGGAAAAAGTCAGAGAATGTGATGTTAGGAAAACGAACCCTCAAATATGTATTTTAATGTTTTTGTTTCTTTCATGCATGTGTTTCTAATGTATTTTTAAGATTATTTCTTGGTTGCTTTGTATGTCCCTCCCCCACAGTGTAACCCCCGCTTTCACTATATTTGATGTCAGTATAACATGTGGAGGAGATGGGGACAAACAAGTCGTTTAAGGATTCAGGTGAACCTGTTGCAACAATGAGAAGTACAAAATGTCATCTCAAAACCAGCTTTACAATGTCGGAGAGGGGAGAGGGGGGGTATGATTGGGTGGGGGGGAGGGGGGAGGCTGGGAAGGGAGGTGAAGGGTAAACAAAGGAGGAGGCTGCAATGCTTGGTAAGAAATGTATGCATTGTCCTGCCCATGTAATTGTAACCCCTCTGTACAGTATGTTCTCAAATAAAATAAAATAAAATTAAAAAAAAAACTGAATTATATCAAGTGATAGCTTTTCATAATTCAAAGGATACTATAACCAAAGTGAAAACATATCCAACAGATACAGGGAACATATTTGTTAATGCTACAATGATAATGCTACAATATTTCTGAATCTTAATTATTTTTATATCTTCTAATTCTATATAAATTTTTACACGAATAAGATATTTCTTTGAAGAACATATATAAATTAATAGTCAATAGGAGGAGGATATGACATAAGTTCCTCTTTAGTTTCTAAGATAAAAGACAAAGAAAACTCACTAGTATGACCCTAATATAAAAAGATGACACAAAATATAGTAATGCATTTGTGGAGAAAATGATAAACTCTACATAGGAGAATGATTTGTATAATACTGCGATCATTTTAGCAAGCAAGATTGCAAGTCTTCAAACGGCCAAAGAGAATTGTATATGATCCAGCCATTACACTTCTATATATGTATTAAAGAGAAGTAAAAAACTTGTTTGGACAGGGAATGTAGTTCATTGACAGTGCACTTGAATAATATGTGTGAGACCCTGGAAATAATCCCCAAAAACAAATTTGAAAAGACACACTATAGAGGATGTATGCTGTAAGTGAATTTTATATCTATGTTAATGTCTGTTCTAAAATTTACAGCATTTCTATTCGAAGAAATGCAAGTTTGTGAAAATTAGGCTCGGAAAACCTATTATTGTACAATTTACTTCCAAAGCACTAAAATTTATACAATAAAAGGAGATTATATATTGATGTGAATTTATGTCAGCAAAAAAAGAAAATTATTGTTAAAAACACTTCACACAAATTGCAGAATACCTAAAAAGATGTTTTCAGTGTTGGCTAAAAATTCTTTGTAAACTACAGCGTTTAAAAAAAAGATGTGATTTCTGTGTATTTTGAGTTTGTTTGGTCGTTTTTTTTGAGTTTATACAGAGATAACTCAATCAAAAAGTGTATGTGATACCTGTAACATCTAGGAATTATGCATCACTTATAAGTAATTGATAACCTTTTCTGGAAGAAATTTTTAGCAAATGACAGATGACCCAAATCTATGCATCTGCATTCTATGAAAGTCATATGTTACTTCCTCAATCCAATTGTATTCTCTACGTTGCTAGGAAAAAAATTATTCTTAAGGTAAGAGCCAATAGCAGTAAAAACAAACAAAATACATAATCATCTTAATTTATTTGTGAAAATAACAAATGAAATAAAACAATTCCACTTAAGAGACTCCAATATTAGTACCTATGAATTTGTTCCTGAATACCAATATCCATTGAATTTTTGGATTTTAATTTCTACCAACATACAAAAACTAGAGCAAGAAAACAAATATAGTCTTAGAGCAAACCAGCCTTGGACTAATTTTTTTAATTGTTTTGACATTACTAAAGAATTGATACCCTGGGAATGGATGTGAAGGGTAAACAAAGGAGGAAGCTGCAATGCTTGATAAGAAAGGTACTCATTATCTTGCCCATGTAATTTTAACCCCTCTGTACAGTATGTTCACAATAAAAATAAAATTTAAAAAAAAGTGAGGAAAAGGAAAAAAAAAAAGGAAAAAAAGAAAAGAAAAGAAAAAAAAATCAAAAGAATTGATACCATTAAGAAAATGATGTTTTCCTATGGAAATCAATTTAAAATGTTTATTACTTATTATAGCTCAAATACCAAACAAGAGTATTTTTATACAATCATTACAAATATCATTTTATTACTATAGTAAAATAGAATAAAAGTCCAGTCCCAATATATTATCATTATTCTTAATTCCTAATCATTACCTAAATATCTTAAATTAAATAGTCTTGTCTTTAACATAAACGTAAATATTCTATAGTTTTTACTTAACATTTTCCAGGATCATGTATTCATGTTTCTAAGAAATGTTCACAGCAGTTAAAAGGTGCTTTTCTTGAAATTAATGTGATATATATATTATTGTTGTTGTTTGCAAGGACTGGGCACTATCCCTAAGCCTTTCTATGCTCAAAGCCAGCATTCTACAACTTGAGGCACAGAGGTAACTCCTGTTTTTAGTGGTTAAATGGAGATAAAAATCTAACAAGTACTTTTTTGAGAGGGGGGGGTGTCCAGTCGTGGAGTTTGAACTCTGGCCTGGGCGCTGTCCCTCAGCTCTTCAGCTCAAGGCTGGAGCTCGACCATATGAGCCACAGTGCCACTTCCAGCTTTTTTTCTTTTTGCTTATGTGGTGCTGAGGAATCGAACCCAGGGCCTCATGCATGCAAGGCAAGTGCTCTACCACTAAGCCACCTTCCCAGGCCCCTAAAAAATACTTTCCTGTCTGGGCTAGTTTTGAACACAATTCTAAGATCTCATTACCCAGAATAGCTCAAATTATAGGCGTGAGTCACTGGCACTTGGTTTGATGTATTTTTTAAATTTTAATTATATTTTAAGATTTTTGTTTCACTATAATGTACATCGTTCTACACATAAATTCAGATATATGTATATATTTCTGATGACAAATAATCTCTAAAATGTATGTCTTTCTTCATATAATATATATATAATATATAATATATATAATATATAATATAATATTATATATGTAATATGTAATATATAATATATATATATATATATATATATATTGCTGAAGACAGACTTCCTCTAAAACTTTTATGCTACTATTTTTGACCTTTTTCATTTCAAAGATATACAGTCTATTGTTCCAAAAGTTTCCTAGAATAAAATAACTAATATTTCAATAGAATGTAGAATCTATGACTTTCAAGGGAATTTTAGATATACACATGATATTGCAGTAACATTTACAGTATGTTATTTGAAATAATTCTGTTCACACTCTTAAATATTTGTGTGTAGTGGTGGGGAGAGAGGAAGTTAATTCATACTGGTTAGGAATTTGCAATACTTCCAAAATCTATTCCATAATTTGTTATAAGCACATAGTCAATCTACCTGTTATGGTTTAGTTTTTTTGTTTCTTTATTTGCGCAAATTTTTAATATGGATGCATGCACAGTGGCAACATTAAAAATATTAATCCAGATTTTGTGGATATTTATATTTCTCTTGGGAAAATTAATGAGCTCCCAGAAAATGTCCATAAGGAGCCTTTCAATTCTAATATCATGGTTTGTCTTAAAATGCTGTAAATTCTACACACTCTAATGTGAAAACAGGGTCATATTATGGAACTTTTTTCCTCAGAGAGTGAGCACTACCCTATTGCTTAACATGGACAATATACCTTCATACATAGACTGGGCATGTCAAAGAAGAAGTAGTAGTTGAACAATTTTCTTAGCAGTTTTTACAGATGAAATGGAAATAGAGCAACTATGAACTCAAAAGGAATGTGCAAAGAAGACAAGGGCACAAAGTAGAATGTGCCAAGAAATGCTGAAGTATATTTTCAAATAATGTGCTCAAGTTTGAGGGTGTGTTCAAAGTACAGATTCAGACAATGTACTTGGATATCTTGGGGGGGGGGGGATTGATTTAACCTCTTCTGGGATAAATGTACAAGAACAAACCCATAACTCTGACTCTAATCAGCCATATCATCATCACCTAGGAATATTTTCCAAATGCAAAGTGAGAAAAAAAGGGCTCATCACAGTTAGTATTCAGGTTGAAGCAATGGCAATCACATAACTTTTCTTATAAGTCTTCCAGTAAAGTAGGAAAAAGCCAAGTAATTATTTTGCCTGTACCTAAATTAAATGGGATGTATTCTATCGGTCTCTCTTTAACTTGAAAGTTATAGATTATGTCTTTTTTACTCTATCTTGGGACAATGATCAGCTGTCAGTTATTTTCTTCTCGTCCCCTTCTTTTACCCTTCCACTTACATAATTATTATTAAAGAGACATACTTAAGCTTGCATTTCTAAATTCTTCAAAATTATCTGAACTACTTTATACTTCTGGCAGCCTCCTATATCTTTCTCAAGGGAAATATTTTTGACACTACCATTTTTATCCTCTATGACATTGGATATCTTCCTGCCTAATTCAGTGCAAGATGTACATGAGACTCATCCAGATTTCTCAAAACTCGTACCACCATAAAATCCTATCTTACCTAGAAATCATGCTTTTAGAATGTCTGGGGAAGTGGCATCTCTCATTTTTGAATGACCCTAAGTGATACTTACATGCAGTCATGTTTATACCAATATGCCACTCAGCAGATGAACGAATTGACAAAATGTGGTTTATGGATGCACGGTGCAATTCTATACTTCAAATTCATATGGAACTGGAAAGTCTTGGACAAATCCCACGAAATAAAATAAACAAGACACAAAGAAACAGATTCCGTGTTTTCCTCATTCGTAATAAGTAGGAAATGTCTAGGATAGTCCTAGCACTTGAGCAGAATTGCTCAATAACTATGTATGTATGACCATATAAGATGATGATGAGCAAAATGTACTCCTGGATATGGGAACAGAGTTTTCTGTTTGTGGTTGTTGTTTTTAATGTACTATGTGATTTCTTTTTTCTTCTCTGTTTTCCCTTTGGTTTATCCCTGTTATATTTGATTTCAATATCCTGTGTATTGTATATACATTTATCTTAATTTGGCAAGGGAAGAGGAACCACAAAATGGCAAGACAAAGAACAAAGGGCAAACCAAATGCAATAGCAATACTCACAAAACAACATGTTGGAAATTTACATTACAACTTATGAGGGGTATTGGGCTGAAGGAAAACTGTGAGAAAAATGAGGGAGCGGGTAAAAAGTTACACATGTTATGTATTTACTACCTTATAATTACTGCAACCCCTTCTATATATCACCTTAACAATAAAATTAAATTAAAAATGAGCTATATAAAATATAATTTCACTGTATTGGTATAGTAAATATTATTCTATGTGTATTACCTTTCTAAGAATTGAACATTTTGGCTGCTAATTTGAATTAATTACCTCTTTATCAGAGGGTCATCAACTTGAATATTATCAAACTATATAATATTTTCAGAATATATTTGCCATTATTTTGAAAAAAAAAACATTGTTTTAGTATTGTCTCATACAAAAACAAAAATAGTTCAATTCTGTTGAAACTCCTAACTTTTAAAACGGAATAATTGTTAAGAGGACAGAGTATATGTGTTCTTCAACATTCCTATGACTACTAACTACTCATTTTCAAATTCTGAACATGCCACACTAGAGACATTCAAAAAAGTACCTGTTTGCATTTTATTTAATTCTGCAATAAGTGCAGTTTTCAATGGGGAGTTACATATTTAAATTCAACAGGAAAAATAGCCACAGTCTGGTAGAAGGTAAAACTATGAAGTATCTATATTAATTCCTCAAGAGTTCATCAAAGTAAGCCATTATTTCTTTTACCATCGATCCCAAGTTTTATGCCATAAAGTCATCCTAGCCCAACAATTTCCAACTTGTAATGTGCACCTTAAAATTCCTTAAATTTACAACATGACAAGCATATAACTATTGTGAAAAATACTACACTTCTGCTAATGTGATGCCCTTCGTATTGTGGAAAGAACACTACACTAAACTTTGCTGCATCATTTTCCACCCAGTGTTATCCTTGAGATCAGAACACTTGCAAATATTATTTATAGTTATATATTTTATCTATCATAGATATTCAGGAGATCTGAATATCTCCTGATATTCAGACATTCAGATCTCCTGAATATTAAGATCTGAAGACTCTGGTTCAAATCCCACCCAAGAAGGATGGTTCCTTAGATTCTTACCTCCAATAAACTGCTCACGAAAAGCCTGACACAAGTGGCAGTGAGGTTCAAGTGGTAGAGCAGTAGCCTTGAGCAGAAACAGGGTCAGGGACAGTGCCCAGGCCTAGAAGTTAAGATGTCACACAATTACTCTCTTCATAGCATGTTACACCAAAGTCTCAAAAAGTTGCTCTTTTGGTAAATTTATAAATTAATAGCATCAATTTGTTGTCAACTTTATCTAGATTATTCACATTATCATGTTACTTATGAACTGTTGAAATTAACTCTTAACTAAGTTCTAATTATACCTTACTTGAAAGAATATTTTAGGCAAATGGAAAGCCAGAATCATTTGTGAATTTGTAAATTAAATCTTCTACTTAAAAACAATTTCATAGTAACCTATAGAATATTAAGTTACAAACAAAAATATTTATTTTAAATCTAAATTCTTATTTAGCCAGGTCTACAAACCCTACAGTAAATGAACTTTCCTATTTCTCTAGGCTTAAGCTTTTGTAATCCTTCATCATTTGTTTGCAATCTAACAGAATGATGGTTGCTTTTTCAAATTCTTGGTTGGGAATCATGAGCTCTTTTGCATCTAGTAATGTTCTGTAATGAAGATATTTAAACACAACTGAGGATTATATATGAGTTGCATTTCAATAGGAAACTTGACTTCTCAAAATATATTGACAAAATTAGCCCAAACTTCCAACTGTGTATTCCTTTCTGGCTTATTTTTTATTCCTTTCTTGGTTTGTTTTATTGAGACAAAATTATACTACCTATTCCACTGAAAGTATCACTATGTCATTCCACTCTCTAATCACCTGTCTTAGTCTGAGTGCTAGAATTCCTGGCTTGTATCACATTGTCCTACAATAGTTTTTTGATTTATTTAATCTACATACAGACTAGCAATTCTGAACTTCTCAAATAATATTTTCCACTGGAGTGATGGCTCAGACTGTTTATGTACTATTTTCAAAGATGTTCTAACATTTGACACAGGATATGAACATTTTCAGATGCACCTGAAGGGGTCTCTGATTCATTCCTGCCTGGATCCAATCCCTTTATTAATGATGACTTGACTTTCTTACTATCTCTTTTCCCACCTATGTAATATTCTCAAGCTTTTGGGGGAAATTTCACTTGAGGACTTTCTAATATTAAAAATTATCACTTGATTTTATTTTTACTCAGGACATATTTTCTATCTTTTCTACAGAATCTGAGAGTTGTTCCATATGTGTGTTTGAATATATAAGTGCATCTGTGTGTATGTGAGTATTTGTATGTATATATGTATGCAAAAACTTCAAGCTCTTCTTCAGCAATCTTGCTCATAACTAGTATTCCATCACTTGACACATTATTCTAATGCATCTTTTGGCTGGTTAATTATAGTGTCTCAAAGACTCTTTTGCCCAAGCTAGATGCAAACTGAACTTCCCAGACTCCTTTACATTCTTAAGATTTATTTCTCCAGGAGTATCAACTTTTGAACTACAATCATTTTTGTGAGTGTAAAATCTAAGCTGTTTTCCAGATTTTTAACTCGAGTTCATATAAAGATAGATGAACATACACGTTACATATGCTGAGTATACACTGTTAGAAATGTGATCCTAAGCAGGGTTCAAGTGGTTCACACCTATAATCCTAGCTAATTAGGAGGCTGATATCTGAGTATTGCAGTTCAAATCCAGCATGAGTAGGAAAGTTTCTGAGGCATTTATCTCTAATTAACCACCAGAAAACTGGAAGTGGTGTGGGGCTCAAAGGTAGAGAAAAAGTTTTGAGCTGAAGAATAGAGGGACAGTGCCCAGGCCCAGAGTTCAGGCCCCACTACCATCAAAAAAAGAAAAAAAAGAAAAGAAAAAGAAATGTAACCTTAGCCACTAGTTCATTGCTAGTATAATTCCTGCTCTCTCGACATGGCCTTTTTTTCCAGTTAAATCCATGGTCTTACATATGAATTGCTTGGAACCAGAATTATTCTTCCATTCTACTTTTTACAAATTAGAATGATTAGCTATCATGATTTAGAGCTAGTAGAAGAAAGAGACTGGTCTCATCCTTCATGTTCCACTTAGTAGTAATGCTTTCTCTATGTCACTCCCATAGATCTACATACTGGCCTTGGCTTTATTATTTCAAAGTTGTCTTATTTGCAGAGTCTTCTATAGAGTATTGAAACATTATACTTAAATACAGAACTTCTTTTTCTCCTATTCCTATTGTTTCTCCTTCTGTTAACTTATGTACACTTGGGTAATAATGCACAACACAAATACTGACAAAAAATGTTTCTGAGAACCTTCTTCCCACTTAAAATAGGTCTTAATTTACAGAGCACTTGGGAAATTTGAACTTAATGTACTCCAGGATAATGTTTTTCTTTTTCATGTTTTTTATTGTGAAAATGGTGGACAGAAGGGTTAGAGTTACATAAGTAAGTTAATGACTACATTATCTAACGAGCATTGTTACCTCCTCTTTTGTCTTTCCCCTGCCATGCCTTTTCTCCCCACCACCCCAACACTCCCCTCCTATCCCCAAGTTGTAAAGTTCGTTTTCAACATAGTGTTTTGTTCATCTCATTCTTACAACAGGTCATACTGTATCCTTGTTTCACCATTTTATTTCCTTTCCCCTCCCCACATTAGAAAAATGTATGTGCAAGGTCACCGATATCAAACAGTGGAAACGGGTTATACCATGGAGGAAGAAAAACAAAAAAAAACACATAATATATGTTAGATACATTAAAAACAATAATAAGAAAGAAAAAAACAAGTTGTGTCCCTATTTTGGGGCACATTTCACTTAACATAGTCTTATATGGCCATATGTACATGGATAATGTTTTATAAGCCATGTAAATTCCATATATTCTCGTTACTAAGTTGTCTCTGAAACACGTGTTACCCCATGCCCAAAGATGTCTTTGTGCTATTTCAATGAAGCCAGAAAACATTCACTTTGCCTGGAGCAGCACCGTAGATTGTTACTGAAGTAATTGGAAGGAACTTTTACAGGAAGTAGAAACTGAATCCAGGAAAGAAATTGAACATAGAGAAATGACAAAGTTCAAGTTAATTTGTGCTGTCCTTTTACTGTACAAGAAAATAATCCAAGGCTTGAAGGAAACTCTGTCCCTGACTTTTTCGAGTGTTCTCTTTACTCATAAAACTTTTTGTAGACTTCTAGTTGAGAGTATTACAAAAGGAAACAATATGCCATTTGAAAGCCAGCATAGAAAAAATGGAAATAACATTGTTGTACAATGTTCTACTGCAAAGAAACAAAGACACGGAGGTTTTATGCATGTCTTATGCATGGATATTTAACTCCTGAGATGTTTCTCTTGTTGTAAAAGTCAGATATCCATTCCTTTATTCTGGTCTTGAGTTCGCCATATCAATAAGGATTCCAAAAAGGAGGATCCAGTGAGTATGATCAGCAAAAAGAGCCTCTTTTCAAACCAGTGCTTTAAGGATGGTCCCAAAGAAATATGTGCAGTTTTTTTGTTTGCTTGTTTGTTTCTTTAGTTTGTGCTGCTTCTGGGGCTTGAACTCAGAGCCTGGACCCTGTCCCTGAACAATTGTCTTTCCTGCCCTCCTGCCCCCAAAGCTAGTACACTACTGCGTGAGTCAAAACTCCACTTCTGGATTTTTTGGTGTTTAATTAGAGATAAGAATTTGACAGGTTCTCCGCCTGGGTTGGCTTTAAACTGAGATAGTAAGAAAGCTAAGAGACATCAACTTTATGGACTTCTCTTTTGAACCAAGAAATATTAGATGAAGGTTATTATAATGGTAATATTTGACAATTTTTAAAAGAAGCGAATACATCCAGCAAAGAAGCCATAACTTAAATAATTCAGCAAAAGTAGGTGCACTGAATCATATTGGAAAAATTTTTCTGCTTGGGAAGATTACTATTCACTTCGTAGTTCCTTTTGGGGAAACTTAAAGTACATTTTACTTTTTTTGTTGGTCGTGGGTCTTGAACTCTGATCCTGGGCACTGTTCCTCATCTCTTGAGCTCAAATTGAGTGCTCTACCAGTTTAGATACAGCACCACTTCCTGGTTTCTGATGGCTAATTGAAGATAAGTGTCTCATGTACTTTCCTGACGAGGCTAGCTTTGAACCACAACGCTCTGGTCTCAACATCTTGAGTAGCTAGGATGACAGGTGTGAGCCACCAGCACCCGGCTCATATTTGTATTTATGTGCACTTAATGACATGTAGACAAATAATGGAAATTTGAATCAAATGATGACATTTCAGCTTTTCAGAAAATTTGAGGTAGCAATAAATATGTCCTCCTTTTCCATGTTGTTACATTAATGACTCATGA
Source organism: Dipodomys spectabilis (assembly GCF_019054845.1). Classification (NCBI taxonomy): domain Eukaryota; kingdom Metazoa; phylum Chordata; class Mammalia; order Rodentia; family Heteromyidae; genus Dipodomys; species Dipodomys spectabilis. Next base: position 725,455 of record NW_024871338.1, read on the forward strand.
GCTATTGGACTCTTACTTTAGCGTCTTCTGATGTCTGCGACGGTGGACTTAGTATAAATAATTGTCAGTAGAGAAATATAGAAAGAGATTTTTAGAAAGCAATGGAGATCAGATAGGAAAGAACAACATAGAATGACATTCAATTTATCACACAGAGATTAAGAATTAGCCTAAGTGATATAGAATGCTAAAGATAATGAGGAATAAGCTTGGTTCATAACTAGTTCTTCAATAATCAAATATGGTTCCCTAGAAGAGTTTCTGATATAATTTAGTTATTATTATTGTAAGGTCCGCTCCTGGATGGCTAGCAGACTCCACCCTCCTCTCAGCAAAGTCTCCACCCAGTACCTGTGTTACCTAGGCAACTAGGACACCTGGAAGAGGTCACATCTGCATCCACTGAGGTCAATCTGAATTTGATGTGGCCACATCTTTCTGCGCCCATACCCTAGATAAGGCCTAGCACAGCCACAGACGCCCTGTCTCTGCTCTTTTCTAGCTCTTTCTCAGCTCTTTCCTTCTCTTCTCTTTCCCAGCTCCCTTCTCTTTCCTAGCTCTCCCTTTCCCACCTCTTTCCCAGATGCTCTCTTTTCTAGCTCTTTTCTCTTTCCCAGCTCTCTCTTTCCCAGCTCTTTCTCTTTCCCAGATCTCCCAGCAATCTTTCCCAGGACTTTCCCCACCATTTGGAGGACCAAGATGGCCTGGTGCCAGCTGGAACGAAGAATAAACCTACTCCTTACCTGAATACCACGTGCATGGTGCTGTTCTTACTCGGCTACCTCTTTTTTTAAAAAAAAAAACAAAAACTAACAATTCTCATTTATTTCTTCCATCTGGATATATTCCTTCACTTCTATCTCAACTATTAATTAGCTGGTGCCTTTTTGGTGCCATACTGACCAAAAAGATTTCCAATTCTCACTTAGACGACCCCTCTCATTGTGATTAGCAGTGACCAGTCAAAAGCCTGGTATGTTTGAATTTCCAGGATGAATCTTCACCTGATATCTAAGCATATTCCTGACATTAATTGCCGTTACTTACTAACAAAATGTTTTTGTTTTCTCAACACAGCCTTCTAATATATGTAAAATACATGAATTAAGAACTATTGTTAAGTCATTATTGGAAGGACCAATTATATATTCAAATATAGGTTGGCATTTACTAGCTAAAGAAGTTTTTGCCAGTCCTGGGGCTTGAACTCAGGGCTAGGGAACTCTTCCTGAGATTTTTTTTTTTTAGCTTAAGGCTTGCACTCTACCACTTGAGGCACAGCATCACTTTCTTTTCTGTTTATGTGGTACTGAAAAATTGAACCAGGATTTCTTGCATTCTAAGCAATCACTGTACCATAAAGCCACATTCCCAGAGCCCTAAATGACTTTCTAAATATGGCATTACTTTTTCATTCCATTACTATGTATTATAATTTAGGCTAGGTCGTAGAAAAGGAAGTGGAAAACAATACTAAGTCCAGTAAGGCTACTAACATTCCTATCACATCCCTAAAGAAGTACAGTGTTAAAACCTGCAGGACTCATAGGGATGTTGCTTGTTACATTATTATATAAAAACACATAAAAAGTAATCCCCGACATCCATAACATTCTATTTCCACTTTCAAGTTCAAGAGCCAAAAATCTAAGCCTTTTTATTGATTGGGTGTATTTCCTAGGAAGGAAGAAGGAGAATGTAAAAGGTGATGTTGGAAAAATATTTATATTGGCTCCCAGTACACATTTTTTGCACTTTTAAAAAGTGCTACTGATGAACTCCACATCTACTTTAATATGCTGTCTGCACAAAATGCAGATAAACGAAGACATTTATTCTGGCGGATAGTCACATATATTAACAAAATCCAGTTCTGGAAAAAAAGTTACCAGTATAAATTATTGTCTATAAAATGGTTTCATGTCCTAGCAGAAGGAAATGTAGTATTGAAATGATTAGTCCAGCTTTCTTTGAGATTTTATGTTGTCTCAGTATTCAGATGTTCTCTAATTCCAGTAACATGGAAGCATAAAAGACATGATTTGAACATCTCAGCGTATAACCCAGCAACAAATAATGCTTCTAAATGTAAACAAGCACGATACTAAGTGTAACCAAGACTACTTGCATTGCTATAGCTGATAAAGTAGAATGATCTTGGGGAATAGTCAAACAATCTTGAACTTTTTCATACCTTTCCTCTTCTCCAACACAAGAAGTCCTAGTCTAGATATGTAAAATTTCAATAAAGGATTTTTATATATTTTTTATCGTTCACACTAAAGCAAATACACATTTCCTCTTTGCAAGCCTGACTTTGAACGAGTCAGACCCTCACCATTATTTTATAGACAAACGTTTACTGCTTTGGCTTAGGTGTTTTCTTGCCTTTGGGTGTTGCTCTCTATTATTTTGGCAACTACATAGAAAAAAAAGATAAATCCATTTTATTTATGTTGGATTGTTCAAAGTCAAGCTGTCTTCAGTTTTCTGTTCCCTTCTTCACTGTTAATTGAAGTTTAATTATTGCTCTTTAAATGATAACAAAAATGTGATACTTTAACCTATATTCTCATTGAAACCAGTGAATACAGGAGTGTCGGCGATTGTTTTATAATTGTTTCAAATATTTTCCTTGGCTATTTTGATTATTGCCTTTGTTCCTGTCTTCTAATCAGGAACACAAGGTTACACAAAAGATCTTCCTAAGGAATAGGATGTTAGGCAGAAAAATAATAGATATATAATTAAAGATTTTCAACTCTTAAGAGACGGAAAAGCTCAGAAGACATTTTGTTATTACTTGTACAGTTAAGATGACTTGAATGTTTTGGTTCTTAAACTAAGTGAAATGCATGTAAAATGTTACAGTTTTTCCAAAAAATGATTATGGTTTATATTTTTCTGCTGCAATGAGATGAAACCTCTTCCAAGGTTGGAGAGACTATTTATTTTAGGGTAGAAGGATTAACGTTAGAAAGCCAAGAGAGATTCCTAAAACAACACTGGCTATCATATATCAGTTAATTATACTTATGGCATATAAGTATATATACATATAAGTATATAAACATACAAATATGAATTGAGTGAGAAATGTGTGATTTACACAATTGATTCAATGACATTTAAAACCAGAGTTCACTTCTCTACATTTATATAAACTAGTATATCTAGTGAGGATTTAAAGGTTTTTATAATACATATTTTAACATTTATACCAAAATATTAGTTTATTTGTAACTGTTTATTTTTAATTTTTGTCGGTCATGGAGTTTGAAATCTTGACCTGGACGATGTCAGTCAGGTCTTCAGCTCAAGACTAGTCATCTACCACTTGACCCACAGCCAGTTTTCTGGTGGGTCATTGGAGATAAGAGTCTCATGGTCTTTCCTGCCTAGGCTGGCTTTGAACCATGATTCTCATCTCTCAGTCTCCTTAGTAAATAGAGTTACAAGTATGAGCCATTGGCACCTAGCAACATAATTATTTTTTACACATTTATGAAGTATGGAGTGATACTCCCATTCATTTATATGTTGTTTAATGACCAAGCCACGTCATATCCATTAATTTCTGCATGTAACATTTCTTTATGGGGAGAATGCTCAAAAACTTATCTTCTGTGATGAAATATCTATTCTTAAGTATAATCACTTTGCTTCTTGTAGTATAAAATTAATATATTTACTTTTAGTCATGGAAGTTTGCTAATTAAAGTTATATAAAACATGAATTGTAAAGTGAAAGAAATTCATAGTTCCTTTACTTGTTTAAAGAAAATAATTATGCATTTTTTTCAATTATATTTCTTTGGGAATGTGTAGCATTCATTGATTTAACTGTTAAAATTGATAACAGTTACATTATATCAAGTAGATTCCAACTTGTATTTGAAAATTGCACACTTAACACAAATATACTTCACTTTCTTCCAAGATATAATTAAAATAATAGTATAGCAAAGCTTGGTGTTAGTTGTTCATGTGTAGAATCATAGAAACTCAGGAAGCTAACACCTGAATATTTTAGCTCAATATCAGTCCAAACAGAAAAAATGTGGAAACTTAACTTGAGGATGTGGCTCAAGGAATAGTGTGCATCAGCCATGAGCAAAAAATACAAGGGAGACCATTAAACATTGAGTTCAAACACTAAAAATGGCATATACACAAAAGACAACAACAAAAAAGTAGTATGAGCATCAATAATGAAGACAAAATAGTAGAAAAGATCATGAGAAATGTTGTGAAAACATCTGGAAGACAGAAATTATTAGACAGAATTTTGATTCATGAGAGGTAAAAGTCACAGTATAATTGGACAATCTCATTGTAGTCATACGTGTTGAAACCTGGCTATTGGGTAACATGTGAAAGAGCAGACTGGATTACCTGACATATCAGACTTCGTCTGTAACTATGCATCATCTCACTCTGCAAAAATCTAAAATCGTGCTTGTTAATTTAAAAAGTACCTCATGTTAGAGACTGTTTAGTCCACACAGAATGGGGTCCTTATTTTGAGGCTTCAGACCAGTGCTTTTTTTATATCCACTTCTGTTTTACCCCTCTTCCCTGGTGCAGCTATACATTACTAAGCTGGCACCAAGGCAAGACTTTGAACTAGACCCCCATGCCTTTTTACATTTAGAAGCATTATTTGTTGCTGTGTTATAAGCTGCAAACCCTTGAGTATTAATAAAGTCATTTCCTAAGAGATGACAATAGCTAGGTAAACAAAGCTAAAATGTCAAAGACTTAGCATAGTGAAAACTAATTTCTAGCTATATCACAATCTGTAGGTGCAGATTTTGTTTCCCATTGTTCCATGGGACACATTTTTGTTAACAGAGCGTATTCTGCTGTCTTTTCATAAGAAATCATAGAGGTGATTTTTTGCCTCTTATTCAATTATATCTAATATTTTAAAGTAGATTTGTCCTAATATAATATTAATTTAATCAATTATTTCATTAGGGCGATGTTGGTCTGATTTTTTTTCCAGTAAATCTTATCGCTTACAATAAATGAGAACAAGCTGTTTCAGTCTCCTATTAATATGACAAAATACATTATAAAATTAACTTAAAAGGAGGAAAGATAAATCTTGACTTCTGATTTTATACATTTCATTTTATGTTTCTTATCCTCACTGCTTTGGATTGCTGGTGGCACAGTACCCCATGTCAGGAACATGTGATGGATTATTTGTATTCATGGAAGCGAGGAAGTAAAGAAGAGGTGGAATAGGAGTGGGGGAAGGGAGAAAGAGGAGCAGAGGAAGAGGGAGAGGGAGAAGGAAAAGGAGAAAGAGAATTAAAAGAAGGAAGAGGAAGAAAGGACTTTGATGTTAACATCCTCTTTGATCACAAGTTCTCAGTGACCAAATCTTTATGACTATACCCACTTGAAAGGGTTCACCTCTTTATGGCAACATAGTGAAAGCTAATTATTAATCCCAATCCTTTTTGATTTCATATTTAATTTATTGCGTGGTGGATAGATACTTCTATACAATTGTGATAACTTTTGTTCCTAAATATTTGCTTGACTTAATCAGAGAAGCTATTTGGCATAAAGGTGGTTTGGTTATACCAATGCTGGAGAAATGAATGAAATATTTAGAGGGCAAATGCTTTTTATTTAACAGATAAGGAAGCTTCAAGAGATTTCATTTTTGACTTTCAAAAATGACTATTTCATCTAACTCATAATGAATTGAATTTTTCATAATTTTATGGCATTTCCATTCAAGTATGTGTCATCTATAGTAAGGTTCTTTCTTTCTAGTTGAAGGAACAATAAATACTATCATGATCATTTATTTCTTAGTTATTCTATAGAGAGTAGCTATTCAAAAATAAGTTCTGTTAAAGTCTGTTGAAATAATTGGATAACTGATGGAATATCGTGCTTTAGTTATCTCATATTGAGATTGATTCATTTCTAAAATCACTATTGATATAAAATAAATGAAATTCAGTGTTTCTCTGAAATGACTTGTTATTCAAACCTTAGAAATACATGACTAATAACTGAGATTTTTATATACCCCAAAATTTATGAATCTACTTTTTCTGTCAAATATAGTTTATGTTTAAAGGAAGAGAAAATTATGTGACCAAAGTATATAATATTTAATGTAATGTAAAATTGCTTCATTCAGCCTGACAGAGCCTGTTGCTTTTAGTTTACATGAGAAATTTGATTAATGATTCTTTTTCGCTTTTGAATAATAGAATATTTCAATTTGTCCAAAGATTCTGTCATCTAAACCTTTGAGTGTATATTTTTTTCATAAAAATGAACACTATTTTTCACACTGCACGTTCAAGTTTAATAACTAAATAAATATCTAAACGTTAATTTGTTAAATTGAGCCTTTAAAATTCAAATAATAGGAAATTTAATTTATTCTTAAACATATTAAATCTGTGCTAAGTATAGGTATCTCAAGCTTGTAATCCTCGCTACTCAGGAAGCTGCCGTTCAAAGCCCACACACATCAAAACACACACACATATCACACACAAATCATAACACACAAACACACACACACACACACACACACACACACACACACACACACACACACACACACACACACAAAGCCATAAATGGAATTCTGGCTCAAATGATAGAGAAATATCTTTGAGGGAAAAAAGAAACTAAGTTTAGGTCTTGAGTTAAAATCACAAGAACAACACACACATACACAATATTATGTCTAAATTCTTATTTTAGTTTGAAAAAATAAACTATATCATGAAAAGTAATGTTTTTTACATATCTTGCAATGGTTGTGAAATTGTTTTTAGTATAATTTGTCAAAATATAACAGGATATTAAAATTAATATTAATCTAGTTATATTTATAATTACTCATAATACCTTGGAGTACAACAGTTGGTATATTTTCTATAGCCATAAGAAATATGGGGCTGGGAAGGTGGCTCAATGGTAGAGTGCTTGCCTTGCATGCCTGAGGCCCTGGGTTTGATTCCTCAGCACCACATAAGAAAAAAGCCAGGAGTGGCTCTGTGGCTCAAGTGGTAGAGCCCTAACCTTGAGCTGAAGAGCTGAGGGACAGTGCCCAGGCCCAGAGTTCAGGTCCCACAACCGGACCCAAAATAAAAAAAGAAAGAAATATTCTCAGTAAAAAAAAAAAGAACGAAAGAAAAAAAGAAAGAAAGAAAGAAGGAAAGAAAGGGAGAAAGGCAGGACGGAAAGAAAGAAAAAGAGAGGGTAGGGATGGAGGGAAGGAGGGAGAAAGGAAAGAAGTAAAGAAGGAAGGAAGGAAAAAAGGAAGGAAGGTGGAAATGAAGGAACAAAGGAAGGAAAGGAAGGTGAAAGGAAGAGACAAAACCTATTTCTAAAATCTGCTATTAGTCCAACATAAACTCCATGTAATTAACCCTTTAGTAAATTCAAGTTTGCAATTTTCACTTCTTTGCATGTTCTCCATGCATGAATGAAACCAACGAATAGAGGATCATGAATAACCAGGTGAATCTGTCTGCATCTGTAGTAATATGCATGCAAATCTTTTTCTCATTTTCTATACATTGCAAACAATTTACACTTATAAATATTCTAAAAATTATAAATAATCTAAAAATTGATGTAATCAACGGATGTCAATGTATTATATAATTTGAATATTAGTATTTTAGTGCTATTAACGTTACAGTCTTCATGTTATATTAATTACAAAAATTTATTATACATTTTATCAGAGAAATTAATATCCTCTGATTTTGATGTCTGTGAAAGTCCTAATAGCAGAAAGTAATTAAAATCAAACGATATCTGTATTTGTTGGCTCAAACGAATATTTCTCAAAGCAATTAACTCATCAGAGATTGTTCAAATACATCAGAAGGGCCTTAGAAAGGCTTGTACAATGTTTACATGGTTACCTATGATGTGATTCAAGAGCCATTAAACTATCATACTTCACTTTGCCATCACTATAATTATTCCCATTTTAAGAAGAATCATCCACATAAGTCAAATGATATAAGCTTGTCCTTAAGTTATTATCTTCTATGAAATAATATCCAAATGATATACTACCCTAAGACTACCCTAAGTTAAAGCAAAATTTGCAAAGTGTATTGGACTATGTAAGTCCTTTCAGATACACATGTTGACATTCTATTCCCCTGTCTGGTGACATACGAATCAACCTTTTAGAGATGACCCTGCAATAATGATCCTAATTAAGGAAGCCCAATATAATTACTCTGCCTTATGAATGTCCAGCAAATAATTATAATGAACCAGAAAGTGGACCCCCATGAGAAAAGGAATTGCTTGGAACAACCATTTTTATACTCAATGTTCAAGCTTCTAGAGTATGGGTAATATACTTCTTTTGATTTTATGCCACTTACTTTGAAGGATTCTCTTATAGAAGCCCAATGGCTAACAAAAAGCAAAGTAGTTTGGAGTTAAATATCACAAATTTTGATAGAAATATTTATTATATTTTATTATTTGAATTTTATTCTCCAAGTCTCCAGGTTAAAAATATTTTTAAATTGGAATTGAATTGAGGTTCAACTCTATTCAACTATCAAAATTAAGTTTCAAAAAATTTTTATCTTTAAGTAGTTGTACAAAGGAGTTGCCATTCACTTAAACAGTATATGGGATACAGTGCATCTTGATCAATATCACCCCTTTCAACATTCTCATCCACCCCTCCCAATCAAGCCCAATCCTTACATATCTCAATATTATGTTATGGAATTACTTGCCATTTAACAAAGCAGTTTATGTGTACAATGCACCTGGAATTGTTTTACCACTTCAACATCTATACCCCCATTTCACACTACCCCTTCCTTTGTATATTTCAATTCTGGGAATTATACAATGGATTGCTGTCTGTATTCTATCATTTTCCCCTTAAATTACCTACCACTCTCACATTGCCCCTTACTGTCCTCTCTTGCAGTACACATTTACTATTATTTATTTTGCTGGGCTTTGACAGTCTTTTAAGAGAATTATAGTATTTTCACTCTCCATGGACTCTGACATTTCAGATAATTCATTTGTACCTCCTTGCATCCCGTAAGTGGAATTGCTGGATAATAGGTAGCTCTCTATTCAGTTTTGTGAGCAACTTCCATAGTTTTTTCCAAAGTGATTGAACAAGATTACAGTCTCACCAACAATGAAATAGAGTTTCCTTTGGGCCACAGCCATATCAGTATCTGTGATTGTTCATTTTTTCATAATGAAATTGTAAAAGGGTTGAGATGAGTCTAAATGTTGTTTGGATTTGCATTTCTTTTATGGAGAGAGATGTGTCGATTTGTTATTCTTACTTCTTCTTAGAAGTAATCTTTAAGTATTTAACCATATATTAATTGGGTTCTTTTTTAATTTTTTTTAAATTTAATTTAATTTTATTTATGAACATACTGTACAGAGGAGTTACAGTTACATGGGCAGGATAATGCGTACATTTCTTACCAAGCATTGCAGCCTCCTCCTTTGTTTACCCTTCACATCCCTTCCCAGCCTCCCCCCTCCCCCCCTAATCCCAATCCTTCTCCTTCCCCCTCTTCCCCCCCTTTCCCCCCCCCCCCCCTCCGCACTAACGTTGTAAAGCTCATTTAGGACATGACAACTTGTACTTCTCATTGTTGCAACAGGTCCATCTGTATCCTTAAACAACTGGTTTTTCCCCATCTCCTCCACAAGTTATACTGACATCAAATACAGTGAAAGCAGGGGTTATACTGTGGGGGAGGGACATACAAAGCAACAAAGAGATAATCTTATAAATGTGTTAGAAACACATGCATGAAAGAAAAAAACATTAAAATACACACCTAAGGGTTCATTTTCCTGACATCACATTATCTGACCATTTCCGCTTGACTCATACATATACTAGATATTACAAATAAGGGAAACCATGGGACCTACGTTTCTTTGGGCCTGGCTTACTTCACTTAATACAATTTTTTCCAAGTTTTTCCATTTCCTAACAAATGGGGCAATGTCATTCTTTCTGATGGAGGCATAGAATTCCATTGTGTATATATACCACATTTTCTTGATCCATTCATCTACTTAGGGGCATCTGTGTTGGTTCCATATCTTAGCTATGGTAAATAATACTGCAATAAACATAGTTGTGCTGGTAGCTTTAGTGTGGTCTTTTTTGTAAACACTAGGGTAAATGCCCAAAAGTGGGATTGCTGGGTCACAGGGGAGCTTTATGTGAAGTCTTTTGAGGAACCTCCATACTGCTTTCCAAAGTGGTTGAACAAGTTTACATTCCCACCAACACTGAAGTAAGGTTCCTTTCTGTCCACATCCCCTCCAGCATCTGTTGTTGTTAGAGTTCTTGATTTTTGCCGTTCTAACTGGAGTGAGGTGATATCTCAATGTTGTTTTGATTTGCATTTCTTTTATGGCTAGGGATGTTGAACATTTCTTCATGTGTCTATTGGCCATCCTTCTTTCTTCTTCAGAGAAGTTTCTCTTTAAGTCTTTAGCCCACTTATTTATTGGGCAGTTGTTTCTTTGAGGATTTGTTGTTGGGGGGTTTAATTTTTTGAGTTCCAAGTATATTTTAGATATGAGACCCTTGTCCGTTGTATGGCTAGTAAAGATCTTCTCCCAATCCGTGGGCTTTCTATTGATCTTGCTAGCTATGTCATTTGCCCTGCAGAAGCTCAGCAACTTTATGCAATCCCATTTGTCCAACCTTTCTTTGATTTGTTGTGTTTCCGGATCTCTATTCAGAAAATTTCGGCCTGAGCCCAGGAGACCTAGGGTTTCTCCTATTCCATCCTGTAATGTTTTCAGAGTGTCTGCTTTGAGTTCAAGGTCTTTGATCCATTTGGAGTTGATTCTGGTGCAGGGTGATATATAAGGATCTAGCTTAAGTTTTCTACATGTAGATAACCAATTTTGCCAGCACCATTTACTGAAGAGTTTGTCTTTCTTCCATTCTATTGTTTTAGCTCCCTTATCGAAGATTAGATGGCTATAGGTCTGTAGGTTCATTTCTGGTTTTTCAATTCTATTCCATTGGTCCTGAGGTCTGTTCTTATGCCAATACCAAGCTGTTTTGATTACTATGGCTTTATAGTAGAGTTTGAAGTTTGGTATTGATATTCCTCCAGCAGTGTTCTTTCCATTCAGGAGCGTTTTTGCTATTCGGGGTCTTTTATTGTTCCATATGAATTTTTGGATTGCCTCTTCTATTTCCTTGAAGAATGAGGTTGGAATTTGCATAAGTATTGCGTTGAATTTGTAGATAGCCTTGGGTAGTATTGCCATTTTGACTATGTTAATCTTTCCAATCCAGGAGCATGGGAGGTTTTGCCATTTTTTAAGTTCTGTGTTGATTTCCTTTTTCAAGATTTTAAAGTTTTCATCATAGAGGTCCTTCACTTCTTTAGTTAAGTTAATTCCTAGGTATTTTATTTTTTGTGGGGCTATTACAAATGGAGTTGCTTTCCTAATTTCAGCCACATTTTTCTCATTGTTGGCATACAGAAAACCATTGAATTTTGGCTGTTAATTTTATAACCTGCTACTTTGCCAAAGTTTTGAATCAGCTTGAGTAATTTGGGAGTGGAGTCTATGGGATTCTTTAAATACAAGATCATGTCATCTGCAAAGAGGGAGAGTTTTATTTCTTCTTTCCCTATTTGGATCCCCTTTATGTCTGCATCTTGTCTTATTGCTGTAGCTAAGCATTCTAATACTAGATTGAAGAGAAGTGGAGAGCGTGGGCATCCTTGTGTTGTTCCTGAGTTAAGAGGAAATGACTTATTTTTTCACCATTGAGTATAATGCTGGCTGTAGGTTTGTCATATACAGCCTTTATTGTATTGAGGAATGTTCCATGGATTCCTAATTTTTCCAAAACCTTCATCATAAAGAGGTGTTGGATCTTGTCGAATGCTTTTTCTGCATCTACTGAGATAACCATGTGGTTCTTATTCTTGCTCCTGTTTATGTGATGAATAATATTAATTTATTTGCGTATATTGAACCAGCTTTGCATCCCTGAAATGAACCCTGTTTGATCGTGTTGTATGATTTTTTGGATGAATTGTTGAAGTCGATTGGCCAAAATTTTGTTGAGAAGTTTTGCATCAATGTTCATCAAAGAAATGGGTCTATAGTTCTCTTTCTTTGATGAGTCTCTGCCTGGTTTTGGGATGAGGGTTATGATGGCTTCATAGAATGTGTTCGGTAGTGAGCTTTCTCTTTCAATTTCATTGAAGAGTTGGAGGAGAATTGGTGTGAGCTCTGTTTGAAGGCCTTGTAAAATTCCGCTGTAAAACCATCTGGTCCTGGACTTTTCTTAGCTGGGAGGTCTCTTATTGCTGTTTCTATTTCAATGCTTGATATGGGCCTGTTAACCTGGTTTAACTCATCTTGGTTTAGTTTTGGAATGTCAATATTTGCTAGGAAAAGGTCCATTTCTGTCAAGTTCTCAAACTTATTAGCATAAAGTTTTGAGAAGTATTCCCTTATAATGTTCTGAATCTTGGTTGTTTCCGTGGTGATGTTTCCATTCTCATCTCTGAGTTTATTAATTTGGGTGTGTTCTCTTCTTTTTCTGATAAGATTTGCTAAGGGTCTGTCAATTTTGTTAAGTTTTTCGAAGAACCAACTCTTTGTTTTGTTGATTCTTTCTATAGTTTTTTTGGATTCTAATTCATTTAATTCTGATTTAATTTTAATTATGCCTTTCCGTCTACTGGATTGGGGTTTATCTTGCTGCACGTTTTCAAGGAGGTTTAGATGTGTCATTAAATTGTTAGTTTCAGATCTCTCCAATTTGTTGATGTAGGAGCTCAGAGCTATAAACTTGCCTCTGAGTACTGCCTTTGCTGTGTCGCAGAGGAGCTGGTAATTTGTGTGTTCATTTTTGTTGAATAGCATGAACATTTGAATTTCCTTTCTAATCTCTTCCATGACCCACTCATGATTCAGCAGTGTGTTGTTCAGCCTCCATGTGATACCGGACTTTCTTTGGTGGCTTTTGGTGTTGAGTTCTAATTTTATTCCCTTGTGGTCAGAGAGAATGCAAGGTATAACTTCAAAGTTTCTGAATTTAGACAAGTTTGCTTTATGGCCTAAAATGTGGTCTATTTTAGAAAATGTTCCATTTGCTGCTGAGAAAAACGTGTATTCTGATACTGCTGGGTGAAATGTTCGGTAGATGTCTGTTAAGTCTAGTTGATCTATGCAGCTGTTTAGATCTGCGGTTTCTCTGTTGAGTTTTTGCCGAGTTGATCTATCTAGTGGGGAGAGTGGTGTGTCAAAATCCCCAACAATTAATGTCTTTGGATCTCTATGGGATTTGAGGGAAAGTAGTGTTTCTTTGATAAATTTGGGTGCTCCATTGAGTGGCAAATAGATATTTAGAATTGTAATATCCTCCTGAAGAAGAGATCTTTTAATTAGTATGTAGCGACCTTCTTTATCTCTTCTCACGAATTTTAATTTGAAGTCTATTTTATCTGATATTAAGATTGCAAATCCCGCCTGTTGATGGGGGCCGTTTGCTTGGTAGATTTTGTTCCAGCCTTTAACATTGAAAATGTGTTTGTTTTTACGGGCAAGATGTGACTTCTGCAGGCAGCAGATAGAAGGGTCTTGTTTTTTAATCCAACTAGACAGTCTATGTCGCTTAATTGGAGAGTTCAGTCCGTTAACGTTAAGAGATAGGACTGAGAGGTATTTGGGAGTTCCTGCCATGTTATCCACCTTCTTGGGGCTGCGAAAACTGGGTTCTGCCTATGGTTCTCGGATTCTCAGTTTGGGTGCAGTTTCTTGGCCTTTGTTGCAGTCTTGTTGGTTTTCTATGTGTAGGACATCTTTAAGAATCTTTTGTAGGGCTGGTTTGGTGGAGATGTATTGTTTCAATTTTTCTTTGGTATGGAAGGTTTTTATTTGGCCTTCAGTTATGAAGGAGAGTTTAGCTGGGTACAGTGTTCTTGGTTGATAGTTGTTTGTTTTTAGGGCATGGCATACATCATTCCAGGCTCTTCTTGCTTTGATTGTCTCTGCTGAGAAATCTGAGGTGATTCTAATTGGTTTCCCTTTATAGGTGATTAACCTTTTCTCCTTGACAGCTTTAATGATCTTTTCCTTGGTATGAGTTGATCCTGTGTGGATTATAATGTGACGGTGTGATGTCCTATACTGGTCTGGTCTATTTGGGGTTCTAAAAGCTTCTTGTATCTGAATAGGCTTATCTTTTTGTATGTTTGGGAAGTTCTCTGCTAGGATCCTGTTAAACAAATTTCCTAGACCATTAACTTCTGTTTCTAGGTGCTCCTCTACACCCATTATCCTTAGATTAGGCCTTCTGATGGTGTCTTCCAGGTGTTGGATAGATCTATCATACTTCTTGGACTTGTCTTGGATGGTTGTATGTTCTTTCTCTATATATCTAGGCTGTCTTCAATCCCTGAGATTCGAACTTCTGCATGGTCTAACCTGCTGTCAAGACAATCTACTTTGTTTTTTATCTCTTTTCCTTCTAATTGGTCAGGTTTGATGGCTTCAGGTTCTTTGTTGAAGCTCTGTTTTAGGTCTTGTATGAATTTCTTTACTTCCTTAATTTGGTGTTCAGTGTTTGTTCTCAAATCACTTAGTTGATTGGTTATGGTTTCTTTGGACTCCCATTCCTTCTGTTGGGTTCCATTCAGCATTCCCTTTGTTGTCTCCCTGACTTCCTTCAGCTCTTTGTTAATGGATTCCATGAATGCCTTTAGTGATCTTTGTGTGTTCTCTACCTGGTCTCTCAATTCCTGAATTACTCTTTGATTAGCTTCCTCCCGTTTGTGGGATTCCTGCAGTTCTCTTTCCTCCCGTTCGTGGGATTCCTGCAGTTCTCTTTGAGTGTTCTCAGCCTGCTCACGCCATTCCTCCCTTTCTCTTTGAGTATTCTCAAGTAGTTCACGCAAATCCTGTATCAGTTTTTGAGTACTTCCTCACACTTATTATATTCCTGTATAAACTTTTGGGATGCCTCCTCTCTCTCCCTATCACGCTCATACAGAGTCCATTGTAAGTTGTCAAACTTCTCATTTATCATGTTTGCCACCAGTGTTTGTAGAGCTATTTGGGAACTCTCCTCTGGATTGTTCATTATCTGATCTGAGCCCTGCTTATCAAGATTGGGAATTGAGATACCCGGATTTGCAATTTTTCTTGTGTTTTTCCGGCTTACTCTGCCCATTTGAGATGAAAATAGCACCAGTTTTGTGCTAGAACACTATCTTAAGGCAACCATCAACCAACGTTTGCATTTATACAGTCAATAGTCTACAGATACAATCTAGTTCAACAGATACAGCTATTCAACATCAAACAATTATATGTTAATGGGCTTCGAACCGCAGAGAAGAATTTGGAAAACCAGAAATTTTTAGGGTTAGGGAGAGATGTGGGTAAAAATTAGGAATAGATTGGTGTGGGGAGGCACAGGGAGAGTTAACTATGTCCTAATCTCACTGCAGGAAATAGGTTGGGTAGGATGCAAGTAGAGAGGGAGAGAAAAAGAAGAAAGGGAAAGGGAAATGAAAAGAGACCAGAAAAAAAATAGAAACGTAAAAATTAATATAGTTATGGAGATTGAAAGACCATCTATTTAGAGAGGAATGTGAATATAATGAGAAAACAGGAGGAGATAGAGGAGATGTGAAAAACTTAAAAAATGCTTAAAATATTATATAGGTATAAAGAGGTAGTACTGCTATTAAGGAATTTAAGTCTCAGAGGTTTTGGATTGAGTAATAAATTTGTGGATTAAGTGTGTACACAAGGGCGATAGGGTCTGCTAGTTAACTATGGGTTTATCTGAGGATGTGCAGGACAAGAGTTAAGTCACATACAGAAGAACAAAAGAAAGGAAAAGGGGAAAAGGATAAGAAAGGGAGAAAAAAAAAGATCAGAAGTTCAGTAGAGCTAGACAAAAAACAAAAAGATAATTAAGAAAGAAAGAAAAAGAGAGAGAAGACAAGAAAAGAAAGGAAAACGTACATTCACGTATTCCTAAAATAAAAATTATAAGAGGGAAAAAAAGTTACTGGAAAACAATTATTTTTTCAAAAAAGGCAAAAATTAAAGATTAATAAAAGTTTCAGAAAAGGAAAAAAATTTTTTTTATATATATAAGGTACCAAAAAAAAAGAAAAAAAAGAAAAAAGAAAAGAAGAAAAAAAGTTCTTTGATTTTTTTTTTTTGATTTTTTTGGGAGGGGTGGGAATAATCCTGTATCTCCCTTTTGTCTGTAACCAGCCTCTTGTTGGATTCTCTGGTCAGCTTGAGGTCCTGTGGCTTGATTGGTTTCTTAAATCAGTTTGTTCGAACAGGCAGAAAAATGCTCTGCTTTACCCAAGATTTTGAGATCCCTCTCCCAGGTTAGTTTAATGGGAGGGTGATCTGCTTTGAGAATCACAAAAGAGGGGTGATGAGGCTAGGTTCTGGTAGAGTTGAGGCCTTTCAACAAACAGTAGCTTTTCCCTGGGGCTATTTTGTGAAAAATTCACAGAGCCCACCCTGGAGCCATTCTCAGGGTTTCTGTTTTTCAATTGATTGTGGAGGCTGCTAGAGGGAGGGGCAGCCTCTGGCTCTGGTTACCCAGTGAGGAAAGCCACTCCAATGGCTGGTGTCTGAGCTGGGTGACTTTTCCCTGTATGGAGCTGAGTCTGGCAGGTCACTTCGCCGTTAAGTTCTTGTGACCGGTTAAATGACTCGTTTTATTCCAAGGTCTGAGTTGGAGCTAGCAACTCCTCCGAGCTTTGTCGGTATCTAAGATGGAGATCACCGGTGCTGGGGGGGAGGGGTGGCCTTCCCTCCTCTGCTCCCTGAGAAGGAGTGAGGACATCGGGCTTCTACTCACGCCGAGTCTTGCATCCTGGGTTGTCTCTGGTCTGCAAACTGCAGGATGAAGATGTCCGCTCCTTGTCGGTTCTTGCTGGTGTTGAGTAGAATCCTCTCGCCCGCTGCATCTGGCTTCTTCGTCCCGGACTCTCTGTGTGAGCGCTCAGGTATGGCCATGGCTGCGGTCGCCACTGCGACCCTGCGGCCGCCGCCGCGGCTGCTGGCAGGGGCTCAGATGTGTCTCCTTGTCTTGGCTTCCCTTCTCTTGTCTAACTCTCTGTCCTGTGATGGCACACTTGGTGTGATTCTCTGGCTTAGGACTGTTCACTGGAACTCTAAAACTGCTTTCTATGCGAGACCTTGTTCAGATTCCAGCTTCTCCTCCGCCATCTTCCCGGAACTCCCTCGGGTTCTTTTTTACTTGAGGGTTTATTGTTGTTGGGTTTAACTTTTTCATTTCTAAATATGGGTTAGTTATCAAAACCCTTGTCTGATGATTAGCTAGTAAAATTCTTCTTCCATTCTGTTGTCTTTCTATATATCCTGCTAACTTTTCCTTTGCCATGAAGAAACTCTTCAGTTTGATGCAATTCTATTGATCCAGATAGAATAATATTACGCCATTCATAAGGAAATGGAAAGACTTAGAACAAACATATTAAGTGAAGAAAGCCACACTCAAAGAAATATAGGTTGCCCGATTTCCCTCATTTGTTTTATTAGAATGTGCCTCTAATTCTACAAGTAAACACACTTGGATGGTAAAAGAGAAAACATTACATTTGGACATGATAAATTATATGGGATTTTTTAACATTTATACAGTGAGATCAAAGCAGGATGCCCTTTGGAGAGGATCACAAAAGCTCAATAGTTATATGAATATTATCATATAAAATAATGTTCTTCAAAATGATCTCCAATAAATGATAATGAAAGATTTTTTATTGGTTTGCTTTTTCCTTCTTTCTTTTGATGCTGGTTTTTTTTTTCTGCACCTTTGGTCTTACATGTAAGTTTTCAAAGGGCAAGGGGGAGCAGAAATGGTGGGACAAAGGGTGAACAAATGCAGCAGTGCTACTCAATAGACACTACATTAAAAATGAACTACACAACTTATGGGGGAAGGAGGTTGAAAGAGAAAAACTGGGAGAACATTAAGGAAGAGGTGACACTTCAAAAAGAAATATGCTCATAATCTGACATGTAATTGTAACCCTTCTTTACATCATCTTTAAAAATTAAAAATGGACCTCATGAGCAGGTGAGAGTAGCTATACTAATATTATATAAAATAGGCTTTAAATTAAAAGTGGTATGAAGATAAAAAGTAACAAAGAAAGACATTACATATTGGTAAAGAAAACTATCCATTAGGAGGATATAACAATTCTAAATATCAATGCCCTGAATCCTAGAGCTCCCAAATTTACCCTAAAACAAGTATACAACCAAACACATTGTTGGTTGCTTGAACACAACATTCTTACCTCTGGACAGGCCAGCCAGGTAAAAACTTAGCAAAAAAACTTCAATGCTAAATAACTGTATTGACAAACTATACCTAACAGATATCTACAGAATATTTCATCTAGCAGTGTCACAATATAAATTCCTCTCAGCAGCCCACAGAACGTTCTCCAAAATAGATCATATCTCAGATCACAAGGACAATCTCTGAAAATCCAAAAATAAAAATGAAATTACTCCTTGTAATCTGTCAACCCATGATGGGACCAAATTAGATCTCGACATCAAAAGGCATCACAAAAAATTCTGAAACACAGAGACTGAATAACACATTGCTAAATCATCAGTGAGTTACTGATGAGATATGGAGGGAAATTCCAACGTTTATAGAATTCAGTGGAAGTGAAACAGACAAAATGCTACCTCCTCTGGGATATAACAGCACAAGAAAAACTCAAGGAAAATTTATATCTTTGAGTGTGTACATCAACAAATTAGAACAATCTTGAATCAGCACTAGGTACTTGAAAAACAGGAACAAGCCAAACCAAAAACCAGTAGACAGAAATAATACAAATTAGAATAAAAAAATAAATAAATGAATCAGAGTCTCAAAAAACCATACAGACAATCATAATTGACTTATCTACTAGTAGCTGACAACTTCTCCCAATGAGCTTACAACTTCTCCCAATGAATGTGAATGTATCTATTTTCAGAGATAGACTCAACCAGCCCAAACCAGTGAACAAAACAAACTATTAGGATTCTAAGAAACAACATTTTGTTTGCCTTTAAATAAATTTAGTCTGTTATTATTAAGGTGATTTATAGAGGGATTACAATTACATGAGTCATGTAATGAGTACATTTCCTTTTATAAAATGTCTTCAGTTCCCTCACTTGTTCCCAGTCCTACCCTTCTGTCCCTACCCATGTGTTAAATAGTTCACTTTTATCAATGTTCAATGAACTCCACTGCTGCAATTTTTCACTAAAGCTCTGTGCCCACACCTCACCTTCCTGAAGACATACAATGAATATACCAGGCATGAGGTAAAGACTACAGGTTCATCACAAACTATAAACAACAACAACGAACCAAAACAAAAAAGGAGTCTTTTGTTTCCATATCATATACTTTGTTTCAGTATATATATTATATAAATATAATTATTTTTTATCATAAAGTCAATTCAGGGATTGAGGAGTGATAACATAATTTTCCTTTCTATTTAATAATGCTTTTTATTCTAACATTAAAGATGTAAGTAACACAATTCAAGTCCTATGAAATTTGAAGGTTATGATTTGAAGTTATATTTTCAAAAATTCTAATAGTTCCATTTTGGCAACCAAAATGAAAAACAGGAACGTTTTATCCTCAAGAATGTCATTATTTCATGTGCAAAAAACTAAAATAAGTGTAATATTAATGTAGTGGAAATAAGAAATCAAAGACTTATGCAATGCATCAATTCCATCGATTATGAGATGTATTGATAAAATTAATAAAAGTTGTTTTAAGTAGATTACTTAAGACGTGAAGCAAGTGATAATTTTCTTTTCTAGGTGAAGTTGATATAGAAATCAAAGCCCAAAGATTCCAGAGTCCTGTGTGCTTGATACGTGGCAATTTACACATATGCTTGTCTCATCTCAAAGTTATTTTAAAATAACTGTGAACAGGAGTAGAATGAAAAGAATCACTCAAATGTTTACTTTTATTTTGTGACTAAATATGCCTTTTTATACCTACTTTATTTCAAAAATCTGGTAAATTTATTTAAGTCACACCAACAATAATGAGAAATAAACAGCCCCATGCTCCTTAAAAGACAATCAATAAAAAAGGAAACAATAAAGAAAAAAATGAACCTCATTTTGCACGTGGTCTTTTATATTGTGGTGCTTTGTAATTGTGGATTATGTGACTATCTCATGAGTCTGGGCTTGAATTACGAGGGAGGGCTACTGGAAGAAAATTTCAAAATCTAGAGCAGCTAACACAGCTGTGCAGTTGTTTGTGGGTTTCACTACAGTAGCAGCAGGGCATATGATGTACAAAGGAAATCATTCCAGTGCTTTACAGGTGAGAATGCGATGAAAAACATACTTTTATCTTCTTAGATGAAATAAGAAGACCACACTTTAAAAGATTACTATATGATCAGCCCTTTAAATAGCATTGCCATCTTTTAGGCACTCCAGATAATTCAAGTCCTTTATCAACCCACAAACATTGCTGCCATTCACAATCATTGCTAAGGTGAACATCCAGTTCTTTTTGACATTTCAAATGGTTTAGGAGCAATATAAACAATAATACAAGTTGTTGAGAAAAGTTAATTTAGAATCAGTAATCAAATCAGATTCAACTCTATAGCATAAGCTTTAGGAAAAATTAATTAAGGAATATGGCATGTCCTTTGTCATTTAATATTAGACATTAGGGCAAAATGCCAGAAACAGACTCTGCAAGAAGGAAAGAGAAGTCTTTGATAAGATATATTAAAGGTTATCTAGGGAAAAGTAATTTTACCTACAGTTTCTATTATATGATAACATACTTTTGTCTACTAATCAGAGAGACTCAAAAAGATTTTTAATTATGATATGAAAAATGCATCATCATGAATGAATGAAATCACGGAGTAGATGGCTCATTATTCTCATTATTTTGAATGATCTGGTGTTTTTGTTTGTGTGGAAGTATGAATGTATTTTATGTCTGGGGAGGAAAGTTTGATTATTAGATGATTGTGTGATATTCAATGTCAGGAACCTAACATGAGTCAAAGTGGTAAATATGTGTGTGTGTGTGTGTGTGTGTGTGTGTGTGAGAGAGAGAGAGAGAGAGAGAGAGAGAGAGAGAGAGAGAGAGAGAGAGAGACGGTCGTGGGGCTTGAAC
This sequence comes from Dipodomys spectabilis, assembly GCF_019054845.1. NCBI lineage: Eukaryota > Metazoa > Chordata > Mammalia > Rodentia > Heteromyidae > Dipodomys > Dipodomys spectabilis. The sequence continues at coordinate 746,723 of NW_024871338.1, forward strand.
TCTGGGCCTGGGCGCTGTCCCTCAGCTCCACAGCTCAAGGCTAGTGTTCTACCACTTGAGCCACCATACCACTTCCAGAAGCCATTATTCTTATCACAAAAGGACTTCACATTGACAGGTATAATTACAAGTAAAAAGATAAATATTCACAGTGGCACCAAAAATCCCTTAGGTGCCTAGCAAGACAGCATGTTTTTCCAGACACTGCATGTGGTGTGAGCGATTTTCAAACAAAGCGACCATAGAAGATGTTGGACCCTAAACAAAACTGACAATTGCATAAACCCAGTCCTCTATGACAGATTTACCAAGGCCTATCTTGGAGATTCTTGTTAGGGACTTGATGAAAAATTTATAGTTTAGTTGTTATTACAGAACTCTTTTACACCTGTTCCTCAGCCATTAACTATATTTAACATAGTTTCTTTTGCTCTAACATATATTTTTGGCTCAGGAAACTGTTTTTTGTTTGTGAAAACTTGGTTGTTCACAACATAGACAGGGGTTTTTTAAACCTTTTGAAATTGCTGTTCCCATAGAATTCTATGAGATGAGCTACTCTTTGTCATTTCATAGGAATAAACTTACTTTGATTCAAACCTGGACAGCATCTAGCTTGTTCTCCCTCTTAGAAATCCATCTGTATGGACTTCTTTACATGTAAACAGACCCTCATTTACTTGCAAAATCTGTCAGTTAGTCAAACCTAATAAACCCAATGAGGTGAATTCCTTTCCCATGCTTCCTTTACATTAAAAATATAAACAATTCTTACATTTTGTAATGTTCAACACTGTGCATACTTTTTAATGTGAAGTGTGATTCCTATTTTCCATAATGTGACTCAAACAGAGAAATCAGTTTAAGATGTGAAAGAGCCTTTCAAACTGTCTTTGACCTTGAAAATTTTCCTGGGTATGAATTTTTGGAGAAATATCCCTTTTTTATTTTTTGGTCCGGTTGTGGGGCCTGAACTCTGGGCCTAGGCGCTGTCCCTCAGCTCTTCAGCTCAAGGCTAGCGCTCTACCACTTGAGCCACAGCATCACTTCCAGCTTTTTTCTTTTTGTTTATGTGGTGCGGAGGAATCGAACCCAGGGCCTCTGGCATACAAGGCGAGCGCTCTACCACTGAGCCACCTTCCCAGCCCCAGAAATATCCCTTTTCAAAGATAAAGTACTCATTTTTTTTACATTGTGCTTGTACTGGGGTTTGAACTCCTTGCCTTGCGCTCTACCTGTGTAAGGTCTGCTCCTGGATGGAGAGCAGATTCTATCCTCCTTGCAGTAAAGTCTCCGCCAAATAACTGTGTTACCTAGGCAACTGGCACACCTGGAAGATGTCACATCTGCATCTGCTGAGGTCACATCTGAATTTGATGTGGCCACACCTATCTTCACCCATTCCCTAGAGAAGGCTAGCCCATGCCCAGACGTGCTCTTTTTCCAGGTCTTTCCCAAGGCTTTCCCAGGCCTTTCCCAGCTGCGTGGAGGACCAACATGGCCTGGTGCCAGCGGGATGATGAATAAACCTACTCCTTACATTAATACCACATGTGTGGTGTGGTTCTTACTCAGCAACCTCTTTTTAAAAACCTAACATAAATGGTGCCATTTGAACCCGGGAAAGGCTTAAAGTCAGGATAGAAGGTGGGATTCCTCTCCTTTTTTTTTCTTTCTTTTGTTTGTTTTTCCCTTTTTTGCTCTGAGGAATACCACAGTTCTGAATGCCTTTTGGGAACCGGTCTGTCTGCTGTGGACAAAGTGAATCAATTCCTTGCTGGCCTCTGCATTCACCTCCATGCTTGTACATTTTGGTGAGTGAAATACTCTCTAAGGGTTCTCTGTCGCTCAGTCTCTCTCCAGATGTGGTTCCACGCCGAAGAACCTGCTAGGCCTTTAACTGAAAGTCCAGTCATGTCTGGAGCCAAGGGCACTTGACTCTGGTTGCTTGGCCACTCTCCAATAGAGGGCTCAGTGGTAAGTTGTGGGTCCACTTCCATCCGATAAGCCCACCTTCACTCATTGATTATTTTTCTCTCCTACACCCTTAATGGGGAGCTGTGTGTAACTCCAGTGCCATGAAACCCCTCTGAAATGCCTCCTGCATTCCCTGGATAGCCAGAGCACCTAATTTTTTAGTCTCTTCTCAGATTTAGACAATTTTTGCCTCTGCAATGGTAAACGGTCAGAAGTATGTTCACTTTCAGGATCTCTTTGCTCTCTGCTAATTATGTCCAACTTCGTGTATCTCTCCCTTTCTTTTCTACACCATTTTGGATTGTGCCCTGAAGAGTGTAATGAGAGTTGGGTCCAGGGGACCTCCTCTAGCTTCCCTATCAAAGACTAGCCAATCTAGGCTTCATCTATTTGTTCAGGCTTTCTTTGCATTTTTTCAGAAATTCACCATCGTGAGTTTGCCATCTTGGCCACATGGTAGGTTCAGGGTTTGGTCCTATCTGACCCATACCTTTCCACCAAGTTTACTACTCCTCCATCCATCTACTCTATTGTACCTTGCTAACAAGTTGCTCTTTTCTCAGACCCTGGTAACTGAGGTCCAAGTATCTGATGTGCTTTGTCAGCAAAGATGTCTAAATATTAATGTAAAAAAATTTAGATTTTGAGTTTTGCCTTTTTGGTTTTGTGTTATGCATTCTAGTACTGACTACGTGATTCTAAAATATTGGGCATATCTGTGCTAAGATTCTCACATCTAACGAGTTTTGTCATGGCAGGATATTACTTGGTCAATTCTTGGTAAGGACCAGGTAAACTCTACTTACTCTATTTGATCGCCATGTTGATTAATTGGAAATAATAAAGAGTTTTCATGACAAAGATTGCAATTCAAAGCCAACCGGGGTTGAAAAAATCCCTAAGACTTCATCTCCCAACTAACCTTCAAAGGGCCAGGCTGGAAGTATGGCTGAAGATTCTTAATTCTAACCAGCCAAACACTGGAAGCGGTACTGTAACTCAAAATGGTAGAGCACTAGCCTTGAGCAGAAGTGCTCAGGCACAGTGCCCAGGCCTTGAGTTCAAATCTCCATGAATACTCACTGAGACAACTCATCCCAGAGACGAGTACCTAGACTCAGCCATTCTGGGGAACAAGGGACCATGGAGAGGAGTAAGAGGAGATGATGTCATATCAGCCATTTTGTGCCTGCCCTTTCAAAATTAACCAGAGCCAGGAGGTCAATATAAGTAAGAAGCCTGCCATCTAATGTTCATACCTGTCTACCTTTTAACTGGATGGGAATTCACATTCTTGCCTCTGTTACCTGAATTCTCCTCTACCTAGTCACCAGATAGGGACATTTCTACCAACATTTTTAAGCCCCAAGTCCTTCCACTTGCCATTTATTTGCTCTCTAATAATTTTTTCCAGCCCCGCAATGCCTCATGAAACTTTCTCTAGACTTCATTCAAGAGACTTGCCTATTCCAGACTTTATTAAAGGACTCACACTCACCAAGGGACAGCTGCAGCTCACTGCCTTCTCTGGGATGGGACCAAAGTCCAGCCTTTTACCCCTAATTTCGACACACCTTGTCAGCAGGAAGTAGCCAGAGAGGATCCGCACCCTATTTCATGATTATTAAAAGGCTGGAATATAAGGTCTGCTTCTGGATAGCAAGCAGATTCCACCCTCCTCCAAGCAAAGTCTCCTCCCAGTACCTGCGTTACCTAGGCAACTAGCACTCCTGGAAGATATCACATCTGCATCTGCTGAGTTCATATCTGAATTTGATGTGGCCACACCTTTCTCCATCCATACCCTAGATAAGGCCTAACCCAGCCATAGATGCTCTCTTTCTCAGGTCTTTTCCAGGTCTTTCCCAGGACTTTCCCTGCCGCATGGAGGGCCAACATGGCCTGGTGCCAGAGGGAATGATGAATAAACTTACCCCTTTCCTGAATACCTCGTGTTTGTGTGGTTCTTACTCGACTACTCTTTAAAAACCTAACAATCTGCGCTTTAATTCCCAATGCTTATTCTATACCTCCTGAACCACACTTTCACTTCTTCCTTTTATCACAAGTGGAGAAAAGAATCTCTTAGGTTTATCTACTTGGAATAGCTTTGAATTACAATTGTCAAATTTGAACCCACCTAGTATGGAGCTGTAAGCCACTGGTGCTCTGCTAGAACTCACTTCTTAATAATAAATATTCACAAAAAGAGGAGAAAACATATTTGTTCAATTATGTATGTATTGCCAGATAAACCAAATCACTTGCTACTGGAAGAGAAAAAGAGAGAAGATAGAAATGAATATGGAGGAGAGAGACATAAAGAAAGAAGAAGGGAAGGGAGGGTAAGTGATGGGAGGGGAGGGGAAGGAAGAATAGAAGAGGAGGGGGGAGCTGATTAGAATTGCTATTCCTCACTAAGGTATTGTTGAACAATCAGTGCCTTTGCATTTATTTAACCAAAGCTTTCTATTTTTGGTGGTAGTAAGCTGAGATATAAAATACAAATTTACATGTAAAACCTGTTAGTGTGCTTACTCCTGCATGAAGGAAGCCACAGTTAGGTTACTGTTAGAGACAAGGCAAGAGTAAGCAGTTTAAGTTATTCTGAGAAACAATGATTGATATGCCAGGAATGCTACCTTGCCCAAATATTACTCTTGTTCCCTGTTCCAGTCTTCCTTTCTACAAGGATAGCAGAAACAGGGAGGCTGAGAAGGGATGGGAAGGGGAAACAAATAAGGAGGCTACAATGCTTGATAAGAAATGTACTCATTATCTTGCCCATGTAATTATAACCCCTCTGTACAATATTTTCACAATAAAAAATAAATAAAAATTGAAAAAAGAATAGCAGAAACAGAAGAGGAAGGAGATATCTGAGCAATGATCATCTTTCTGTTTACCTTCATCTGTTTACCCTCATCCCCTCAAACAATAAAGCCAAAGGAGACTTAACCTGAACTAGTAGGGGAAATGGGGGGAGGGGTTCATTCCAACTTGATGTGAAAGTTTAAAAATAATTGGGACAGCATTTCAAATATTGAAATAAAACTTTTTCAGTTATTAATAAAAAGTAACTCGAAATTTATTGAAAATTTAGAAGACTACAGCACTTACTACATAGTGGATTCTGCATAATTAAAACTGACTCCTGTTTCTATCATCAGAAATTGAAAATCGTCCCTGAACTTCCAATACTAGGTAAATTGTCCTCGATATTCACTTAAAATGTGTGAATATAATGCAGAAAACATAACTTTAAATTTAGACTGTTGAAGTGATAAGTGATGGACATTCATGATGGATAGCATAATATTGAGAGCATGGAAATTATTTTCCTTCCATCTTCAGTGTGTAGAAAGTAAAAAAGCTCTATTTGATGGCCCTGAAGGTCCAATTCTAAATTTAGGACAGAAGGTGAATAGTAAAGAGACCTATCTCAGCCATTCACAGATTGGAAATGTGGAGAAATAGCCTCATTTACGTAGGTCAAACATGGAAGTGAGGATGTGGCAAGCCCAAAGCCAAATGCCAAAGGAAGAGATATTTTACAAAATACCATGAAGTTGAAATAAGTCTTAAATAAGGAACTGGGCTTAAAGGGAGTAGGACAGAAGAATGGAGGGGGAAATGTTGGACTAATATAATCAGATCACTCAACGTACATATGTGAGAATATAAGTAGGAAACTTGAAGGGATAGGTGGGGTTGGGGAAAGGGAAGGAAAAAAAGTGGAAAGATTAACAATGATCCAGATGTGTTGTACAATGAAATGTACATACACTCTATTCCACACTGACATGATGGAGTGAAACCCCTTTGCACAACTAGCTAAAGATTTAAAAAATTGGTTTTAATATTAAGAGACCAGAAGCATAAACCTTTAGAGATAAATAACAGGATAGCATTGACATATTGTTGAGGCTTATGCTCTTTTCAATATACAAAATTTAATAAGTGCCAAGTCTGCTGCAATTGTAAATTTTACTTTGCCAATTCTTTTTGCAAATTGCTTAAACTATAGAGAACCAAATTCCAATATCCCTTCACTTCAAATTAAAAAAATCTTTTAGACCTTTAGTTGTTTCTAAATATCTTGAGGTAATGCATTGGAACTAATTTCATTCCACATTTAAATTTAAATTCTAAAACACTAAAGTCATTTAAAATCCTCTCACTCGGGCACAGGTATGGATAGATAACTGATATGGGCAGAATCAGAATTATTCAGAAGGTTGTAAATGGATGCTTACCTAGTTTTCTCTCTGCTGGATCATAGAATACAGACTATCCTAATTGGAAAAATTTAGCCTTCCGAGGTTGTCTGCATATAAACACTCCATCAACATTTTCTCATTAAATGACTATTCAAGATTAGCTATATGTTGATTGATAATGACTGAGCATGACAGTAAGGTGATGGAAAACCATTTACTCTTCAGTGAGGTTCTGGCTTGTGTTTCACAAAGTGTTATGAAAGCTCTCCATGAGAAATCTAGCAGATGTATTTCTAAAAAGTACTTGCATGCTAACACTTTCTTATAATGTCTCAATCCAAGTACTTCTCCTTGGAGATCAGTACTATTCAATGATGCTGTGTTAGCTTTTTGTTATATTTTGCAGACCAGTCTTGGTGATGAAATTTGTGCTACCAATTCCATCCACAAAATGCAGACAAAAATTATCTGAAAAAATTTGTATCTGTTGACAGTGCATATACTTGGATATTTTATTACAAACATAGAATGTTGTACAAATTTTCATAGCAATTACACTGCACTAGGTTGTGGGCAGATTCTAATGTAAATAATATACTGTGTTCATGTAGAGTAGTTGAGTATCTGATGTTTTAATATGCCTGTGGTCTTAAAACCAATACCTTACTGATATTGAGTGACAAATACAACTTCCTATAAGTACAAAAGTTTTCCTTGTATCTTTTTAATATATATATATTTAAATTTATATTGTAAAGATACTGTACACAGGGTTTACAGTTACATAAGTAAGGTAATGAGTACAATTTTTTTCTTTATTATTGGTCATGGGCTTGAACTCTTGGCCTGAGCACTGTCCCTCAGCTATTCAGCTCAAGGCTATCACTCTACCACTTGAGCTACAACGCCACTTCCGGTTTTCTGGAAAAAGAGTTTCACGGACTTTCTTTCCCTGGCTGGTTTTGAACCAAAATCCTCAGACCTCAGCCTCCTGAGTAGCTAGGGTTACAGGCATGAGCCACCGGCATCTGGCATGAGTCCATTTCTTATTGAGCATTTTTACGCCATCCTTTCTTTCCCCCTACCATCCCTTCTTTTCACACCTCCTCAACTCATCCCTACACCCACTCTCTCATAAAGTGTCTTATTATTACATTATTATTTTCTCATTATTACAATGGGTCAACCTTAATCCTATCTTTGTATATTAAATAAAAATATGCTGGCTTGATTTATGCTGATTTTCCTTGTGTAGGCACAAGTAAAATCACTCACCAAGTCCAAGAGCATATAAATGAAATGGACACTTTTTTTGTCAGTTGGTTTAGTTGTGTTCTACACATTTATTGACAGGTTACAAATTATTCTCAAACTTTAATATATTAAAAATAATCTCTTCTTTTCTTATTTTCTTGGCCAGAAAATCAGCGAGACCTCAGTCAGCATTTCTCTCATAGGACTTTTCACATAAGTTGATTACCTGTTGACCTGAAGTCCAGTTTTATGAGGACTCACTAATCTGCTTAGGAATTTATGCTGGCTGTTGGAAAAGAGCTCAAAGAGGGATGCCATTTAAAGGCTTATAATTTTATTCTTTGCCATGATATTCTCCTGTTACTTTGGTTGTTGAGAGTGTGTATAAGAGCAAGCATTCCGTGGGGATCAGGGAGACAACATATGATCTTTACATACTGACATTTCCGAGTAACTTGCTATCATGTGTACTGCATTTTGCAAGTCCAATCTGTCAAAACCTACCAGTTTTAAGAGATAAGAGGAGTGGTAAAAGAACTCTTAGAGACAAATACATCTTGAACATATTTTGTTCCAAGCATTCCATCTAACGCATTTTCAGCAACTAATGAAACTTGTGTTGGCTGTAATTATGTGTCTTTCTCCATGTGTGCATGTATACATGTGTATATGTATATGTGAATTTGTGTGTATAGTAACATATATGTGTACAATATAAGAGTATATACACACATATATGCATATATAAATAAATATACATATACATATATATGCATATATATCTTTGTTCAGTGACTTAATCTGTAGTTCCCAGAACATTGTCATTCTCACAAAGTGTTCATGATAAACTGCTCTGAGGACCTTGCTCTATTGTACTCACTTCCGTCATTACCTTCTTTTTCATCCCTGTGAACAACTTCGGTCTATTTTACATAGGAGAGCTTTATTTTCATTACATGTAGTTACAAACTGATAATCAAAGACAAAGGTTGTTTGTGAAAGAAAAAGAACTTTTAGGTCACAGGTTAAAATATCTTTTTTTGGGGGGGGGGTCCAGTCTTGGTGCCTGAACTCTGGGCCTGGGAACTGTCCCTCAGCTTTTCAGCTCAAGACTAGCGCTCTACCACTTGAGCCACAGCACCACTTCTGGCTTTTTTTCTTTTTGCTTATGTGCTGCTGAGGAATCGAACCCAGGGCCTCATGCATGCAAGGCAAGCGCTCTACCACTGAGCCACCTTCCCAGCCCAAGTTAAAATATCATATCCATCCAAATGATTCCTATGAGGTAAAATTTGTAATAGTAGTAAACGTGAAAAGTAATTCCTAGACCTGTTGTTTTGCCATCTACAATGTCAAAGAATAATATCACGTCACTCATAATTCTTAAAGAATGCAAGGGAAAATGTTAGTCCCCATCATGTTCCCAAAAAGCCAGTGGATCCTCACGGATAACAGTAGACCAGCAGAAATTCTATGTAGCAGACATGGAGCTTGAAAGAGAAAGAGAGGACATGAGAGAGCGTGAAAGAGGGAGAAATATCATAATACTGAAAGTGCATAACAGATAAAAAAAGAGCTGTATGAGAATACACATACTGTTATCTTTAGACTCTACATGTACATTTGAAGGTATTTGATGTATGATAATCCATCAACCCAAAATATAAAATGATTTTAATAAAAAATAAAAATGACTCAGAAGTAATTAAAAATGCTAAAACAATTTTCACATTAGCAAACTCTCAGAGATATTTCATGACTTTGAAAAGAATAAAGTGGCTGGGGTTAGTATAAATTTAGAAGTATAACAATACACAAAATTTATGAAAAGATATTCATATATTTCATTATATAACCCAAAGCAGAAAGCAAATGTTGTTTAGATGAATTTTTAAAACCCAGTCTATCAGAAGCTGGGATGGTGGCTGTTGTAGAGTGCCTGCCTTGCATGCATGAGGCCTTGGGTTTGATTCCTCAGCATCACATAAGTAGAAAAGAACGGAAGTGGTTCTGTGGCTCAAGTGGTAGCACTAGCCTTGAGCTGAGGTACAGCAACCAGGCCCCAGAGTTCAACCCCATGGCCAACAAAATCAAAGTAAAAAACAAAACAAAACAGTCTCCCACTTTTGTGACCTCAGCTCTGTAATATCACTGCTTCAGCCTAGGGCTAAGATTTTAAGTGTGGACATTTATCATCCCTCCTGATTCTGACTGTACTTGATAATTTTTTAATCAATATTTTGTTCTTAATTTTGCTTTTTGTAAATTCACATGCAACTATAAAAAATGGTTTGGCCATCCCAGTAACCTTCTCAAAGTACCTCCTGATGATGAATAACAAAAAGTTTTATTATATTATAAGGGAAACAATACTACAAATAAAGAAACACAATAACTAAATCTTAATGATTAATAAAATAAAATATCAAAGAATTACCAGTTTTTTCAGTATTTGAAGTATACTTACATATTTGATTTTACTATTCTCACATTCCTGTACATTTAACACTGAATAAGATTATGATGTTCAACAAGAGTTTTATAGGCTATGTGTAGTCTTTAAAGTTACCCACTAAGATTGCTTTTTACGACTCATCTCATCATTTGTATATGGCTTATATCATCATTTGTTCCTCAATAACATATAAAGTAAGGAAGCCCTAAAGTTTTAAGAGAAACTGTACAGTTAACAAAGTCTTAACTCTTCACTCTGCTTCTTTACACTAAGACTTTGCAACATCTCATTAGTAATGTTTCTATAAACTCTGAAATGTACTTTTTAGTAGCATATGTCTGCTACCATAAATCTTAAATATTTATAGAAAAGTTGTATGACCTGACAAACACTCATAATTTTGGCCTATATAAGCAAATTCCCAAAATTAAATATATTTAAAACATTAAAACTTTTAACAAACCTTAATATTTGCTGCAGTGTTCATTATGACAGGTGCCTTATACAGAATAATTGAATTCGTCCTCCTACACATCTCTTTTTTTATTTTTATTTTTTTGTGAACATACTGTACATAGGGGTTACAATTACATGGGCAAGATAATGAGTACATTTCTTATGAAGCATTGCAGCCTCCTCCTTTGTTTACCCTTCACATCCCTTCCCAGCTTTCCTCTGCCCCCCAACCCAATTCCCCCCACCTCCCGATCCTACACATCTCTTGAACAACAATATCTGGGATTATTGTTTTTTGACATGTCAATCTTGACTATTCTTAAATGTGTGCTTATGTAAGAGGTACATGGTTCTAAAATTTCACGAGAATTCTTCAAAACTTACTTTTCTTTGAATTGTCTAGTTTTAGAAAATCAATTACACTTTATATATAAAAAATGCTCTGTGCTCAGTTCAGCAGCACATACACTAAAATTGGAACAATACAGTGAAGATTGACATGGCCCCTGTGCAAGGTTGACATGCAAATTCTTGAATCATTCCATATTTTTACAACTAAAGATGCTGGAGAGGATGTGGCCACAAGGGAACCTTACTTGATTCTTGGTGGGATTGTTAACTTGTTCAACCACTTTGGAAAGCAGTATGGAGGCTCATCAAAAGACTCCATATAAAGCTCCCCTATGACCCAGCAATCACACGTTTGGGGATTTACCCAAATGATCACAAAGAAGACCATACTAAAACTACCAGCACAAATATGTTTACTGCAGCATTATTTACAATAGCTAAGATATGGAGCCCACCCCGATGGCCCACAGAAGATGAATGGATCATGAAAATGTGGTATATATACACAATGAAATTCTATGCCTCCATCAGAAAGAATGACATTGCCCAATTTGTTAAGAATTGGAAAGACTTCGAAAAAAAATTATTAAGTGAAGTAAGCCAAGTCCAAAGAAACATAGGTCCCATGGTTTCCCTTATTTTCAACAGCTAATATATGTCTGGGATAAGCAGAATAGATCATAAGCTATGTGCATATCAGATAAGATGATATTACAGGAAATGAAGCAGACAAGTCGTTTTTTTGTTTCTTGCTATTGTTTCTAAGATACTTATAATGTGTGATGTGATTTTTTTTTGTTCCTTTATATGTTCCTCCCCTACGCTCTAACCCCTGTTTTCACTGTATTTGAAGTTGGTGTGCCTACATCCTGTGTATACGTTTCTCTAATTTGGGGAGGGGAAAGGGAAATACAAAATTTTTAAATAAGGATACAGGTTGAGATGCACAAGACACTATGTTGAAAAATGAACTTTACAATTTAGACAGGGGAAGGGGGAGGGGAGTGTATTTGTGGAGGTGGGAGGGAAGGGATGGTGGAAGAAAAAGAAAGGAAGAGGTAACAATGCTTGTTAGGAAATGTACTCATTATTTGCTCATATAAATATGACACCTCTATGCAGTTATTTTTACAGGTGGACCCATTGCAACAATGAGAAGTACAAGTCGTTATGTCGAAAACGAACTTTACAACTTTGGTGGCGGGGGCAGGGAGGATTGGGTGGGAGGGCTGGGGGAGGATGAGAAGGAATGGGAAGGAGAAACAAAGGAGGAAGCTACAATTCTTTATAAAAAATGTACTCATTATCTTGCCCATGTAATTGTAACCCCTCTGTACAGTATTTTCACAGTAAAAAAAAAAAAACGTATAAAAATGTTCTGATATAGAAGAGTTTATTTCCTCTATTTTACCCAGATAATAACGTTAACAAAGAAATTAATGCAGAACACTGATATGCTGATATGAAGTTATTTTGAATAAATGTGTGTGGGGGGTGTGTACACACACACATGCACACATGCACACATGCACATGCTTGTGTATTGGCATGCTCAGAGTTTGAAATCAGGGCTTCAAGGTCTTGCTAGGCCTTTCCTCTCTAGATTGATGAGCTAATATATGAGCTACATCTCCATTCCTGGCTCTTTGCTAGTTCATTATAATTTCTGAAAAATAATCTCATGAATTTATTCTGCCCTGAGTGGCTTCCAACAGTTATCCATAGATCTCAGGCTCCTGAGTAGATATCCCTTGTAGATAGTATTACAGGTGTGACCAGCCAGGGCAAGGCTTTCAGAATAATTTTAAAAGTAGAAGAAAGTTTATTTGATGGGGGCCTGTTTTATAATCTCCTACTTTTAAAGCATTTTGGAGTGATTATATGTGAATTTACTTCGTTTTCAGATTCTTAAAAGATAGTAAGTGTTGGTATTTAAAAGTTTTAGTACTTTTTAAAAAAGGATACTGGAGCTGTGGGACAAAAGAAATTTGACTCTCTTTGGACCTCAATTTATAAGCTCAGCTCTGTGCATGGTAACCCAATGTCACCAACACAGTCTGTGTTGGAGACAAAATGTAACAGAAAACAATCATCATGGGCAATATTTGGTATGCTATTATTTATAGGACAATATGAATATTGAATTGAGAGTGTAAGAGAATGGAGAGATTTTACCTACAATTTTTGTATTGCTAAAAGGCTTTTGGAGACTGTGACTCATTTCCTTCCTCACTGTGTGTCTTTGGGCCATACACTTCGTGCCTTTAATTACAAATTTTCCCAACACTAAAATGATAATACATTAGCATTATAGCAAATGTTATCTTAAGAATTGAGAGAAATAAAACTTGCAAAATACTTAACATAAACTTCTATGAATGAGCTTTGAGTTAAATAAAATGCAATAATATTACAGAAAACATTACAGGTAGTGAGCAACCAGAAGGAATATGATCTATTGACCATGCTCTGCTTCCAAGGAAGCCAGGTGTACAACGTAAAATGCTTTAAATCAAACTGGTTATCTTATACCTTGGTAGTGTAAAAGTGTCAAGGACAGAATAATGAAGGAATGTTGTAGACTGAGGTAATGTCCATATGATAATGTGCAAAACAGATAAAACGTAAAAGTACCTGAGCAGTATATTGTGTTTTATATCATTTAAGTTGCATTGCAAAGATAGGGAATACCTAGAACAATGAATTCTCTTTTTGATATCCTATCATAGGTCCTTAGCAGGATGAACTCTTTCTTCATTCTTGTAGAGGCATTATCAGATGAGAGGAACTGTATTTTTTGTTTGCTTCCTTCAATTTATTCCTCAATTTAAAATCTGAACTACTTGAGACTGAAAGAAACAAAGGGAAATTAGACACGCAGGCTTTGGAAAGAACAATCAACATAAAATAAATAAAATACACATAGCCTGATGAAAGGTCTAACTAAATTGAATTATATAGTCTAAAGCATAAACAGAAAATGATATAAGCAATATCATGTTATTGAAAATTGAAAAATGTAAGGATTTGCTTAAATTTTTCCTTTCTCCTCCCTTGAATTAATTATTGATTTTGTATAAAGAGATTAAAGATGAGATTAACAAGAAATGATTAAAATTCAAAAGAGTTCTGGGAAGATGGTAGGGGAGAAGCTGGAGGGTACATAGGCTCTCTCATAGAAAGCAGTTTAAGTGTTCCAGTGAACAGTCCTAAGCAAGAGAATCATACCAAGGGTTCCATCACAGTACAGAGAGTTCGGCCAGAGAGGGAAAATCCAGGCAAGGGGACAGGTCCGTGCACTTGCCAGCAGGCTCAGCTGCGGTTGTGGTGGTGGCTATGGCAGCCGTAGCCACCAAACCTGAAACAGAGAGTCCGGGACAAAGGCCCCAGATCAGCGGGCTAGAAGATTCTACACAACACCAGCAAGAACTGACAAGGAACAGACATCTTCATCCTGCAGATCGAAGACCACAGACGACCCAGGAACCAAGACTCTGGCGTGAGTAGAAGCCTGACATCCTCACTCCTTCTAAGGGAGCAGAGGAGGAAAGGCAACCCCTCCCCTCCCCACTACTGGAGATCTCCATCTTTGATACTTATAAAGGCCTAGCTGAGCAGCTAGCTCAAACTCAGGCCTTGGAAGAAAACAAGAGTCATTTAGCAGGTCACAGGAACCTGACCTCACCTGCCAGGCTCAGCTCCACCCAGGGAAAAGTCATCCAGCCCAGGCAGAGAAAGCTCTGCCCTCCTCAAGTGTTGATTTCTTCACTGGCTAAACAGAGCCAGAGGCTGCCCCTCCCTACAGCAGTCTTGAGAATCAACTGAAATTCAGTAAACATAAACCCTGAGAATGTCTCCAGGCTAGGCTCTGCAAGTGTCTCAGAAGCTAGCCCCTCAGGGAAACTCTACTGCTTGTTGAAAGGCCTCTACTCTACCCAGAACCAAGCCTCATCAAAGCATCTCCAAAGTAGAGGAAACAGCCATCTCTCTCTTTTGTGATACTCAAAGCAGATCTCCCTCCCATTGAACTAGCCTAGGAGGAGGATCACAAAATTCTGGGTAAAGCAGAACATTTTTCTGCCTGCTCAAACAAACTGACTTAAGATACCAATGAACCCCCAGGAAAATCAAACACCACAAGCAGACCAGAGACTCCAACAAGAGACTGGTTACAGACACAAGGGAGATACAGGATCTTCCCACCCCCTCCAAAAAATCAAAGAACTCATTTTTTGTTCTTTTTAAAATTTGTTTAAATTTTTTTTTTCATTTTTCATTTTAAAAAATTGTTTGCTGTTAACCTTTTTTTCTTCCTCTTATAATTTTTATTTTGGGGGAATGTTTGTGCGTGCGTGTGTGTGTGTGTGTGTGTGTATGTGTGTGTTTTAGCTCTACTGAACTTTTGATCCTTTTTTCCTTTCTCATTCTTTTCACTTTTTTTCCTCTTTCATTCATTTTTGCGTGACTTAATTGCTGTTCTGCTCATCCTCAGATATACGAATAGTTGATTATTAGACCTTATCCTCCATTGTGTACACAATTCAGAAATTTATTACTCAATTCAAAACCTCTTTGACTTAAGTTTCTTAATAGCAATACTACCTCTTTATACCTATATAATATTTTCAGCATTTTTTTTACTTTTTAGCATCTCCTTTCTATCCCTCCCCTTCTCTCATCCTATCCTTGTTCTTCTGTGAATATTACGTTGTTAAATTTGCATAAATTTTAAGTGTTTCAATTAGTAATTTTTAATATTTGTTTTTCTATTCTTTCTTGTCTCTTTTTTCTTTTTCTTATTTTTTCTTCTTTTTTTCTCTTTCTACTATCATTCTGTCTAAACTATTTTCCTTATTGAGATTAGGACTTAGTTAATTTAACTCTCCTTTTACCTTTCCACATCCCTCTATTCCTATTTTTAGCCACATCTCTCCCTAAACCTTATAATTTCTGGTATGCCAAATTATTCTTTGTTGTTCATACCCCATTAGTACATAGTTGTTTGATATTGAATAAATATATCTGTTGAACTAGATTGTATCTGCGGACTTTTGACTGTGCAACTACAGACTTTGGATGATGCTTGCCTTAAGATAGTGTTCTAGCACAAAACTGGTGTTACTTTCATCCCAAATCGGCAGAACAAGCAGAAAAACACAAGAAAAATGGCAAGTCTGGGTATCTAAACTCCCACTCATGTAATCAAGGGACAGAACAGATAATGAATAATCCAGAGGAGAGCTCCCCAAAAGCTATACAAACACTGCTGGTAAACATGGTAAATGAAAAAATTGAAAACCTGCAAAGAACTAAGTGTGAGCATGATAGGGAGAGAGAGGAGGCAAACCAGAGGTCAATACAGGAATATCATGAGCTTGAGGAACTTACTCAAAGATTGACATAGGAATTGCATGAGCAGATTGAAAACACTAAAAGAGAAATACAGGGATGGCATGAGCAGGCTGAGTCCAGTCAAAGAGATAGACACGAATTGCGTGAGCTGGCTGAGAATAGACAAAGAGAAAGTCAGGAGTTGCATAAACGTGAGGAAGCTAATCAAAGAGTAATACAGGAATTGAGAGAGCGAGATGAGATAGACAAAGATCTTTAGAGGCATTTATGGAATCCATAAATAGAGAGCTGAAAGAAGTCAGGGAGACCACAAAGGGAATGCTGAATGGAGCCCAACAGAAGGAATGGCAGTCCAAGGAAAGCATAACCAATCAACTAAGTGATTTGAGAATAAACACTGAACACCAAATTAAGGAAGCAAAGAACTTCATAGAAGATCTAAAACAAGCTCCAACAAGGAATTTGAAGCGAACAAAACCAACCAATTAGAAAGAAAAGAAATAAAAAACAAAGTAGAAAGTCTTGACAGTAGGTTACACCATGTATAAGATCGAATCTCGGGGATTGAAGACAGCCTAGATATTATAGAGAAAGAACGTACAAACATCAAGACAAATCCAAGAAATATGACAGATCTATTCAACATTTAGAAGACACCATCAGAAGGCCTAATCTGAGGATAATGGGTGTACTGGAGCACTTAGAGAGAGAAGTTAATGGTCTAGGAAATTTTTTTAACAGGAACCTAGCAGAGAACTTCCCAAACATGCAAAAGGATAGGCCTATTCAGATACAAGAAGCTTTTGGAACTCCAACTAGACCAGACTGGAAGAGGACATCCCACCTTCACATTATAATCCACAAATCGTTTAAATAGGAATACAGGTGGACCCATTGAAACAATGAGAGGTACAAGTTAGTATATTGAAAAACTAACTTTAAACTTTTATGAGGGGAGAAGAGGGAGAGCAAGATTGGCCGGGGGTGGGGGGCGTGTGGAGGATGGAAAGGGATGGAAATGGGAAACAAAGGAGGAGGCTACAATGCTTGATAAGGAATGTACTTATCTTTCGAATGTAATTGTAACCCCTCTGTACATTATTTTCACATTAAAAAAACGAAATGATTAAAATTGGACAAAAGTTTAGAATAGACCTGTTTTCCAAATAGCCATGAAAGTACCCAGTGGGTTTACAAAGTCGTGCTTAATACAACTTCTATGTTGGCTTAATGCTTTTGGAACAGAAGTCTTTATGTAAATGCAATTCAAAATTACTATGATACTACTTCATAACTATTGTAACACTTATCGAGAAAATCAAAGGAACCTAGTGTGGTGGTAAAGGCTTGTAATTCCAAGCATTTAGCAGATTGGGGTGCCGCGGACCGGCTCTGTCAGGACGACGGAGGACACCTAGTGGAGGAACTGGAATAGGTGGGGAGATGGCAAACAGACAACTCACACACAAGAGGAGTGGATGCTGAGTGCTATTTAATGCAGAGGATAACAAACTTTTATAGCAAAAAGTCTCCATGAGAAAGGGCAAAAGGTTACACAATCTTGCTGCAGGGCTTCATTCTTGGGTGGTCACCAGCTGGTTGCCTGTTAGGCACTTGTTTCTGGCTTATCTCTAAGAAATATAATGGGTTTCCATGTTTGTCACCAACTAACCATTACCTTATTTCTATAGAGGCCTTAACTGTCCCAAAAGATCTTTCCTGTTCCTTCTTTAATAGTAAGGTCATGGAGCCCTAGATCTAGCAAGTCTCTTAGTAAATGAAAGAGAGTAACAGGAAGTTCTTTCTCCTAAGTAGTTATCTCAGCAATTGCCATACATTCTTTCTGTTCTAGCCGCGCCTACAGCTTCTTGTAAATCTCTTACAGACAATTCCTTCTGCTGAAGTGACATCGTGAAACCCCCAATACTTTTACATTTACTTATGACTTGTCTACTAGCCTCCATAAGAGGGGCTTCCAGGGTAGCACTTAACTCTGGTGAGGTAGTCATATTTTTAAGACACTCATCAGATATTGGAGTCGTCAACATTCTTAAGAAAGAGCTTTGAATATAGGAACGTTGAGCATGAGTAAGTACAAAGAGCAGTAGAAACAGTAAAAGATTAATAGGCACTCTTATACAGTGAAGAAAAGAAAGGCAGAAACACATCTTTCCCAGGTGTTTGCCAGCCTTTCCAGCAGTAGGCCTCTTTGAAGCCCCATTCTCTGAGGTAGACTTCAGTGAAGTCCCCATACTCAGAGATAGGTCTCTTTGAAGCCTCATTCTCAGGTCTGAAAGCTGGTTTCCCATGCTAAGCAGACTCCACCAGAGTATGCGTGGCATTGGAGTAATAGGATTTTATTCTAAGGCCAGTCTGGGGTACTGCACATAGTAAAAACCTGCCCTTAAAAAAAAAAAGGTAATAATGTTGGTGAGAATGTGGATAAAAGAAATTTTCTAGGGCTGGGAAGGTGGCTCAGTGGTAGAGCCCTTGCCTTTCATGCCTGAGGCCCTTGGTTTGATTCCTCAGCACAACATAAGCAAAAAGAAGAAATTTTCTACACTCTTAGTCAAAATACAGGTTAATATTCTCATTGTAGAAAGTAGTATGCAGTTTTCTAGAGAAATGTAAAGTTGAAATATCTGACCCACCGACCATGTGTTTATTTCTCTTTGGGTAACTGATAAATATATCTGTAGTTCATTGTTATTCACATTATTCACAACAACGGCCAAGATATAAATCGAAGTTAAGGGTTCAACTACAGACTAATAAAGCACTGTGTTGCATGCACAATATATTTTTGTTTCTTCTTTAATATATCAGGAGTCTTCTCCCAATAGCCACAATTTACAATAACCTGAAAGATATATTCTAAATGAAGAAAAATGTCTTCTGATCTTTGTAAAACCACACTCATACACACACACACACATACACACACACACACATCAACCTCAAAGATTTAGAGAGAAATGATTTTTTTTTGTTCCCAAGAATTTTATTTTTTATTGTGAAAACACTGTAGAGGGGTTACAATTACATGGGCAACATAATGAGTACATTTCTTGTAGTGCCCATGTTGCTGGACCCCCACCAAGAAGACCAACAAGAGTCAGACGATCTGAAATGCAAAAGGAAGGTTTTATTTAAACGGGCTGCAGCTTGGGCCTCGTCCTACACTCCCACACAGTGGAGCTTAGGAGGAGAGCCCTTAAATAAAGATTTGCAGGGCTTATAAAGGCAAACAACCAGGTGTTTGGATTACCACCACGTCTTGCTCTGCTAGCTGAGATAAACAAGCAACAAATGGTCACTGCCTCAAAAATGGAGTTACTTTAACCCTTCCTCCCCCCTTGACTTATGGTCCTGAGACACAATATTGTAGCTCCAGCCAAAAACTACACTCCAACAGCTCTCGATCTTGACTAGTCCCTCTATGACCATAGCCATGTTGTCTTTTGCTATTCCTGAATGGTCAACGTGAAAACAACACTCTTCTCCTAGGGCAGCACAAAGTTCCACTTGTTGTACTGAGCAGCTCCCAGGAGTTCTGCAAATGATAATTGAAACAATTCCAATAACAATCAGTCCATTTTTCTTTTCTTGAGTTATATATGGAGTGGTTGGGTAGGATACTTAGAGACTTCCCATGTTTCCCCATGGTCATCCAGGGCAATGGGGACAGCTGGTCTTTCATGGGTGCAGTGGATCCAAGCAGCAATGCTGTCCACCTTAAGGGCAGTGGGTGTAGCCAGAGGTACCATGTAAGGTCCCTTCCACCGTTGTTCCAAAAATCTCAAGTTGTACCTTCGAACAAACACACAGTCCCTGGTTTAAACAAATGGGGGGTAGGAATAGAAGCAGAATCATATAATGCTCTAAGCTGGGGCCAGCCACTTTTGTGGACAAGCTATAGGTAGTCAAGTTTACATAGAAATTCAGTGTCACTCAAGTGAGCAAGCAATCCAGTCTGAAGGCTAGGGATAATGGGTGGAGGATGTCCATACATTATTTCAAAAGGAGTACAGCCAAGGTGATACTCTAATCAGGTCAAAAAGAAGGAGTGATACCCAGTCTGTGCCAGTCTCCAAAGCCAATTTAGTTAAGGTCTCTTTTAGAGTCTGATTCATTCTTTCTACCTCCCCTGAACTCTGGAGTCTATAAGCACGGTGTAATTTCCAATACGTCCCCAGTGCCACAGCTATTCCCTGACTTAATTTTGAGACCAAGGCCGGTCCATTTTCCGACCTGATGGTGGTGGAAGGGAAGCCATAGATGGGTAGGATTTCTTCCAGGATGTTCTTAGCCACGAAGTTCATGGTCTCATGCTTTGTTGGGTAGGCTTCAACCCATCCTGAAAAGGTGTCTACAAAAACTAGCAAATATTTATATCCAACTTTTCCACTTTAAATTTCTGTGAAGTCTAATTCCCAATACACATCTGGCCTATCTCCACGGAGGCGAGCTCCTTTTGTAACTGGTAGATTGGGGGCATTGGTGAGCTGACAGGCTTTACAATTTTTAACAATGTTCTCAATGAGTTGATTTCCTTGCTTAATTTTTACTTCTGAGTGTTGGAGCAAGTCCTGCATTCTTCGGGTTCCCATGTGAGAGGCCTGATGGATTCTCTTAAGAATCCCCTTGCCCAATCTTTGTGACAAGGTAAGTTTCCCCTCACCAGTTTTCCACCAGTCTTTATTTTCTTCTCTGCCTGGGGGCTTATAGGGCATGGGAATTTTCTTTATCCACTCCAAGTCTTCTTGGGCGTACTGAGGCTCAGGAGGCAAAACTTGAGGCCCTGCGTCTACTAGAGTAAGTACTTTCCCTCTGGGATGGAGGGCCACCTCCTTAGCTGCCTGATCGTGCAAGTTATTTCCTTTGGTTGTTGAATCAGTTCCCTTTTGATGGCCAAGGCAGTGAATAATGGCAATATTTGCTGGTTCCCATAAGGCCTGGACAAGGCTTAAAATTTCTTGTTTGTTTTTAATACCCTTTCCCTCAGCTGTCAGCAGCCCCCTCTCTTGGTAAATGGCTCCGTGGACATGCATGATAGCAAAAGCGTACCGATTGTCCGTGTAAATGTTTAATCCCTTCCCTTTTCCCATCCATAGGGCTTTTGTTATTGCCACTAGTTCTGCTCTTTGTGCACATGGTCCCTGGGGGAGTGCTTCAGCCTACACTATCTTAGTGTCCATGGTGACTGCTGTGCCCGTGTACTTTTTTCCATCTCATATGAAACTGCTGCCATCTGTGAACCAGGTATGCACGGCATGTGATAGTGACAAGTCCAACAAATCTGGCCTCTTTTCCTTGGCCTGGTCTCTCTTTTCATGCTCAATTTCACATTCTTTGCCCTTCCTTTCCTTTCTTTGCTCCTCTGTCTCTCTCTTACTGTAAACCTTTTCCACCACGGCTATTAGATCCCTAATAGACTTTTCACCAAGTCTTTCTAGAGCCTGCAACTTTTGCTTTATGTCTGGTGCAGATTGATTTATATAGGAAAATATAATCATCTGAGCTGACTCCTGGGTCTCAAGATCATACCGGGTATATTGACTAAAAGCTTCCATGAGCTGCTCAAGATACGCTGCCGGACTTTCACTTCCTCCCTATCTAACATCACAGACTCTGGCTGTTTTAGTAGGTCGGTGAGCCGCCACCTTGAGACTTACCAACAGAGCCTGGTGATAGATGACGAGTTGCTCCCTACCTTCAACCATATTGTAGTCCTATGTTGGTCAGATCTCAGGAAAATAGGCAGCGATCATAGCAGGATCTGTGATGGCCAGGGATATGTTTCCGGGCCGCCTCTCAGATACGGTCTCTCTCTTTGGTGGTAAAAAGGACCTGTAAAAGCTGAATACAATCATCTCAAATGGGCTGATGAGTAAAGAGAATGGTTTCAAGCAAACGAATTAAATCCTGGGGTTTCTCAGAAAAGGGGGCATTTTGGGTACGCCAATTGTATAGATCACTGATAGAAAATGGCCAATATTAGAATTGCTGTTGACCATTGGCATCCACAGGACCTACTGTGCTTAAGGGAAAAACAGCTGGATTAGAAGGGGGAGAGGAGCTGATCCCATGGCTTCTTCTAGTGACTGGCCCCTCAGAAACGTTAAGGGCAGGTGCTGAGGGTTCGGCTGCTGGTTCTATACCTGCCTCCTCTTCTTGATCATTCTCAGACTCTGCAAAAGGAACTTGGGAAGCTGAGTATGGGGTAGGAAATATTTGTTTTCCACGTTATCTCCATGAAAAACCGGAGGGGTACAATATCTTTTCCTCTTTCTTAGTTTTTTCTTTTTGTAAGTCTAGGGGGTTAGATGGAATGTTGCCCATGATTTCCAGTCCCATTAGTCGTACAGTCCAAAAAAACAATAAACAGTACAAACAAAACACACACAGGCCTGACAGTTAAAAAAAAAAAAAAAAGGTTACGAAGTGGAGATCTCCTGAATTGGTCCGCTGACCCCTGTAGTAGGGAAGCAGAAGGAGCAGACACACAGTGAGTGAGTTGGGCCTCGGTTAGGAGGCACTCTTGGTCAGTTCTGGCCCAACACCAAACCAACCCATGCACCACAATTCTCACGGCAGGGTTTCAAGGACCATCCCCCTCACAAGAGGATCTGGGATGTCTCCCAGGTTCTCCAGGGTTGTCATGCAAGCGCGTCCGCTATGAAAACCCTTTACACAATACGAATTGGAGCAGCCGTCCTCACAAACAAAAATGAAAGTAAAACAGACAAAGAGAGGAACGACAGGACAAGACAAATTTGACAGCACTGTTTTACCTTCGGAATCTGAGGTCTCGTGGGTCTCTTGAGGTATCCTGGGCGAGCCCTCACTAACTTGTAGTGACCATTTTGCAGGACCCCCACAAAGAAGACCAACTAGAGTCAGACGTTCTGAAATGCAAAAGCAAAGGTTTATTTAGACGGGCTGCGGCTCAGGCCTCATCCTACACAGGATGAGGAGAGCCCTGAGCTAAAGATTTGCAGGGTTTATAAAGGCAAACAACCAGATATTTGGATTACCACCACGTGTTGCTCTGCTAGCGGACATAAACAAGCAACAAATGGTCACTGCCTCAAAAATGGAGTTACTTTAACCCTTCATTCTTATCAAGCATTGTAGCCTCCACCTTTGTTTCCTATTCCCATTACTTCCCATCCTTCCCCCCACACCCAATCCTCCTCCTCCCCCAAAGTTGTAAAGTTCATTTTCAACATAACGACTTGTACATCTCATTGTTGCAATGGGTCCACCTGTAACCCTATTTAAACGATTTGATTTTTCCCTTCCCCTCCACAAATTATACCAACATCAAATACCATGAAAGCGGGGGTTATACCATGGGGAAGGGACATACAAAGCAACAAAAAAATCTTATAAATACTTTAGATACAATTGCAAGAAAGAAATAAAACATTTGAATACACATCTTAGGGTTCATTTCCCTAACATCAACTTATCTGACCTTTTCTGCTTGACTCAGACATGTACTAGTTATTGCAAATAAAGGAAACCATGGGACCTATGTTTCTTTGGGCCTGGCTTACTTCACTTAATATAATTTTTTTCAACTCTTTCCACTTCCTAACAAATGGGGCAATGTCATTCTTTCTGATGGAGGCATAGAATTCTATTGTGTATATATACCACATTTACTTGATCCATTCATCACTTGTGGGGCATCTGGGTTGGTTCCATATCTTAGCTATGGTAAATAATGCTGCAATAAACATAGTCGTGCTGGTAGCTTTAGTGTGGTCTTGTTTGTGATCATTTGGGTAGATACCCAAAAATGAGATTGCTGAGTGATAGGGGAGCTCTTTGTTGAGTCTTTGGAGGAACCTCCATACTGCTTTCCAAAGTGGTTGAACAAGTTTACACTCCCCATGAAGTAAGGTTCCCTTCTGTCCACATCCCTTCCAACATCTGTTGTTATTAGAGTTCTTCATTATAGCCATTCTAACTGGGGTGAGGTGGTATCTCATTGTTGTTTTGATTTGCATTTCTTTTATGGCTAGGGAGGTTGAGCATTTCTTTCTGTGTCTGCCCTGCTTCTTTCCTCTTCAGAGAAGTTTCTTTTTTTCTTTAGCCCACTTACTTATTGGGCAGTTGTTTTTTTGAAGATTTGTTTTTGAGTGATTTAATTTTTTGAGTTCCAGATATATTTTAGATATGAGACACCTCTCCATTGTATGTGTAGTCATCAATAAAGGAGCTAAAAAACATAGAATGGAAGAAAGACAGCCTCTTCAGAAAATGGTGCTGGCAAAATTGGTTAACTACTTGTAGAAAACTAAAGCTAGATCCTTAGATATCACTCTACACCAGAATCAACTCCAAATCCTTCAAAGACCTCTGAGTCAAAGCAGACACTCTAAAAACATTATAAGATGGAATAGGAGAAACCCTGGGTCTCCTTGGAATAGGCCAGATTTTCTTAATAGAGACCCAGAAACACAACAAATCAAAGAAAGGTTGGACAAATGGGATTGCATGTAATTGCAGAGCTTCTGAATGGCAAAGGACATAGCTAGCAAGATCAATAGAAAGCCCACAGATTGGGAGAACATCTTCACTAGAGAGAATTTTTTTAAAAAGTAAAGCGACAGGGAATTCCTGGGGCATTTAGGTCACAATGTTGAATATAGTAGATATACTGGATGATCAAGTATAAAGTTGTAATGTACAACATGAGGATACAGGGGGCAACACTGGCCTTACAGAGGAAAGAAGATAAGTAAATAGGAGTTCTTCTTCCTAATAGGGATTGCTCTTTTAGTTGTTCTTCCTTCAGTAATGGATAAGTTGAACATAATTCTTTAAGTATATCTGCCTTTTGCCCCATTTGTCCAGAAATGGAAAGACTTGGAAAAAATTATATTAAGTGAAGTAAGCCAGGCGCAAAGAAACATACGTCCCATGGCTTCCCTTATGTACAATAACTAGTATATGTCTGAGACAAGAAATAATGGTCAGATAAGTTGATGTTAGGTGAAATGAACCTCAAGATAAGGACTCTATTTTTTTCTTTCTTGCTATCGTTTCTAACATATTTATAAGTTATTTCTTTGTTGCTTTGTGTGTCCCTCCCCCACGGTATAACCCCTGTTTCCCCTGTATTTGATGTAGGTATAATTTGTGGAATTGAAGCAAAAAAAAAACAAATTGTTTAAATAGGTGGACTCATTGCAACAATGAGATGTACAGGACTTTAAGTCGAAAATCGAACTTTACAACTTTTGCACGAGAGTTGGGGGGAGGGATAGGAATTTATGGTTAGGGGAAACAAAGGTGGAGGCAACAACGTTTGATGAGAAATGTACTCATTACCTTGCCATGTAGTTGTAACTCCTCCATACGGTATTTTCACAATAAAAATTATTAAGAAGATACATTATATTAAACCTTATACAGTGGCTACAAACTTCATTTTAATGGTTAAATAAATGCTAGCCCTCCTCAAAAAAAGAAAGAATAACAAACAATATAGTAATAATGTTGTATGTTCAACATAGAACAAAATTTCAAATTAAAATACATGAGATTTTCCTTGATGTCACCTAATTATTACAAATAAGGAAAACCTGGGGACTTATGTTCCTTTAAGTCTGGCTTACATTACTTAGTATGATGTGTTTTCAAGATCTTTCATTTCCTTATGGATGAGGTGGTATCATTGTTTCTGATGGAAGCATAGTATTCCATGTATGTGTATGTGTGTATGTCTGTGTGTGTGTGTCACATTTTCTATATCTATTCATCTACTGAGGGGTATCTGGCTTAATTCCATACCTTAGCTATGGTAAATAATACTGTAAAAAACATAATTGTGCTGGTAGCTTCAGTGTGGCCAAAACTGCAGAATATTATATTTTGATCTATCGTAAGACAAGGAAGGAAGACCAACCTTCCATAGAAAAGTCTGTTCCCAGTAATGTGATCTGTTTTATGGTGGTCACTTGGAAATGAACATTTTTCACAGTCAACCTTGAAAAGCCATCTTGATAGACCATTTCTATAAGTGGTTACAGAGGCTCATTGATGGCTTTGCAAGGATCCAGATTGCCTCATTTTGAGACAACTAAAACAGAAATTTAGTCAGTTGTTTTTGTATCCTTAGGAAAAAAAGGGATTGACTCTAGGCCAGGGGATCACTGGGGCCCAGAGAATCTACTACCTTGAATAGTAATCCTAGATCTCTAAAAAACACACAAACAAACAGAAAACTCCTGTAAGTACAGCCAGTCAGGGCTGCTATCACAGCCTACATGAAGTCAGGCAAAAAACAGAAGCTGATAGTCATTTAGTTAATAACTAATATATTTTTTATGAGGCAGACTGAAATGAGATTCCCCAGAGAGGATCAGAAAGACTGATCAGAGAGACTAAAATTGATCACACAAAAATTGGATAATAAAATTGCTTGTAGAACAAATAAATCATAGAACACTTGTGCATGTAAGAACAAGACAGAAGACCAATTCCAGAAATACACATTTTCTTAGAGATCAGCTTAATGAATTATCAATGGAAATCTTTGAATTCTTAAATATTTGACCACATGTGGGAGAAGGCCAATTGCTGAAGAGAAAGAAAATGTCATCACTCTGTTAGGAGGTCCAATATCACGTTAGGAAGCAATCAAACACAGATTTGTAATAAAAAGAGAAAACAATTATTACAACTGAGGGTTTTATTTGTTTTGATGTAACAGTTCTTGATTTACATGCTAGCAATTAACATAAAATTGATCCAGTCCCACTGCTGAATTGATATTGACTGCAGTGTTCCCACATGAAGGAAAAGAGAAAATTTACAAATGTCTGAGAGTTGAGGGTGCCGTGTTCTAATAGTGATATCTGATATTTAGACACAGGTGAAGAGGTGGATTTTCTTTTATAAAAATCCCCCATTTTTAGCCTGGTACCAGAGGTTCATAGTTGTAATCCTAGCTACTCAGGAAGCTGAGATCTTAGGACTGCCGTTCAAAGCCAGCCTAGGCAGGAAAACCCCTGAGCCTCCTATCTCCAGTAAACCACCAGAAAACCACAACAGGCCCTGTGACTCAAGAGATAGAGCCCTTAACTTGAGTTGAAGAGCTCAGGGCCAGTGCCCAAGCCCAGACATCAAGTCCCTCAACCAACAAAAACAACAAAATAATCTCCCTTTTCTTGGACTGCTTACAGCTTTTCCTAACATTCAATAAAGAAGCCATTTTATCACCGACTACATTTAAGTCCTATCGTAGCTGTTGCAAATAGAATGATTTGGAATCTTATGTCAAAAGATTCATATTTGGGGAAACAAATACCAGCAATGTAACTTTTTTCCAATCTTGAACTCTGGGCCTGGGCCTTGAACATGGTTATGCTGGTAGTTTTAATGTGAACTTCTTTGTTATTTTTTGGAATACTGACCCTGATTGGAATTACTGGGTAATAGGGAGATCTATGTTTAGTCTTTTTAGGAAAGTTCATACTGCATTCCAGCGTGGTTGAACAAGTTCAATTTCCTACAACAGTGTAATAGAGTTCCCATTTGGATACATCCACCTCAGCATTTGTTATTGTCAATTTTCTTGATAATGGCCCTCCTAACTGGGACGAGGTAGAATCTGTCTTGTTATTATAGATTTCTAGGCACCTTCTAGCTACCATAAATGAATGAATACATAAAACCTATATTGCTCTGAGTGTGCATTCCTTTATTTTAGTATAATTTCCCCAAGCCTTTCATTTTCCTTAAGACTAGTGAAAAGTCACCCCTTCTGATGGGTAAATAGAATTCCATTGTGTGTGCGTGTGTGTGTGTGTGTGTGTGTGTGTGTGTGTGTGTGTGTGTGTGTGTGTATGTGTCTCTGTGTGTGTGTAAAATGACTATAGGCCCATGAGTTCATTTCTAAGCCTTCTGTTTCATCTGTAATTATGTAATTTCATATTAAATTTGGATTGCTTTCCCTACTGCATTGAAGAATATTGTTGGGATTTTGCTGGGTATTGCATTGTCAATTGATTGGGGGTAATATTGCAGTTTTCACAATGTTAATTCTTCCAACCAGGAGCACTGAAAGACTTTCCATTTCCTTGAATCTCCTTCAATTACCCATTTTAGTTAACGTTATTACAGTAGAAGTCCTTCACAATTTTAGTTAAATTAATTAATTCCTAGTTTCGTTGTTGTTTTGTTCTGTTTAGTTTTGATTTGATTTTGAGCTAATATATATGAGGTTGTTTTTTGGATTCCAGCCTGGATCTTCCCATTGTTGGTAAGACAGAACAACTACTGATTCTTGTGGGTTTTATATCATGCTACGTTGCTGAAGGTTAGCATCACCTTTACTAACTTGAGGGAGGAAGTTCTAGGGTCCTTTAAATACAGGATCATTTCATCTGTAAAAAGGGATACTCTTCCTTTTTCCCTATTTGGATCCCCATTATTTTTTCTCTTGTCTATTGCTCTTGCTAGGAACTCCACTACTATATTGAACATTAGTAGAGAGAGTGGACATCCTTTTATCATTCCTGATTTTAATGTCTTCAAGCTTCCACCATTAGGTACATGTTTATTATCTCTTTGTCATGTACATGCTCTGTATTATATTGAGGAATGTTCCATGCATTCCTAGCTTCTCAGACCTTTAATCATAAAGGGGTATAGGAGTTTGTTAAAAGCTATTTTTACATCTCTGTATATATGATAATGTGGTTCTTGTTCCTGCTTCTGCTGATGGTTTATGTTGTTTATTGACAAGTATATTGGATCCAATTGGATCCTAGAATGAATACTGTTTGATTATAGTATACGATTTTTTGTTAGTTGCTGAAATTGGTTGGTGAGAATTTTATTGAGAAGTTCTGTATCAATGCATATCAAGAGTTCAGTTCATAGTTCTCTTTCTTTGATGAGTCCCTATCTGATTCGGGGAAGAGTCTAATTCTAGCTTCATAGAATGTGTTTGATAATTTCATTTCCCTTTCTATTCCATTGAAGAGTTAGATCTGAGTATTGCAAGCTCTTTGAAGGCCTTGATTTCATGGTAAATCCATTGAGTCCTAGATTTGTCTGGTATGGGAAATTGTTTATTGACATTTCATTTTCATTACTTCTTATGTATCACTTCCTGGTTCAGTTCGAGTATAGGAAAGCAAAAATTTCTCTAGAATTCTCCAAGTGACTGGCATACGGTTTTCAAAGTACTTTCTTATAGCATTCTCAATTTTGCTTATTTATTTTGTGATGTCTAATTTTTTCTCTAATTTCTCTATTTGGGTGAGTTCTCTTATTGCATTTTCAGGGTTTTTTTTATTATGAAGGTGTTATACAGGGGGGGTTACATTAAAATAAGTAATGAGTACATTACCCCCAACTTTGATATCCCATTCCCACAAAGTTATAAAGTTCATTTCTAACATAGTGTCTAGTGTTTATCACTGTTGCTTTGGTTAATCTTTGTCTCACCATTTCTGTGATTTCCCTTCGTTCACCAAATCAAATTAACTTAGGTATAAGACAAAGGGTATGGAAATCAAAAACAGTGACTACAAGGAATAAACCAAAGGGGAAAAAGTAAATAGAAATAACTAAAAACAGTTCACCATACAATTATCTTGTATCCATTTCTTGGAGCTCATTTCAATAAACATCATTTTCTATGGTGATATGCATATAGCTATTGAGTTATTGTGCTCTTTTCTAAGAATATCCTAGATATATTCTAGTTTTTCCAAATGAGTGAAAACATGTAGCCTGTGATTTTTTGGGTCTGGCGTTTTGGACTTATTATGTTTTCCAAGTCTTTCCTTTTCCTTACAAATGGGGCAATGTCATTCTTTCTAACGGAACCATAGAATTTTGTTGTGAATGTATATGATACTTTTTTGACCGATTCATCTACTGAGGGGCATCTGTTTTGGTTTCATATCTTAGCTATGGTTAGTAATGTTATATTGGACATAGTTCTGATAGTAGCATTAGTGTGGCTTTGTTTCTGGTCATTTGGGTAAATGCCCAGGAGTGGGATTGCTGGGTTATAGGGGAGCTCTTCTGAGAAACCTGTACACTTCTTTATGGAATATTTGAGCAAGTTTACATTTCCACCAATAGTGTAGTAATGTTCCTTTTTGGCCATATCCCCACCAGCCCAGCATCTGTTATTATTAATTTTCTTCATAATGGTCATTCTAACTGGAGTGAGGTGGAATCTCAATGTTGCTTTGATTTGCATTTCTATGGCCAGAAATGTTGCATATTTCTTCATGTGTCTATTGGCCATTCATATTTCTTCTTCAGAGAGGTCTCTCTTTAAATCTTTAACCCACTTAATAAGAGAGTTGATGGTTTTGGATTATTTGTTTTTTGGGGGGGTTAACCTTTGGGGCTCTAAATATATTTGAGATATGAGGCCATTGTCTGTTGCAGAGCAAGTAACAATCTTCTCCCAATCTGTGGGCTTTTGATTTATCTTTCTATCTATATAAATTCTCTTCTTAGTCGGATTTGGTAAGGGTCGGTCAATTCTGTTAATTTATTGAAAGAACCAACTCTGTTTTGTTGATCTTTTTATGTTTTATTTTGTCTTTATTTAGGTATTTCTGATTTAATTATTTTTGGTAGGTCGTAGGGCTTGAACTCTGGTCTTGGGCACTGTCCCTGTGCTCTTCACCTCAAGGTGAGAGAGTTACCGTTTGAGCCACAGTGCCACTTCCGGGTTTCTATTGGTTTATTGGAGATAAGAGTCTCAAGGACTTTCCTGCCAGGGCTGGATTTGACCCTCGATCCTCAGATCTCAGCCTCCTGAGTAGCTAGGATTACAGGCGTGAGCCACAACCTGTGCGCGTCTCTGATTTAGTTCTTTTTTTTGTTTCTGTCTACTGCTTTGTGTTTGGACTTGTTCCTGTTTTCAAGAAGTTTGAGGTATATAATTAAAATACAGACTTGAGATTTCCCCAATTGATTGATGTAGGAACTCAGAGGTATACATTTTCCTCTATGTACTGCATTTACTGTGTCCCAGAGGAGTTGGTATTTTGTGTGTTCAATTTGTTAATTTTCCCAAACTTTCAGATTTTCATTATAATGTATTCAGTGCCCCACTGGTCATTCAGTAATGTGTTGTTCAGTCTTCATGTATTTGAGAATTTTTTTTTTTTTTTTGCTTTAGCTGTTTAATTCTAAGTTAATTCTGTTGTGGTCTGACATGATTTGGCAAGTCAATTTATTTTTCTTTCATTTTAGATAGAATTTCTATGTAACATAGGATATGTTCTATTTTGAAGACTCTTCCAAGAGCTGCTGAGAAGAATGTTTCTATTGATGCTGAATGTATATTCTGTAGATGTCTGTTAGGGCTAGGCAGTCAATGTAGTAATTTAGGCCTGCAGTTTCTTGGTTGAGATTTCCCTGGATGACCTATCCAAGGATAACAATGATGTGTTGGGATGTGTTTTCAGGTTAAGTAGTATTTGGTTGATGAAGTGGGGGTGCTCCAGGATTCAGGACATTGATGTATAGACTTTTTATATCCTCCTAATGGAGAGTTGCTTTTATCAATATATAATGTCTCTTCCTCCTAATTTTAGTTTGAATTCTATTTTATCTTATGTTAGTAATTCTACTTTGGCCTGTTTATGGTGTCCATTTGCTTGAAATTTTTCCTTCCAGCCTTTCAGTTTGATTATATGCTTGTTTTTGTCAATAAAATGAGTCTCTTGTAGATACTAGATGGATGCATCTTGTTTTTTGATACTAGTATCTAATATATGTCTTCTATTTGGAAATTTAAGTCCAATGATATTGAGAGTTAAGACTTTGAAATATTTGATAAGTCCTGCTGTGTTATATACCTGTTATTGGAGCTGTGCCTCATCTACTCTTAATATATTTACCTTGTTCTCTGGTAGGGAGCATTCTATGTAACCAGTTCCTGTTCTTCTTGATCTTCTTTATGTAGGATATATTTGATTAACTTCTATCCTGCTGATTTGGTGGAGATACATTGTTTCTTTGTCATGAAATATTTTTATATATCCTTTTAATATAAAGGATAGTTTGGCTTGGGACTGTATTCACGGTTGGTAGTTGTTTGCCTTTAATATTTGTCATACATCATGCCAGGCTCTCCTTTTTACCATATCAGCTAAGAAATCTATATTTATTCTGACTCTATATCTTTTATAAATAATCTGTCTTTTGCCAGGTGTTGATTTGGTCTTCTGTTGTGATTTCTTTTTCTGGATTTAGGTTTTTGTCTAGACCATTAAGTGTAGGAGAAGAG
Organism: Dipodomys spectabilis; assembly: GCF_019054845.1. NCBI lineage: Eukaryota > Metazoa > Chordata > Mammalia > Rodentia > Heteromyidae > Dipodomys > Dipodomys spectabilis. The sequence goes on from NW_024871338.1 coordinate 779,076, forward strand.
ATCATTTGTGGTGAGATGATGTCATGTTAATACTTGTGGTTACAATGACAGTTCGGACTATCAAGTGGTAAGGTGAATTGAGTCTGTGTTTAGATGTGACTGTCTCTGTTCATGATTTATTTCCCATGTGGCCCTTTGTTTCCACACTGCAGTTGTGCTTTTGAATATGTTGGCCAACATAGTCACAGCAGTCACCTGCCTGGCTGAGTAACGTTTCATAGATTTCTGTTTTCTTGTGAAGTCAGTATAAAATCTTCCTCTGAATTTTATATCTATATATAATTATAGCTGACTTGGTGTGAACCTCTGGAATTAGCGCATCTTCTAGGACTCTCAATATCTGTTTCATTAGAGAGAGCTAGGGTAATTTTCTGCCATGGTTTTTCCTCATCCTCAGGTTTATTTATTTATATTGTGGATTTTTTCACATAATTTATGATTTGTGATGGTTGTATCAGATTATTTTTTTATATTTGTGTTACTTTGAAATAGTGATTTCAGGCTTGTATGAAGAGACAGTAATAATACGAAATGTGAAGAGCCTAAGGCTTAAAGAGGTACAATGAAGGCCTAAGTAACTCCATTACAGGCTAGCAACCATCTTGTGAGGTATGAATTATTAAAATAACCATGGTTTTGACCAAGAAATGACACAAAAAGAAAAGCAATTCCTGGACAACTGAGACATAAATGATCCTTGGGAAAGCCACAGGAATTTTCTCCAGATGCATTGACCAAACACTGGGTGGTCATGCAGGACACAGTGACCCAGTGGCCAGACAATTCCTATTAATATCACATCCATAATAATATTAGCCAATCACATATGTATAGCGTAGTTTGCTTAAAATGTTAACCAATCATGTAATTTCTCATGTAAAACTTCCTTAAAATTGTTTGTTCAATACTATAAAAAAAAAAAAACAGTGCTCATTCTATGCTCGGGGCTTCTTAGCATCACCGGTTACTGAGTGCGTGGAAGATCAACCTCGAGCTTGCAAATAAACGTCTCCTTTGTTATTTGCATTGGTCGTGGTCTCTGGTGGTCTTTGGGGGGTCTCATGTCCAGGTACAACATATAGGGGCTCATTTGGGATTTCCCTCATAAGCTCACCCAAACACCTGATCAGGAAGTAATAAAGAACAGCCGGTAAGTTTTGTAACTGTGATATTTGTGTAGTTTTCAGGTTGGGTCTTGGAGTTGGCAAGAAATCCTGGCGGACGTGCTATAAGGCAGCCAATGGGACCAGTGGGAGATGTCCCCCAGATGCCCGGGGAAGGTAAACTATTCACTAGTGCGGACATTTGGGCCCATCTGTAGTCCTGAACTGCCTGCTTGATAGTTTACAGAGTAGACTGTTCACTAGTGTGGACATTTGGGATGTTTCCTGTCTTTAGTCCGGCACTTTCTGTCTGACAGTCTACCACCCAGTCTATCACCCACATGCTGTTAATGTGTCTTCTCTTAAAATCTGTGTGTCTGTCTGTATTGTGGCTTTCGTGGAACATTTCCTCTTTCATATTCATCCTGACACAGATGACTGGAAACCCTGTTTGCTTCCATGAAAAATTGTTATTCTTTGTTCAGTTTCTTATCCAACAATAATTACTTTCTCTTTCAGACTCTCTTGTCTTCTGCCTCGAAGGTTGAAATTTGGCTTAGAAAGTTGGCCCACTTGAAGCAAAGGTAGAGTCTGGTAGTCTTTTACCCAATGACACTGCTGAAACATCACCAAGTGTCTCCGTCTACCTCTTTGGGATCCTAAACAGGCCAGCGAATCCACACTTTTCTCCTTGGGACACTCTGAGTTGTGGTTTTATCCTAAATCCCCGAAAGCACCAGTTGTTTAATTTTGTGACATTTGTAATTGCCTTCCTCCTTTTTTCTTGTCTTGTGTGTGGATTGATATACGCTGAAATGAGTCAGAACCAAAGTACACCTCTTACCTTTCTGACAGATACTTTTAAAGATGTTAAGGAAAGAGCTAAGAATTTAGGTGTTGAAGTTAGAAAAGAAAAATTACTTACTTTGTGCAAGTCAGAGTGGCCTACTTTTGAGGTTGGATGCCCGCCCCCAAAGAACTTTTAATCTAAACACCATTTGGGAGGTTAACTGTAGGGCTTTTCTCCCAGGAAGTGCAGGGCACCCCAATCAGATTCCTTATATTTTAGTATGGCAGAATTTGGTGCAGGAACCTCCAAAGTGTCTGTTACCCTTTCTACCCCTTTCTGTTGATAGAAACAAGATTTTAGCATTAGAAAAGGTTGTGTCAACTATCCCATCAGCCTCCTTATATACCATTTTACAGGAAGGGAGTGAAGATCTTCTCTCATTAGACTCTGATCTCCTCCCATAACCTTCACTGCTGCCTCCTCCACCCCTCATGGAGGAAGGGGAGGCAGCAAGAGATGAGGAGCAAGGAGCCAGAAACAACTTGGAAGGGCCAGCAGGAAGAACTCGTGGTAACATTCAGAGAGCTTCCAGTCTGAGACTCCCTGACACCACCATGATGCTGTTGTGCAGAGAAATTGGGTCACCGGACAAAACCAGAGACCCCTGACTTCAGTGTTGGCCCTTTCCACGAGTGACTTATATAATTGGAAAACACAAAATGCAAAATTTTCATATAATTCCAAGGATTTGATTTATCTCCTAGATAATGTAATGTTCCTGTGCCACCTGACCAGGGATGATTGCCACCAGTTACTTCGGGTCTTGTTCCACATGGAAGAAAGAGAAAGGATTCAAACTGAGACTAGGAAACTGGTTCTGGGGGATGACGGGTAGCCTACTGCTAACCCTGATTTCACCAATGCATCTTTTCCATTAACCAGGGCTCCAAATGATGGTTAGGACTACAACACGGCAGAACGTAGGGGGAGATTAAGTGTCTATTGCCAGACTCTAATGGCAGATCTCAGGGCAGTAGCCTGCAAACATACCAATTTGGCTAAAGTATACATGGTCTGACAGGGAAGGAAACCCTGTGATGCCCAAATAGTCGAGGTCTACACAGACATTAGTGTACTTACTGCCAAGAAATATTGCATTAGGTCAAAGAATGTGCTAAGAAAGGGAAACTGAACAAAGCAGTGGCAGCCCCATAGAACCTTGACACTAATGGCTAACAGTACTGCTAATAATGAATGGGGATGTCAGGGTTCAATTACCCTCCCTGAACCCAGGGTGGCACTGAGAGTGGATGGGACTCCAGTAAAATTTCTAGTGGATACCGGGATCCAATACTCTGCTTTAATAAAGCCCCAAGGAAAAGTCTCAAATAAAATCTCTTGGGTGTTGGGCTAGGATGCAGCTCAGTGGCAAAGCGCTTGCCTAGCAAGTACAACATCCTGGGTTCGATCCAAAAAGAAAAGACAAAAAAATACATTTTAAAAAACCCAAACAACAACAAAAAACCTCTTGGGTGCAAGAAGTAATGGAAATTAAACAATACTCATGGACCACCGAAAGAACAGTGGAACTGGGGATGGGATGAGTGTCCCACTCATTCTTTGTTATTCCAGAAAGCCCTTATCCCTTATTGGGAAGAGACTTGTTAACCAAGGTCAGGGCACAGATTCACTTATATGCAGAAGGCCCCCAGGAGGAGGATGCTCAAGGAAGACCAATACAAGTATTGACTCAGGGCCTGGAAGATGAGGACTGGTTGCTCCAACCACCCTAGACTCTTGACCAAGAAATCACCTATTGGCTGGAAAGGTATCCAGAAGCTTGGGCAGAGACTGGCGGAGTGGGACTAGGGAAACATAGACCAGCTCTCTTCATCAAAGTAAAATCAGGGGTGGATTCAGTTAGAGTTTGACAGTACGCTATGTCCATGGAGGCACAGGGGAAATTACACCCCACATTAGGCGTCTGCTAGACCTGGGTGTATTGTGGCCCTGCCAGTCAGAATGGATCACTCCCCTGCAAGCCCAAATCTAATGAATACAAGCCAGTACAGGACTTCAGGGAAGTCCATAAAAGGGTAATGGACAATCACCCTACCATACCTAACACCTACACTCTCCTAAGCACCCTGCCTCAATATAGGCAGTGGTACATTGTATTATATTAAAAAGATGCCCTTTTCAGCCTACCCTTGGTGCCCAAAAGTCAAGATCCCTTTGCCTTTGAGTGGACAGATGTCAAAGGAGGTGTCAATGGATCTGGACAAGACTCATTCAAGGATTCAAAACTCACCAACACTCTTTGATGAAGCTCTGCATGAGGACTTGGGTGAGTTTAGGGGAAGCCACCCTGGTCTGATTTTGTTGCAATATGTGGGTGACTTATTAACTGCTGGTGAAACTGAAAGAGAATGCATCCACAGAACAGAATATTTACCCCAGATATTGGGAAACCTTGGTTAATGAGCATGGGCCAAGAAAGCATAAACCTGCAAATCAGAGGTAACTTATCTGGGCTATTTATTGAAATGGGGGCAGCAATGTCTCACCAAAGACAGAAAAGAAACTGTCCTTCAAAATTCCAACACCACGGTGACAGCACCAAGTAAGGGAGTTTTTGGGTTCTGCTATCTTTTGCCATCTGTGGATCCAAGGGTTTGCAGAGCTGGCTAAACTTCTTTACGAGGAGAAGCAACAGTTTCAATGGACAGAGGAAGCTGAATGAGCCTTTGAACAGATAAAAACTGCCTTATTATAAGCCCCAGTATTGGGACTCCCTGATGCCAGTAAACCCTTTTACTTATATGTGGATGAACATAATGGAATAACAAAAGGAGTCATAACCAATATTTGGGCCCGTGGAGAAAACCAGTAGCCTACTTGTTAAAGAAATTAGACTCAGTAACAGTAGGATGGCCACCATGTGTGAGAATGATAGTGGCTACTGCTCTGATGGTAAAATACACAGATAAACTAACCATGGGACAAGAACTGTATGTGACCACCCCCCACACTATTGAGGGTGTGTTAAAGCAACCACCAGATCGGTGGCTCAGCAATACCCAACTAACCCATTACCAAGGAATGCTACTCAACCCTCTCAGAATCAATTTCCAGGCTCCCTCGCCTCTCCACCCAGAAACGCTTCTACCAGATCAGGATCTAAACATGACACTACATAACTGCTCAGAGATCCTGGCACAAGTCCATAACATCCAAGAGGACTTAAGTGTCCAGCCATTGCTGGACGCTGAACTCCTGTGGTTTACAGATGAAAGCAGCTTTATTCATCAGGGAGAGTTATGCGGGAGTGGCAGTAGTGACTGAGACTGATGTGGTCTGGGCTGAACCTCTACCAGTAGCCATATCAACCCAGAGAGCCAAGTTAATAGCCCTGACCCAAGCTCTAATGCTGGGAAAGGACAAAAGGCTAACTGTGTACACTGACAGTCCGTATGCATTTGCAACGGCTCATGTACACAGAGCTATTTACAAAGAAAGATGATTACTGACATCTGAAGGAAAAACCGTCAAAAATAAAGATGGAATCTTGGCTTTAATTACTGCTCTTTGGCTGCCTAAGTTAGCCATTGTTCCTTGCCCTAGACATCAAAACCTAAAGATGCTGTGAGTAAAGGCAGTACCCTGGCCTACAAAATAGGCCAGGAGGTGGCATTACAAAGCCACTCTATAATGATGATTAAAACCCAGACCCTATTACAAGAATTCTTCAGGATACTCCAATATACACCACAGAGGACTTGAAATGTATTGATAAACTGCCTATGGCACAATGCATAAATGGTAGGTGGAGAGATTTTAGGAGCAACATTATCTTACCAGAGCAGTTAGGGAGTAAAGTACTGCTTAAGTTGCATTGAAGCACCCACATGTGTGCAAGGAAGATGCAAAGTCTGGTGAGAAATACTGGACTTTGGATCAAAAATAACCATGCTAAAATAGAACAGATTATCAGGGACTGTAAGGCATGTCAACTGACAAATGCAAGGAAGAACTAAACAGAAACAGGCAGTCAAATCAGAGGAGATAGACCAGGAGCTTACTGGGAGGTGGACTTCCAACTTGGCAAGTATGGATATAAATATCTGTTAGTTTTCATAGATGGGTAGAATCCTTTACTACAAAGTGTGAAACTGCACAGGTAGTGGCTAAGAAGTTACTAGAAGAGATCTTTTCCAGGTTTGGCTTCCTTATTATGATAGGATCAGATAATGGACCAGCTTTCATGTCCAAGGTAAGTCAGAGAATTGCAAGTGCTCTTGGGACAGATTGGAAATTGCATTGCGCTTATAGACCCCAAAGTTCAGGAAAGATGGAAATGTTGCATAGAACTCTAAAAGAATCCCTGACCAAATTGACCATGGAGACTGGCGGTGACTGAGTAACTCTCCTTCCCTTTGCCTTATACAGGGTATGCAACTCCCCTTTTAAAATTGGTCTTTCCCCTTATGAAATTGTATTTGGAGTGCCCCTTCCACAATTCCTAACTTATCACAACAGTTGCTTAGAAAATATGATGACTCTGAACTTTTGTTCTCCCTCAGGGGCCTACAGAGGGCCCACCTTGATGTCTGGCCCAGACTGAGGGCGCTATACAAGTCGGGCCCTCCACCAATCCCATATCACCTCCGCCCTGGTGACTGGGTCCTGGTGAAAAGACACTGAGAGGAAACCTGGAGCCGAGGTAGAAAGGACCTTATGTGGCCATCTTCACGACAGACAGCCCTCAAAGTCGACGGCATTGCTACCTGGATCCACCATTTACATGCGAAGCCTGAAGATCCCATAGCGGATCTCGTTGAGGACCCAGATTGGCAAGTCTCACGCTCCAAAGACAATCCTTTAAAGCTCAAATTCAGTTGTAAAAAGACTTAGTCACGAATTGGTTATTGATGTATAACTTACTTGGAAATTGTATTAGCATAGTAGTAAGTGCAGGCAATCCCCCCACCTATAAATTGGACTTGGATTGTTAGTAATCAGGTAACGGGTAAATGTGTCCCTTTGGCCATGAAAGAGGGATCATCCCTATGGTTCCCAGACAAGCTCACATTTAACTTGTGTCAGTTTGCTGATGGAGTATGGGAAGGACCTAGGCTTATGAAATGTAGATGGAGACACTGGTATATATGCCCAGGGAAAAGAAGGACTAGTAATTTGGGAGGAAAAGTGGACTTTTACTATAAGAGCTGGGACTGCAAAACAAGTACCTCAGGAAAATGGAAAGAAATGGGAGGAGACCTTATTACATTTACCAAACCAGAACGTGCAGCCATACAGTTTAATGGACTGCCTGTGCAAAACAAATTAAGGTCTTCCAGGATTCTGATGCCAGATTGGAATTTCAGTTCACAGACAAGGGCAAACAAGCCCTAGGATGGGAATTAGGAAAGAATTGGGGACAAAGATTGTACAGGGGAGAGACACATGATGGCATTCTCATAAACCTACAAGCATTTGCCACAGCCAGTTATTCCCCTTCAGCGATGGGACCAACACATTTTTAAAACCAGTCTCTGCTGTAAAATCCAAAGTAGACAACAAGAAAGAACCTTGGGTTGTAGTGACCCCATCTCCTCCGAAAAAGGGAGACCCCCTTAGCGAGAGCATCCCCTTGCCAGAGGATTCCCTATGGCAGCTGTTGGTTCAAACTTACATTGTGATTAATCAGATGCGTCCTGATATTACAAGTACTTCTTGGATGTGTTATGATATGAGACCTCCATTTTATGTGAGTATTGCAGTGGTACAGAATGTAACAAATGCTAAAAAAAACTAAATCATGTACGTGGGACAAAAGGAAGCAAAACTTACTCTACAGGCAATTATAGGACAAGGGATATGTGTGGGACGAGTACCAACTAACTTTATTCACTTATATAATCAGACCCAAGAATGGATTCCAGAGCTAGGATATCTATTACCTCCCCAAGATGCGTGGTGGGCATGTTCAACTGGCCTAACTTCCTGTGTCCACTTAGAAATATTTTAGGACTAACAGTGTTTTTTGTGTCATGGTACAACATACCCCTCGACTGCTCTACCATTCTCATGTAGACATGATGATAAAGATGTCTACAGCAAGCTATTGGCCCAGAAAACCTAAAAGAGAAATAATAACAGCATTAACAACGGGGCCCTAGTAGGCCTGGGGTGGCATCCCTAATTACTCAGAGAACATCTTACACTAGCCTTCGTGCTGCTGTAGATGAGAATAACAAAAACCTGGAAAGCTCTATAGGCTACCTTCAAAAATCACATGACTCCTTAGCCGAGGTAGTGTTGCAAAACAGATAGGGGCTGGACTTAATTTTCTTACAACAAGGAGGTCTATGTCTTGCCCTCGGGGAAGAATGCTGCTTCTACCCTAATAATTCCGGAGTTGTAAAATAATCTTTAGCTAAAGTAAGAGAGGCAGTAGCAAAACGAAAAAGAGAAAGAGAATAACAAGAAGGATGGTTTGAATCATGGTTAATTATTCCCCTCGGATAACCACCTTAATATCCACTCTGTTGGGCCCCATTATCATTGTGGTACTTGTGTTCACAGTAGGGCCTTGCGTTGTAAATCGACTAGTGATGTTTGTTAAGGAATCTGTAACACTATGCAGATGATGGTATTGAGAACACAATATCAACTCATTCCTAACCAAAGACATAGTGCAGGCCTGTAAGGACCATGATTGGCCCTTAAGGTGCCTATTAGAAAGGGGTAAATGAAGAGCCTAAAGCTTAAAGAGGCACAAAGAAGGCCTAAGTAACTCCAATACAAGCTAGCAACCATCTTGTGAGGTATGAATTATTAAAATAACCATGGGTTTGACCAAGAAATGACACAAAAAGAAAAACAATTCCCGGACAATTGAGATATAAATAATCCTTGGGAAAGCCACAGAAATTTTCTCCAGATGCATTGACCAAACACTGGGTGGCCATGCAGGACACGGTGACCCAGTGGCCAGACAATTCCCGTCAATAACATGTCAATAATAATATTAGCCAATCGCATATGTATAGCTTAGTTTGCTTAAAATGTTAAGCAATCATGTAATTTCTCATGTAAAACTTCCTTAAAGTTGTTTATTCAATAGTATAAAACTGTGCTGATTCTATGCTTGGGGCCTTTTAGCATCACCGGTTACTGAGTGTGTGGAGGACCAACATCGAATTTGCAAATAAACGACTTCTTTGTTATTTGCATTGGTCGTGGTCTCTGGTGGTCTTCAGGGGGTCTCGAGTCCAGGTACAACAAATGTATATTAGTACATTGAAAGAAAGAGAGCAGACATTTTAACCTATTTGCTACAAGTAAATTAATATTAAACAAAGCTAATTAAAATAATTACTTACTGTTCAGAGGATGAGTATAGTACTCTTGGATATCTTGGAGGAAAAGACTTTAGACTCATTGCAACTGATGCCTTACATTGAAATTACTGGCTAAACTGTCTTCTTCAGAAAGGCAAAAGCTCCATGTCTTTCATATTAGTATTATAAAATCATAATATCTGCATGTTGAATTCTTTTCCTCTGCTATTTTCAATACCATTCTTCATCCATTAGGTATCCAGGGCTTTGAATGAACAATTCCTTAAAATACCTATATTGCTTATATTGTGATAGAAATCTCCATAATATTAATATGAATTTATCTCTGAGTCTCATCTTGAGCTACATTCATATAAAATTTATGCAGTCTCAAGCAAGAAACCTGACTATTTTACTCTTTTCTATGTTTTAATCAATAAATCTATTCTCTTTAGAAATGTTCTCATCTTTTATATTGCTCCAGCAAACATGTATTTCTATTACTTTTATTGAAATAAATATAACATATGGAACATGAAAACAAAACCCCCCTTATGACTTTAATGTAAATCCTTGGGGATTTGCATTAAAAGCGCAATTCACATGTCTATACATGAATAATCTAATGGTTAAGTCAATTAGACACAAGCACTACCATACCGCATAAAGTCTCAATTTACTTAAAGGCACCAAAATATTGGTGTTCATGAATATCACTCATTTTTAGAAAATGACTAGTCACAACAAAGTTTATATGATATTTCAAATTTAAAAAATGGAAATGATGTGAATATCCTGTTTCCAGGAATAGATTTATTCAGCAAACAGGGAAACAAAAAATAAGGGTTTGTCATATAGAATGAAAGATGTAAAAGCAGACTGTGTTTCCTTCAGATGATAAGTACATGCATATCGTGTGATTTATTCAGATACTATAAAAATTCATGAAAGGATTTGTGATCAGAAGTGATAGGCAAGCAAAGTAAGTGGAAAACTGAATATGTAAATTGTGCTTTCAATATAGGATGACAATTTTCCAATAAATGAGCCTATAGATGATGATTTTGTATCTGTAACACACATCCAGTATTCTACATTTTATGCTTCTACTTTCATGATGTCAATTGCTACTAAAGTATCAAGGTGGGCGCTTTCTTGGTTCTTAGATCCAATAAATTTTAGTATTTTGGAACAGTAGTATAAATTCATGGAGTTTGACTTGAATATCAAGTTTGAGGATACAGTATTTAGGGTATTGTTAATTGGCCTAAAGCAGCCAGGAACATATTATGAATACGCAGACCCACAGTAAACTAAGAACTAGGGACTTGATCTCGGGGAAAGATAAAGGTCCAGGCAAGATCTTAAGCCGAAATAAAGCAATGGAGCAAACATCAATCAACAATCATTACAGATGAATGCAACTGATCTCTGATGTGTCTGGGTGGCAGCTGTGTGTGTGTGTGTGTGTGTGTGTGTGTGTGTGTGTGTAAGAGATAGAGAGAGAGAGACAGAGAGAAAGAGATGGAGAGGGAGAGAGAGAGAGGAGTGTGTAGAGAATTTTAATGTGGCTTCCATATTTACAGTTCATAGAGCATTACTTGTTAGGGAGAAGGTGCTCATACCAGAACTCTCATACCACTGTCATCTCTTTTTACTGCAAAAACACTTGCTTAATATCTGGTTATAAAGGGAAAAATAAACAAACTTTTTACATGATTGTTTTGAAAATTAATTGGCATATTGAAGGCCAAAGGGAGGAATTGGAGATTAATATAATCTATTTCCTCTCTTCTGATTATTACACCACAATAGCTGTGATTTTCTGGAGTCTCCTGTAATGTACTCATTGATGAATTACTAATATGCTTAATAATATGAAACATATGAATGAGAAATAGATCAGCCAGCAAGCACAATGAACTAGTGATAAGATCAAGCTTTTGAGAAAGTTGCCACATCTTTTAGGAATGCAATTCCTTCATATGAACTTCAAATTTTATGGCTTTCCCTGTGTTATTAAAAGGTAAGAATGTACTGTAGAAACAAAAATTCCTGTTCAGCCAAGTAGAAAGTGCTCATGTTGCCAATTTCCATTCCATAAAACTCTTTGTTAGAGAGCTTTCATTTATTGTACTTCAGCACATCATCCTTCCCTGTTGGAGACAGGAAAAAAGATAATTTTTTTTGAATATTATTTTACATAAGTTAGTGTGTACAGGCATGATTTGTATAATTACAGAAGTTTGTAATAAATGTAAGTAGGGATCATGTCACAACTAAAGAACATAATTAAAATCACATAACAAGATTAGAAGTCACAGCATTTTGTGCATGAAAACATACATGAGATTAGTTGCAGAATTTCTATTTTGAGATAAACTTTATATTAAAGTATAAAGCACTTTACTAAGGGTTGAAACATTTTCTTCACAGATATATTTCTTAGAGATATTTTTGCTTCATAATTTTAAGAAGAAAAATGGCCCCAAAGTAATTATTTTAAAAAAAATTATTTTCCTGTTACCATGTGATTAACCTCCAAATTAGAAATCCAGATATAAGATTTAACTTAATTTAACCAAAAATATTTATTGAGTATAAGAACCTTCTGCTTTCTACATTCTTCACACTAAGTTTACAAAATATGATGAGTCTGAAATAATTAGTCTCTTTGTGACCTGTGTTGATATTATTTACAATGTGAGCGAAATGTTTAAACACTAGTATTTATTTTAGCTTAGTTGCTCTGAAGAGACAATAAATGATGTAATCAAAGGATAAAAATGTCTAGATTTAATATTTAGAATTCAGGAAATGTTTTTGACCACACTGGTTACTGGAGCCTTCTCAACAACCTCATGAGATAATTTATATTGATGAAGCAAAAATCCCAGAGGTTAGACATTTATGAATAAAAAAATCGTGACATTCTGAATATATAGAGCCCTGTATCAAACATAGAAAATTTAGCTTTTAAATATCTGAATATATTAATTCATTTAATTGCAGGGTAATTACTTGTTCTGAAAGAAGATAAAATTGCATTTATTTTGAAAAGTAAACCTAATTATTCATTTGAATAAGAGACAATATTTAAAATATCATTCATTCAAGAAACAAGATGTACAGTTAGTTGTTTTTCATGGCAATTATGTTCCCTAACTTACTAGAAATATTAAATTAGTAAACTTAAATCATTGCTTTGTAGGGAAATAGAAATTTAGTTTCCTAAAACTCACGACTATAACTTTTTCTCAAACAATTACTAAGTAATAATTTTATGTTTTTTTTATCATGGAATCTTATTTAATATATTTTTATTCATTAAGTTAAATAACTGGCCAATGATAATATAAAATATTCATTAACAAAGTTTATTTAACACAAGTATTTTATTCACAAGACATATCATGGTTCTCTTAAAGAACACTAGAAGGCAGTATATTCTTTATTAATTTTTATTTATTTTGTTAAAATTTATTAATTGTCAGAAGTGTCAATTCCATAATATATTTAAAGCATTTGATTATACTCCCTCTATTTCCCTTTCATTACCCTTTTTTCCAAAGATCGTCTGTTTTTCACATAAAATTAAATCTATATATATGCACATATAATCTAATTTTTAAAAAATAGATTTAAGCTAAACTGCAACTTAAGTCAAGATGTACAATGGAATAACAGGATGGAAAAAACTTGAATGTTTTGGTTAACTTCTGAATTGAACTATTATTATTATTATGATTAGGGTTAGGATCCCAGACAGAATTAGAATTAGGGTTAGAGAAATAGAAAATTTAGGTTCAACACAGGATGACCCATTGCAACAATGATACTCAAAGACCCTATGTTGAAAATGAACTTTATACCATGGGGAGGGAGGACTATGGGATGTGAGGTAGTAGGAGAACAACAAAGAAGGGGGTAACAATGCTCAACAACAAATGTATTCATTACCTTACACATGTAACTAATCCTTATTTAAAGCATCTTTACTATAAAATAAAATTAAAAAAATAATGAAGACGGGCGCTGGTGGCTCACACCCGTAATCCTAGCTACTCAGGAGGCTGATATCAGAGTACCACGGTTCAAAGCCAGCCTGGGCAGGAAAGTCCCTAAGTCTCTTATCTCCAATAAACGACTAGAAAACCGGAAGTGGCATTGTGGCGCTCGCCTGGAACTGAATAAAGCTGGGACAGCGCCCAAGGCCAAAGTTCAGACCCCATGACCGACCAAAAGAAAATGAAAAATAAAACCTGACAGGAAACAGAAAAATACTTAAAAAATTTAGGCTCAAAATGCAAGTAAAATTTAGACCTACACGCCGAGCAAGAGAATAAATGTGCAATAGAGGCTTGCTATTAACATTATGATTTGCTTATATGTAGGCTTAGGATTAGGCAAGGTGTTCCAGTTAGAGCTGGGGTTAGGATGAGAAAAAGATGTAAGATATAAAAAGGTGTATATAAGTAAGGTGTATATAAGATGTAAGATATAAAAAGGTGTAAAACTAAAGCATATTTTAAGAAGAATGAATGGCATCAAGGTTAAAATGAATGAAAACCAGTGTCTGTGTTACTTTAAACATTCAGATATAATTTGGCTTAAAGTGTGAGTTACTTTTTGTTCTGGTTAGGGTTAGGAAAGGATAAGTTTTAGGGTAAAATTTAGCTTTCCAATAAGAAGTAGAAGCAAAATTTTTTTTTGATCGAATAGTTATCCTTACATTAACCACTTGATGTTAAATCAGATTGTGATTAGGATTAGGTTTCTGGTTAAAGGGGGTTGAGAATAGGATAAAGAAATTGGTTAAACTAGTGACTTGTGCCTGTTATCCTAGCTACTCAGGAAGCTGATTTCTGAGGATCGCAGTTCAATGACAGCCAGGGCAGGAAAGTCCATGAGAATTTTATCTCCAATTAAACACCAGAAAACCCAAAAGTGGTGCTGTGGCTCAAGTGGTAAAGCGCACACCTTGAGCTAAAGAACTCAGGGATCACATCCATGCCTAGAGCTTAGGGATCTTGCCCAGGCCCGGAGTTCAAGCCTCATATCCGACAAAAAGGAAAAAAAAAAAAAAGAAATGTGTTAAATGTTAAGTAAAGCTGAACTTATTTCCTGTTTCTAGGAATTCAGAAAAAGCTAGGATAATAGAAGTACATTGTATTTCATAATATCAGGATTTGAAATCAATGCATATATGATTCCTCTTAAGGAACAAGATAGATTCCGAGATAAGAGTGAGAAAATCTGTAGGGTTTAGGAAAACCTGCAATTTATTTCAAGAATTACAAGTGGAATTTCAGTAAGGATGACAAAAAAAGAGAATTTTACATAAATTTTAGAATTGGGATATCATTAGTGTCTTGGATATGGTTAGGATTCTAGCCATATTTAGGATTAGAGTGAAGGAGAAAGAAATGGTAGTCAAATTGGAGGTAAATTTTAGAATTAGCCTGGTAGGAATTAGAATGAATGTGAACTAGATTATTGCTATTAATATTAGAATCTACTTCCAATTAGGCTTATGGTTATTCTCAATGTTCTAGTTAAGTTTAGGGTTAAGTTTAGGGTTAGAAAATGACTATGATCTTGGACACAAATTGAAATATATTTTTTGGAAGGCTTATTTGAATCAAGTTAGGATGAGTGGAAACTAGTGTACTTGTGTTAGTGTTAATATTGACATATAAATTGGATTAATATTAGGGTCAGTATTTTGTTCTTATTATGATTAGTGTTATTAATAGGAAAATTTTAGTATAAAATTGAGTTTTCACTAACAAGTAGAAGCAAAAATGTCAGACTGAATAGTAACTACAGTATTATCATTATATTTATTTCTCAGTGATCATTCTTGTAATGATTAATGAGAGTTTTCCAGCCAGGTTTACGTTGAGAGTTAGAGTTAAGTAATGGACAAGATGTAAGTAAATCTGAAAATGCTTTAGGGTACAAGGGTTCAGGAAAAGCTAGGATAAATGGAAACTGCAGTATTTTTCCTGATAAGAGAATTTGAGATCAAATAATATAATGGTTCATGTTAGGGAAAAAGATCACTTCAGCAGTACAGTCAGGAAATTTGTGGGAATTAGGGCAAATTGAAACTCATTTCCAGAGTGCAAACTGGAGTATTCATTAGAATGAATAAAAACTAGAGTATTTTTCTTAAACATTAGAATTGGACTATCATTAGGGTGAAAGTTAGGTTTGAATTCCAGCTGGAGTTAGTGTTAGCATTAGGGAAATGGAAAGTTTAGGGTAAATCTTCGAATAACAAGTCGAGTTAGAATTAGATTGAATGTGAAATAGGAAACTGCTAATAATATTAAGATTAGGGTATAATTGGTGTGAGAGTTAGCCTCCAGTTAGGGTTAGAGTTACAAAAATGGTAAGATACTGAGTAAAACTACAAACTGTTTTTAGAAAGATGAGTTAAATCAAAGTTAGGATTAATAAAAACTAATGAATTTGTATGGCTTTTAGAATCCAAAGGCTATTAGTGCTAGGGTTACTTTTCTAGTTCAGGTTATACTTAGGTTTAGGGAAGGGAAAGCTTTAAGGTAAAACTGAGTTTTCTGCTAACACTTTCAAGTAAAATAAGTTTGAAATTTAACAAAAGCTATAGAGTTTTCCTAAGTCTCCTATTCAGCGTTCAATAGGGTTAAATTTAAAGTAAGTTTTATAGTAAGGTTTAGACATATAGTTAGGGTTAGGAACTAGACTAGATTTTAAGTAAAACTGCAACTTCTGCTTGGAGATATAGGAGTTCAGTAAAAGTTAAGATCAGTGGATACTATGGTAGTTTTCATGAAATGAAAGTCTGAGATTAATGATTCATAATAGGGAAAGATTTCAGAGTCCAAGTCAGGGAATCTGTAGGATTTGGAGCTAACTGCAAATCATTTCATAGTCAATGAGTATCTGTTAAGATGTGTTTAACCTCGAGTATTTTCCATTAATTTTAGGATTGGGTTACTATTATCATCAAGGTTACTCTTAGCGTTCTGACCAGGATTAGAGTTAGGATTAGGGAAATGGAAGATTGAGAACTTGAGTGACTTACTTCCTTTGTGTATGTATATGCACTATTCTAAGGCTTGAACTCAATGCTTGGGTTATGTCCCTGAGCTTTTTGTTGTAGGCTGGCATTCTACCACTTGAGCCACAAGTCCAATTCCAGGTTTCTTTGGCAGTGAATTGGAGTTGAGAGTGCCACAGACGTTCCTATCTGAGCTGACATTGAACTGATATCCCCAGATCTCTGACTTCTGATTAAAAATAGGATTAAAAGCATGAGCTACCAGTGCCCAGGAATGTGCCTGACTTTTACTGAATGTTTTTAATTTTATTTGAGATTGAGAATTGAATTCAATATCTGACAGCTTTGCTCACTATGTAGCACTCTGCCACTTGAGCCACATATCCAATAATGATTATTTTAAATAGCTGGAAATCATTAAATTTTCTTCAGACGATATGTATCATTACTGTTGTTCTAAAATTTATCCTAACCAAAAAAGATTTATAGACCCTGGAGATGATATCAACAGATTTTTATACTTTGCTTCTAATTGCATAACATTTTAGGGACATGATTTTTAAATTATTATTTTAAGTAACAAAGGGGTTGTCATTAAACTAAGAAATTTATGCATGCAATATATCTTTATCAATGCCAACCCTTTGCACATTCTTATCCATCACTCCCTATGAACCTCTTCCTTCACTCCTCTTAATTTTGTAGGATATTTACTAGATTCCTCTCTGCATTTCCCCCCTTTTCTCCTGTTCATACTTCTACCATTTCCCCATTCACTCCTCTTTTGAATACCCACTTCCATATGATACAGCACCTCTACTCCTAGGCATTTACCCGAAAGATTACAAACCAAGATATAGTAAAGGTTTCAGCACAACCATGCTTACTGAATCAGCCCAAATACCCCTCAAGAGAGAAATGAATCAAGAATATGTAATACACACACACACACACACACACACACACACACACACACACACACTGGAAATTCTACTTACCCATCAGAAAGAGTATTGTACTAGTTGTATCTCTCATTTCTCATTTCATCTGCCTGGTATTGCATTGTCATCATACTGTCCCTGTACTGCAGTAACTGACACATGCAAACTGATGTAAAATATTTTCATGGTTATCGGCTAGCCATAGATTCGTGAATATGAATTCTCTGCTCATTCTCTTTGTCTATTTGCCACGCCACATACACTTGGTTAAAACTTCTGGAATGAAAGGTTTTGGACAGGAGTGGAGCCTGGAATAGACTCAAGCCCCAGGCATCCCCCAGGAGTTGGTGGAGAACTGGATTCCCTAAAATGACAATCTGGTCAGACTTAACCCGTTGTTCTCTGAGAAAGAGAAGTTCCAGTGTGACTGCTGCTCACCACAGTGACCCAGGGCCCAGTGGCAGGATGCCTGCCTTGTGCCCTAACAAGTCCCACCTGGGAGAGCATCTTTCCTGCCTCCAGACCAGTTCAGGCCTGCCATTGTATACAACAACCCTTGTTTCCTCCTCTAACAAGCAGCTCAATATCCAACCACTATGGGAACCCAGTCCGAGAGGCACAATGGAGGGGAAGCTGCCGAAGCAAGCATTTGGAAAGGAGCAGAGATCACAACAGGCAAAGCAGCCATGAAGATGTGTCTGCAAGGAGTACTTAGCTGGGTTCAGCAAAGAGAGGCTGGCGCAGGTGGGCGGAGCACTTCCATAAAGCTGCCTGTGGTGGATAGATGGCTTTTGATTTGACATCGACAACACAGTAAGGGACTGCAAATTTAATGAATAGTCTCTGGCCAGAGAAACAAGGTCAAACGCTTAAGTTTCTGCACTTCAAGTGGTTCCAGGTATCTCCAGCTGAGTGGACATCTTTCTGTGACCAGTGGGTGTCACACCACCTTTTGTGGAGTCTGCGTGAGAGATCGCGTTGGACAAAGAGCTTCAAGGAAACATGCCCTCAGGAAGGGGGTGTTGGTTCAAGACTTCCCATACACTTGGTTGCACCTTTATAGCCTCTACCTTTATTCTTACTATATTCTTCTTGGCTGTACATTCGTTGCCTTTATTCTCGTTTTTTTTTTTTTTTTTTGGTTTTTTTTTTTTTTTGGCTATTTTTCTATTGATCCAGGAACAGAGCATGTTGTATTTTTCCAGTCCAATAGAGACGGCTTCTCTAAGTAAAAAAGACTAAGGCCAAAGATTAAATGTGGACAATGCCCCAATCAATCTATCATCTGATGTGACCTTGCCTCCAGAAACTCCTACAACTTCACAAGCAATTTTGCAGCTCACGCATAGTAAATATAGAGACTTAAAATTTCCAGATATGTCCAACAGACAAAATCAATAAATTAAACTAAGTTAAAAAGAGTTATCTCAGTAGTTCAGAGAGTTCTAAAAAAGAAGGGACCTCTGATTACAAAAGAAAAAGAAAGACTCTCCCAACAGTTATGATTAAGTTTAGTCCAACTTACGTTATAGGGAATAGATGGTGGTTTCACACAAAATATAAAGTTAGTAACATATTTCCTGAACCAACCAAGAACCATTTCCTTATACAGGAGCTTATAAAGATGAAAATAATTGGATAAAAATAAAAATAAAATTAAAAAGAGTACAATGTAAGTACAGCCCTATCTTAGGTTTGTTAATTATTAAACATAAAAAGGCTGAATAGATGACGCATTCTATTAAACAATATGCTAGACTTGTTTCGCACAGTTGGTGGGATAGTCATCAATTTTCATGTAATTCATCAATACTTTGCTTTAAAAAATTGATTACGTGCTTAAATAAACAAAGAATCTATGTCACAATCACACACTGTATAAAAATGTTAATTCTCCTCAATAAAGATACACTCAGATGCAATTCTTTTGAGTCTGTGTCTGTTTGTCACTTCGCCAACTCCTTTATGCACCTATCCTGAGATCCCTGTCCCGTCAGTCTCAGTGCTCCGGTCGAGCTGGTCGGTCGCATCTATTCATGCCTTTGAGTAGTCATTGTACAGATTCATTGTACCATTTGTTACACAGAAAAGAAATGAACCACTTGTTTGTATACATATATATATATATATATATATATATATATATATATATACACGTATATATATTTATGTATGTATGTATATACATAACATACATGGACATACACACACATATGGATATCTACTAAATACTTGAGTGTATTTTATGTTTTCAAGAATTATGTAGCTAACAAAAATCACATGCATTTTCCTTCCTTTTCATTTTTTTCAAAACCTAAATAACTGTCTCTTTTGAATATATAATTTTAAAGAGAATGTCACCATCTCTGATCTGTCAGTGGCTTTGAAATTAGATGTGCAAATAGGATAAATTTATTTAGTATTTTTGGTGAAAGAGAGGAATATTACTAGGGTTCTATTCAGGGGTTCTCTGCTTGTTAGACAGGACTTTGTTTGTATAGCCCCAAGCAGCTCAACTACTTTTGCCATACTTGCCATTTTATGTACTTGAGGTCTTGAACTTTTTGCTCAGGTGTGATCTTAGATTAACCGAGAATTTGCTACCTATGTCTCCCACATAATTAACTAGGATTATAGATGTCAACCACGATGGCAAGCACATTTGTTGAAATGGCTGTCTTGGCAGTTTTTTTCTCTGTCCTGGCCTTTGACCATGATCCTTATCATTTCTGCTTCCCAATCAGCTGGGATTACAGGTTTGGGCTACTATACTTGGTGTACATGACACCTTCTGTTTTTTAAAAGAGTTTTTACTCTAAAAATACTGTATAGAGGGGATTATAGTTACATGAGCAAGATAATGAGTATATTTTCTATCAAGCATTGTTACCTCCTCCTTTGTTTTTCCCTACCCTCCCTTCCTTCCCACCTCCACAACTACACACCCCCTCTCCTCCCTTCCCCAGTTCCCTGCCTAAATTGTGAACTTCCTTTCTCAACATAGTGTCTTCTGCATCTCATTGTTACAATGGGTCGGCCTGTATTCCTATTTAAACATTTTGTTTTTTCCCTTCCCCTCCCCAATCTAGAGAAGTGTTTATACAAGATGCAGGGCACCAACATTAAAAACAGTGAAAACAGGGGTTATACCGTCGGGGAGGAACATACAAAAAAAATCTCATGATAGATAATAAACCCTATCTTGGTGTTCATATCACTTAACATCATCTTATCTGGTCATATCTACATAGCTTTTGGACTTTTATGCTAGTACCAGACATATACTAGTTATTGCAAATAAGGGAAACCAGAGGACCTATGTTTCTTTGGGTCTGGCTTACTTCACTTAATATAATTTTTTCCAAGCCTCCTTTTAGAGCTCTCTTATGACCCAACAAACCCACTTTTGGCCATTTACCAAATGATCACACACAAGACACATAGCTACCAGCACAACAATATTTATTGCACCATTAGTTACAACAACTAAGATATGGAACTAACCCAGATACCCCTCAGTAGATGAATGGATAAGAAAATATGAACTTGGTACCACATACATATTAATCTCATCTTCCATTTGAATTTTGCCTCCAGCAATATATTTCTGTTTTTTCTTTTGTATTATTATTATTTTGGGGTCCAGTCGTGGGGCCTGAACTCTGGGCCTGGGCGCTGTCCCTCAGCTCTTCAGCTCAAGGCTAGCACTCTACCACTTGAGCCACAAGGCCACTTCCTGCTTTTTTTCTTTTTGCTTATGTGGTGCTGAGTAATCAAACCCAGGGCCTCAGGCATGCAAGGCAAGCACTCTACATAAAGTCTTGTACATATCATTGTTGCAGTGGGTCCACCTGTATCCCTAATTAAAAAATTGTTTTTTCCCTTCCCCTCCATAAATTATACCAACATCAAATACAGTGAAAGCAGGGGTTATACCGTGGGGGTGGGAAATACAATGCAACAAATAAATCATCTTATAAATATGTTAGTAACAAACTCATGAAAGAAAAATAAGACATTTGAATCTTTATCTTCCGCTTCATTTCACCTAATATCAACTTATTTGATTTTTCTGCTTGTCTCAGATATATACTAGTTATTGCAAATAAGGGAAAACATAGTACCTGTTTCTTTGGGCCTGGACTACTTCACTCAATATAATTTTTTCCAAGGCTTTCCGTTTCCTAATAAATGGGGCAATGTCATTCTTTCTGATGGAGGCAGAGAATTGCATTTTGTATATAGACCACATTTTCTTGATCCATTCATCTACTGAGGGGTATCTGGGTTGGTTCAATATCTTAGCTATGGTAAATAATGCTGCAATAAACATAGTTGTGCTGGTAACTTTCGTATTGTCTTGTTTCTGATCATTTGGGTAAATGCCCAAAAGTGGGATTCCTGTGTGATAGAGGAAATGTATGTAGAGTCATTTGAGGAAACTCCATACTACTTTCCAAAGTTTTCCTTGGGGGTGATTCGCTGGTGGGGCTTGAACTCTGGGCCTGGGCGCTGTCCCTCAGCTCTTCAGCTCAAGGCTAGCACTCTACCACTTGAGCTACAGTGCCACTTCCAGCTTTTTTTTTTTGCTTATGTGGTGCTGAGGAATCGAACACAAGTCTCAGGCATGAAAGCCAAGCGCACTATCACTGAGCCACCTTCCCAGCCCCTCCAAAGATTTTAAACAAGTTTACACTCCCACCAACAAGCAGTAAGGTTCCCTTTTTGCCACATCCTCTCTAGCATCTATTGTTCTTATAGTTCTTGATTATAGCCATTCTAAATGGGGTGAGGTGGTATCTCAATGTTGTTTGGATTTGCATTTCTTGTATGGCTAGGGAGGTTAAGCATTTCTTCATGTGTCTATTGGCCATCCTTCTTTCCTCTTCAGAGAAGTTTCTCTTTAAGTCTTAGGCCACTTATTACTTGGGCAGTTGTTTCTTTGAGGATTTGTTTTGGGGGGATTTAATTTTTTGGGTTCTAGGTATATTTTAGATATGAGAAACTTGTCCATTGTACGGCTAGTGAAGATCTTCTCCCAGTATATTTGCTTTCTATTGAACTTGCTAGCTATGTCCTTTGCCAAGCAGAATCTCTGCAATTTCATGCAATCCTATTTGTCCAACCTTTCTTTCATTTGCTGTGTTTCTGTGTCTCTTTTACGAAAATATTGGCCTGTGCCAAGGTGACCTAGGGTTTCTTTTATTCACGGACTGAACTCACAAATTATTCATGCTGGTTCAAAACTTTGGCAAAGTGGCAGGGTATAAAATTAACCCTCAAAAATCAATGGCTTTTCTCTTTGCCAACAATGAGAAAAGCGTGGCTGAAATCAGGAAAGCAACTCCATTTGTAATAGCCCACAAAAAATAAAATACCTAGGAATTAACCAAAGAAGTGAAGGATTTCTATGATGAAAACTTTGAAAACGTGAAAAAGGAAATCAAAACAGAACTTAGAAAGTGGAAAAACCTCCTATTCTCTAAGTTTTGAAGGATCAATATTGTGAAAATGGCAACACTTCCCAAGGCTATCTACAAATTCAATGTTATACCCATCTATATTCCAATCTCATTCTTCAAGGAAAGAGAAGAGGCAATACAAAAATTCATATGGAGCAATAAAAGACCCTAAATAGCAAAAATGATCCTTAACAGAAAGAACAGTGCTGAAGGAATATCAATACCAAATTTCAAACTCTACTAAAAAGCCATAGTAATCAAAAGAGCTTGTTACTGGCACAAGAACAGACCTCAGGACCAATGGAATATAATTGAAATCCCACAAATGGACCTACAGGCATAAAGCCACCTAATCTTCGATAAGGGAGCTAAAATAAATAGAAAGGAAGACAGCCTTTTCAGTTAATTTTGCTGGCAAAATTGGTTAATCACTTGTAGAAAATTAAGCTAGATCCTTATATATCACCCGGCACCACAATCAACTCCAAATAGATCAAAGACCTCGAAGTCAAAACAGACACTCAAATAGTCATTTTAAATATGATAAACTGCTTAGTGCCTCTGGCTCACAAATATAGTCCTAGCTATAGTTAGGATTATAGGTATGAGAAACAAATACTAGGTGTGTGTTGTTCATGATGGTTTGTATTGGCTTGTTTTAATATTGTTTGTTTCTTGTACTACAAAGCTCTTATTTTTATTTTCACCTATGTGGGGGAGATATGTGCTAGCCAGTGATGAACCTTCTTTCATTGAGATGGAGCCATGTGGAAGTTCTTGTCTAGAATGGCGTGGAATAGAAATCCTCCTGCTCTCAGCTCCCCATGAACCTGGGATGATAGACATATTCCATCACGCAGAGCCAGGGGTTGGGGAGCATTGCAGGTAAAACTACACTGGTCTTGAAATGATGTCCCAAACAGGTAGCTTTACAGGCTTGTACCTCCAAAACATTGTTGTATTCCGTTGCACTTTGAAGTAGTGTTTGTATATACTTAGAGATACAATGATAACACACTACATGTTTAATATATAGAATAGTAAACATAATTAGCATGTTGATCTCCTAAAACATTGAAGCTAATGTATTTTGTTAACCTCCTGACTCTGCTAGTTATTTTTTGGAATATACAATACACATGAATACATTGATAATGTGCACTAGAAGATTGGAAGTTGATAGAGATAGACAAGTTAGACTATGTGTAGTAAATATATATTTATCTATTGTTGCTCTGAAGAACATTAACATATTCAACATGACAATACCATCATATATTCACCATGGCAATTTTCCTACATTGTACAATTTTCCATTTCATAACATGCCATCTTTTATCCTTTTTACATTCTCCTTATAAGTATGAATATTTTCCTGTTTCTTACAATGCTTTGAAATTATTAAGAGGGAATTTAAAATTTTGTAGGGTCTACTGAAATTATATCATTTTGTTTGGTTTTGTGATGCTAAGTCATTAAGACCAAGTTTTCCTGAAATTTATGCTAGCAGACTATATCACTAAATTGTATTCTAATTAATTCTTATTATTGTATTTTGATATAGGGTTTTACTGTTGCTGTTTTATGATATAGAGTGTTGTGAAGGTGGACTAAAACTTGCAACCCCACTGTCTCCAGTAACAATGCTTTATCACCAGATTCTGGAGGCTCATATTTATAACTAGCTAATCAGGAGGTTGAGACCTGAGATTTAGTTCAGATAGCCTGAGCAGGAAATATTATGAGTCTCTCCTCTCCAATTCACTACAGGAAAGCTGGCAGTGGAACTGTGGCACTACTGTTAGAGCACTACAGTCAAGGGCTGAGATCTGAGGATCACGGTTCAAAGCCAGCCCAGGCAGGAAAGTCCATGAGACTCTTATCTCCAACAAACCACCAGAAAACCAGAAGTGGTGTTGTGGCGGTAGAGCACTCACCTTGAGCTGAAGGGCTGAGGGATAGCAACCAAGCCCAGAGTTTAAGCCCCATGGCAAACAAACCCAGGGCTGATGAGACCCCCTGGCAGAGTATTGGAATAATTGCTATCTTTCTGAGACTGTTTCACTGGGGTCTTATCAAAGGAACTTGGCTTGAGACAAAGAAGTGCACTCCCCGGCTAATTCGTTAGTACTGGGCTGTCAGAAGATTTCATTTACCTCATAAGTTAGTGGAGGCTTAGCAATTTGCTTGCTGAGAGACTAGGTTTAAAGGAATGAGCCAGTGGCACCCAATGTCCACCCTCACCTAGGAAATCACTATCTTGGAGACTTTTGAAGGAATATAGACAGAAGAAAGGATCCAACTTGAACTTGAATTTGGGGCTTGAGTGTTGTCTGATTTGTAGCACTCTACCAATTGAGCCCAAGGTCTAGTTCTAGCATTTGGCTGGTTAATTGAAGATAAGTGTCTTTAGAATTTTACAAACTAGAGAGGGTTCAAACTGTGATCCTCAGATCTCACCCTCCTGATTAGTAGGATTAGAGGCATGAGCCATTGTGTATTTATTGGGACAGATGCACAGAATTTCTGAGAAATTGTATAGACATACCTCTACTTTTTGTCTGTCATTTTTACTTTACCATGTGGGACATAGCCAGTCCCATTTGTGTCCTGTTAGTTCATAAAAGGAGAAGCATAGAGTTAACTTCAGAAAAGGAGAAGCATAGAGTTAACTTCCTACTCTCCTCCTATTGGTAAAGATCCTTCTACCATATCTGGGAGGAAGATGAACAAGTGAAAAAGTAAGTGGATGTTGGCACAAAGAGAAGTTTTTGTCCTTGAAAACTTGGTATTTTCAGGTTTCTGAATCAGTCAACTTTCTTCTTTGCACACCAGTTGTGATTTTCACCAGGGAGCTGAGGCTTGGCACTTCAGTGAATAGCAGATTACACAGTTATGGATGTGCTTGTGGTTTTGGATTCTCATGGATGACAGGGAGGGCTGTGTACAGCAAATCCAATCCAGTGGGGAACAACTTTTTCTTCCTATTACAGGGAGAACTTTAGGTGATTATATTTGAGACATTTCTATAAGTGGGTTGTGAGGAGCATGCTGCTTGCAGGAGTCTCTTCCCACTTCCCAATATGCAAGTCCTGCCAGAAAGAGGCTATAGTACAAGACTCAGAATGGGGAGTGTGGGCTCTCATTTTCTTTGCCACTAATTTGCACACAGCATGGTTTGTTCAATCCTCCCTATGTGGATTGACTTCTACTCTGATCATTTCTATGAGCCCAAGAACCATGACACTCAAAAGAACTTACATAGTATGTCAAGCTCAATATGCCCTCTTTAGACCTGCTCTTCTACTTATGTATTCTTCTGGACTAGCTGGAGGAACCCATGACCCATGAGACCAAGAATAAGAGGAAGAAGACCTTGTTTAGATGCCTCATGAGTAGGGATGGAACCTATGTCTCTAGTGGTGGGCCTGATTGGCCAAGAGCCCTTAGTACTCCCCAGCTTGGCAAAATGTCTTGTTATTTATATTCTAGGCCAGGTAATATCTGTTCTCCTTTTGAAAGAACTTGGAAGTAGCCACTCATTAGAAACACCCTACCTTCTCATCAGTTTTCAGTCCAAACTCAAATCCTATAGCTTCCTGCATTCGGTCCTAATGGAAGTTTAGTCACACCTTAACTTCTAGGGTCTACTCTAAGACTCCTGTACCTCTTTCCATTCTCAGTTTTGCATCACCCTAGAGCAGCTCCTGTAGAACTCTAGATAAAGAACCCCCATCATTGAAGTTGTCTATGGTGACTGATGGAGATCAGAATCCATCACTGATCTCCAGAAAGCATGTGAACGTAGAGGTTTTTTTTTTTCAATCTGTAGAAAGGCCCAAGTAGATTTTGAGTCCTGTGGACATCCCACTGGTTCTGAATCCCACATGTGATGCAGGTACACCTGCACATCCCACCAAGGAAGAAGACGATCCAGAATGTCTCCCACTGATGTTCACAATCCAGCTAGATGAGCTCCAAACCGATAATAATAATAAAAAAATCATGTCATAGTGTTCAGGGTAAATGTGTGCTAATGGAAAATGACCCCCGTCTATGTTCAGAAAAACCAATAAGTGAGGTCCAAAATCTAGATTCAGCTGAGGAAAGGGAATCTTTCGTCACAGAATTCCCAGAGCAATGTGTCCACTTGCAGGGGATCCAATTTCCAATTGAGAAATTAGAATCTGTCCCTACCTGGACTCAGGAAGAAAATCCTGTCTTTAGTGAGGAAGTAGATCCCTTTGAGGACTCTGAGGCAGAATTTCTGCCTGAAGGCAATTTAGAGGCCAATCAACATTTCGAGATTCCTTCTCCTCTTTCTGAGAAAATCTTCTTTTTCTTGTTGTCCTGATTGTTGTAAGAGGTTCATTGTATTTATTCTTCTAACTTTATTAAAATGTCAATGTTTTTGACATATTCTAGAATTCTTGAATCCTAAATGTTTCCTTTTAAACCTACAATCTGAAGCATCGTGAATACGTGTTCTGTGAGATGGGAAATACAAAGTGACAGGGGGCTGTACAAGAGATCCTACTGGACATAATGGGAGATGTTAAATACACAGGGAATGGCAATGAAGCCAGGCCATGCCTATATGGGGTGATAAGGTAGCTACAAAAGGTTAGGACATAGCAGATCACATGTCCTAGAAAACTATTCTGTCAATTGGGACAAATGCCACAATAATTATAGTGGTATGTGGGACACACTTTCAACAGTGAGTTCCAATCTGTATACATCTTCATTGTGCTTTGGGCAAATATGGAAGAAAAATTTGGTTCCAATAATATAAAAAGTTTACTTAGGGCAGAAAATATTTGAAAAAATATATAGGAGATATGTATACTGGAAAGTAAAAACGATCTTCAATAAAAGAAAAGGCTTACATATGTGAACAAACACAAAATCAGGAAGAAAAAACACAATTAAATCAGTTATATGTAAATGCATATTATATTCTTTATGTTATATAGTGTAGATTATATGATATATAAGATTTAATATGATTTTTCAAATTAAAAAGGCACTTAAATTTTTAGTCTTGAGTATTTTTTTGCATAAAACATTAGTGTAATTATTATTGGAGAAAGAAGTAATATAATTTGATTATAATTATATGAATATATATTTGTTTTTCTAGATACAAGACTGATTATAAATAGATGAATAATTACATACATATATTTGTATATATCTATGAAGTGAATATAATGAAAATGAATATTATGAAACTGACTTCAGTATGTAAAAAAATTTGAGTCCATAAACTCAAGCTTGTAATCCTAGTGATGTGGGAAGCTGGGTTCTGAGTTCTAGTATTTCTTACCCCAAGCCCTAGATTTTCAGAGGAGGCCTGGACCCGCGAGTGTAGCCAAGAGACACATATACAGTGGGATCACATTCCCTGACCTCAGAGGAAAGTCAGTAGAAATCAGGACAAGCCTCTGATCTTATGACAGTCTACTCAGTTCCTGTACCAAGATGGCCACCTGTAGAACATCAAATGGAAAGTTGATATTCCTTCCAAAATGTTCCAAAAAGAGACTTCTGAACCATAGTCTCTGACTATATTGAATTAAAACTTACTTCTGTTCCCAAGCTGCAAACACATAGAAATATGGCAGGGCTCAAGCGAGATGGTCAAAGACTCACAAATACATAAAATTATATACTGTTTCAATAATTCAGTGACAAATCATCAAAGGCATATCTTCAATTTTTCTTTTTTTTTTTAAAGGAATTGGACACATACTCTGCGTTTATCAGGAACTGGTTATAGTTTGGTTGCTGAAATGTTGAATGCACTCTTGGGCAAAGGAGACATATATCTTGGGGAAAACGTGTGGGGGTTGGTGTCCTCACACAGCTTCACAATAAAATGGCCATAAATTCTGTGATGTCACAGCCACTTTTGCCATAACAGCAAATAGGTGTCAGGCACTGATTTGGCCCTGAAGTGGACTCAACAACACCAAAAGGCACAAAGAATGAGAGGGAATGACTACTAGCCAACAAACTTCAGCTTGAACAGCTGTCCTGACCAGAAGCTAGGATAAATTGAGTTGGAGAAGCCTGATCTCCATGTAAGGCTCCTGAACACTAAGGACTAGGCACTATTAGAGGTGTTGGAGAAACAGAAGTGAATGTGGCTCTCTCCTCACCAATTTCATACTGGAAAGAAAACCAGAAATCGTAATGATAATTTCTATAAATCAGAGACATGAAATTGGTGATTTTGTGGCAACAACGTAACATTGAGGAGGGATGTTTATATGAGAGCAATCATCCAGGCAATTATCTAAGAGCAGGTACTTCAGGCAGTAAGAACAGTAAGTACATCACCCATTGATGGGAATGGACCTGACTTGATTCAGAAAAGGAAAATAGCACTGACATGCTTGCTTGTGAAATAAGAATGTAAAGGTACAAAGAAGAAAAAAGAGATCAAAAATTAAGATAGGAATAAATTAGATAGATATTGGATGATGTTGGTTACAAGAAGAAAAGTTCTGATTTTAGTTTAAATCTCACATGACCCACTGGAACCAAAATGCAAAAATAGTAGTCAGACACATCTGATTCAGTAAAGAATACTTTTAAGGGGCTGGGAAGGTGGCTCAGTGGTAGAGCGCTTGCCTTGCATGCTCGAGGCCCTGGGTTCGATTCCTCAGCACTACATAAGCAAAAAGAAAAAAGCTGGAAGTGGCGCTGTGGCTCAAGTGGTAGAGCGCTAGCCTTGAGCTGAAGAGCTGAGGGACAGCGCCCAGGCCCAGTGTTCAGGCCCCAAGACCGGACCCAAAAAAAAAAAAAAAAAAAAAAAAAAAGAATACTTTTAAAATGTGAATCTAACTGGGCTCTTGTGGCTCACAACTGCAATCCTAGTTACTCAGGAGGCTGATATCTGAGGATCAGGTTTAAAGCAAGCCCAAAGAGGGAATTTGATAAGATTGATCTCCAATTAACCATGAAAAATATGGACATGAAGCTGTGTTTCAACTGGTAGAGCACTAGCCTTGATAAAGAACTAAGGGACAGCACCTGGGCCCTAGGTCCAAATCCCAGGACTTCACAAAACAAATAGCCAACCAATAAAATTTGGTACGGTCATTAATCCTTAGAATTCTAATTCAATATATTTGGTATGAGCCTTGGAAATTTTATTGTTAGCAAATGCTCTCCCCGGATATTTTGCTTCATTACCAGCTTTCAAAGTCCTGGCATCACCACTGTCTCCTCCCAGTTAGCATAGCAGTCTACCACTGGAAATTTGAAGATATATTTTATTAATCATAATAATTCTGATCATTTTCCACATACATCAAATGAGTAGTAGCCCTATTCCACTATTATGAATATTTTTAATCATCCTTTGATTTAATAAGCATTAAGGCTTAAAAATTCTAGTGTGGTTATCAAATTAATTCAATAGTCATCATTCTTCCACCCAAATTGTAACATGTGTTTATAAAAGGAGAGACTATATGAAAGTGTGCACACAACTTCTAGCTATAATACTCTCAAGAAGTAAGATTTTACAGAAATGTCCTGATTGCTTTGCCAAAGGAAAGGATAAGAGATTTAAATAAGCAACTTAACATCTCAGAAGGAAAATGCTATTGGCTTTAGAACAAATTCATTTGCCTAGAAGTGAGAAAATGAGTTTCAGAAATGCCAGAGGCAAAGGGTATTATTCAAATCACCTTATCATGAGGTACAAGCAGCCTGTCTAGATCAACCTTCCAGGGAAAAAAGCAATGAATGAGAAGCAATTAATGCTTCTAAAACAAGCCAGTTGGTGGTGGTTCATGCTGGTTATCCTATCTACTTAGAAGTCTATGATGAAAGGATCTCAATTCAAAGCCTAGCCTGGAAGAAAACCTTCCTCTCTGCAACCAGCAGACAGGAAGTATCCGGTCTGTGCCTGAAGCCCAGATGGACAACTTCTGCCCATAGACATCCAGGTACACAAGACCACCCCCATCTGAAATATTATCAAATACATTCAAATAATAGCTCCTGTTTAGGAGATAATATTTAAAAGACGTATCAAAAACATTTCATGAGTTCCTGTTAAAAAAAAGTCAGAATGAAAGTGGAAATATGTACTCACTCACTGAAAGGTAAGTAACTGACCAGAATGATGTTAATGGGTTACCATTTTGTAACTTATCCACTCAACCGTCTTTCCTCACAACTTGTCAGACAGCCTGAACAGTGAGGTGTTTGAATGCAAGGAATGTGTGTGAGAATGTAGCTTCTGAAAGTAATAATCAAAAGCTAGGCACTGGAAGCTCAGGCCTGTAAAACTAACTATTCAGAACCCTGAGATATGAGAAACTCAGTTCAAAGCCAAATGAGCAAAAAAGACTCACGACCAATTAAACAGTAAATGAAGAAAGCTGAGCTATGCTTCAAATAGTTGAGTGCTATCATTGCATACAAAAGCTAAGGGACAGAATCTAGGCCCTGAATTCAAGCCTCAGTACTGGCTCTCATACACAAAATACTCATGAAAACACCACAGTATATGCATATGTTAGCAAGGGATGTAGATGAATGGGATGATGACATCATTTACCTCACTTTAATCTCAAGCATTCTGTAGAGGGTTGCTCAGTCTGTGAAAAGCCCTAGCTGAAATCTTTCCTCAAAATCAGTACATACATCTTCATTTCCCTCAGCACATTCACACACAAACACACACACACACACAACACACACACACACATACACACACATAAAGGGCTATATTTTTCTTTTTTTAAGGCTATATTTTTCTAACTAATTTTGAAATATGTAATCATACATACATGCTTCAGAATTAATTGCCCTTGTTTAAGTTTCATAGGGAGCTAATATATCCAGGTTCTGGCTCATTCTTGTAATCCTAGCTGCTCAGGAGGGTGGGATCTGAGGATCACAGTTTGATGCCAACCCAACCTAATAAATCATCAATATTGTTATCTTCAATTAAGTAGCAAAAAAACAGAAGTGGAGATGTGGTCTGAGTGGCACAGTGACAGTATTGAATAAAATAATCTATGCGAGAGCTCCAGATACTCATTTCAAGCCTGAGTTCTGTCCCACTAACTAACACTCCAAAAGCCAAAAACCCCCAAAACACCAAATCAAAAATATGTCAAAATATTTTGCAACTTTTGAAGCAAAATCCAATGAGGCAACATAGTTTCTGGTTTGTTGAAGATTTGGTGGGGAAAACCCAAATTCAACATGTGTTTAAGTGATTTAACGAACAAGCAACCAAATAAAATTTCCCAGTAAGGAATCTTCCTTAGTATTCACTGGGAACCCTGACAAAGTTATATTTTTCTATGCTTTTTGAAAATCAATTTTTTCTTTTTCAGGGAGGGAAATAGTATAAACTTTTACTATGTGTTATAGGAGTCATTGGAAGCTCCAAGTGAAATGAATGTATAACAAAAAAACACACAATATTACAAGTTTCTATGTCTCTGTTGAGACACTAAACACCTGAAATCGTGTGGCTTCTCAGAAAGAGAAGGGGGATGCTCAGCATCACTGGTCATAAAAGAAATGCAAATCAAAACCAAAACCACATTTGGATTCTACTCATCCCAGTTAGAATGGCCATTATCAAGAGTACAAACGATAACAGATGCAGGGGTGGATGTGGCTAAAGGGGAACACTACTACACTGATGGTAGGAATGTAAACTGGTTCAACCATTCTGGAAGGCAGTATGGAGGTTCCTCAAAAGACTAAACATAGGACTCCCCTAAGATCTGAAGTAGATCCTGAGAGGAGACTTGAGCTAGTACAGTTTTTTCTAGGCTTTGCCTTTGTTTTAGGGATTTTAGAGGAAAATAAAACCTTTAAAAAAGATTTACTAGACCTTGGCTCCAACCAGCCCAGTTTCTGGAATGGAAAGAATGCCCCATCCGGCCCCCCCCCCCCCGCCCCCCTCCCCGCCCTTAACAATCTAACCTGCCTTGATTGTTCTGTTAGGACTAACCAATAAAACAGATATGTTGTAATCTGGGTCCTACTGGCAATATCTCACGCTTACCATGAACTCCACATTTTTCACGTGCTCATGGTAAACTCCAATAAACTCCTCCTATGTGTATGCTTACAATAAACTATGCTTTTTGCGCGAGCTTTGCCTTACCCATTGAATTTGTGATTCATTTAAACCAAACGTGATAGCCTAGTTTAAACAGCCATTATGTGACAAACTGTAACCTCATTGACCACCTGTGTGTGGTCTAGTATGACTGTGCAATATTTTGTGTGTGTGACAATCTCATTGATCATATACATGACCAGGATTGACCTCATGAATTTTGCCTAAGATATGTATTCAAATGTTTTTTTTTTCTTTCATGCATTTGTTTCTAACACATTTATAAGATTATTTCTTTGTTGCTTTGTATGTCCCTCCCCCAAAGTATAATCCCTGCTTTCACTATATTTGATGTCGGTATAATTTGTGGAAGGGAAGGGGAAAAACAAGTCGTTTAAATAAGGATACAGGTGGACCCGTTGCAACAATGAGAAGTACAAGTTGTCTTGTGGAAAATGAACTTTACAACTTTGGTTGTGGGGGAGGAGGATTGGGTGGCGGGATGGGGGGAGGCTGGTAAGGGATGGGAGAGGGAAACAAAGGAGGAGGCTAAAATGCTTCTTAAGAAATGTACACATTATCTTGCCCATGTAATTGTAACCCCTCTGTACAGTATTTTCACAATAAAAAAATAAATAAAAAGTTTAAAAAAACAGAGTACGTGGGCCGCTAGGGGTCGCAGTATCAGCTCATGAGCCTGTGCTCGGGCACTGACAGAACAGTGTTGGAACCTTCTCAATAAAGTTGCTTCTTTGTTAACAACTTCGTTGTGGTGAGCTCTGTCACTCTGGACGACTAAGTGGGCTTGCTTGCTTGAGTAGGGGTCTTCCTACTAGAGATCCAACAATTCGAGTCCTCAGCATCTATCCAAATGATCTCAAACTAGGGTACAATAATCTACCTGCTCAACTATTTTCATTAAAGCATTGTTTACTATAGCTAAGATACAGATCCAACCCAATTACTTCTCAGTAGATGAATGGATCAAGAAAATGTGGTATATTTACACAATGGAATTTTATGCTTCTATCAGAAAGCATGACAGTGTCCCTTTTGTAAGAAAATGAAAGGACTTGGAAAAAATCATATTAAGTGAAGCAAGCCAGGCCCAAAGAAACATGAACTCTATGATTTCCCTCATTTGCAATGGTTAGCATTAGCCTGTTACTCCTGAAAGTGGATCATAATAGGTTATGAGCATATATATGACCATACAAAATGATGCTAATTGAAATGAACACCAAGACATAGAAACAGCAGGTCATCTCTTGTTTAGTTGTCAATATTGATGTAGCCAATGTACTGCAGCTAGTTCTTTCTTCTTACTTTATGTCATTTTTCTTTTCCTATTGGTTTAATCTATGGCAATTCCTGTCTATGATTCTGATACCCTGAATCCTGTATATGCATTTATCTAATTGGGGGAAGGGAAGGGAAATAACAAAATGCTGAAAGAAGTACAAAAGCTGACCCATTGCAACAATGATGCTCACAGGACACTTGGGTAGAAATTAACTTTACAATGTAATGGTAGGGAGGGGGTGGAGGGACGGGACAGAGAGAGAAAAACACTGGAGTGGGTAACAATGTTCAATGAAAAATGTAACTTACTCCTGTAAATGTAACCCCTCTGTACAGCAGCTTTATAATAATAAAGATTTTTAGAAATATAAAAATTTAAAAAAAATTTTTTCATGAAATCTCAAGCTGATATGATAACAACGGAACTTCTGAGTTCATGTCAAATAGATGTTTTGGACTTCCAAGAAGGTAGTACTAAGTACATATAACCACAATTAAGCGATAATGAGAAATGTAGCACTTTTAATTGTATTATAAGAATAAAGGAAAATTTCTTTTCATTTCTATTTACTTAGAATTCACGTTTGTGATCTGCATTGTTCCCAAGTCAGATTAATGTCTTTTCCTTAGCTTTCTTTGGTACGTATAGCTTGGACCTGTAATCCGAGGTATAAGAAGTATTCTTTGTTCCATTTGGAGGCCTAGCATAGAGCCACTTCTCCCTGGCCAAGAAGTTAGACTGGAGGATGCCTAATACTCGCTGTGGTTTCTCTCGCACAGCTCACTGAGGAACTTAGGAGTTTGAGAAAGTGACTGCTAATTAAGTGCCTCTTACTAATAAGAATTACTTATATAATTTGAAGACATATTTGGGTAACAAATAGACTAGAAAAAATGTTGTTTGATATTTTTTATCACTACATTTCTTTTTGTCTAAGTAGAAAAGACAGACTTTCCCTAAGGGCCTAGACTAAGCAAAATGGCTTATAGAGCTCAGATCATTTCTTTCCACAGAAGATGACAGCAATAGAAGAAAAACAGGTCCAAAACTGGTACAAGGTAGAGAGAGTTTGATGTCTCCTTAAATCTTAGGATCAAAAGCTCAATGAGGAACCCTAGGGACTGATGACAGCTTAAGGACCTAACATTTCCTGTGTCGTTCCATCATAGGAAGCGGTCAACAGTCTCCCATCACACTGTAGGTGCCATGCCTGACTGGTGACCTTGGCTGTGTCCTGAGAACGTCCAGCAGGGCTCTGTCATGGTCACTGGAGATTCAGGGTTGCACTCTAAGAAGACCTACAGGAAGGTCTGAGTCAGGGCTTTGTCAGATCTAAATTTGTAACAGGCACTCTTGTCTTCTTGCTAACAATGTGGATATACCATTGGGACCCTGCACACAAATTTATCACAAGTGTTAGCTTGCACCATTTCTTTATGAAAGCCAACAATAATGCCCTCTGGACATATTCTCATCAATATTTAATAGGTAAAAAGCTATAAAATCCAGTTCATCATGAGGAAAATACACAGATGAAAACCAAATTGCAGGAGCATTTACAAAAAAAGTTTTTCCGTACATATCAAATGTGACAAAATATTAAAAGTTAATGAAGTTAGGAAAGTTAAATTGATTTTTTTTTTACTATGGTTTCAACTGTCTTTTACATTTCAACTACTTAACAAAAAGAAGGTAGGCATAGCACCACCAGTGGCACACACCTGTAACCTTGCAATTAAGAAATCTGAGATCTGAGGAAAGTGAATTGGAGCTAGACTAGGTAGGAAAAACCGGTGAAAGGTTTATCTCCAATTAACTATTCAAAATCAAGAAGTGGAAATTTGGTTTAAGTTGTAGACTGTTATCCTTGATTAAAAAAGCTAAAGGTCAGCTCCCTGAGTTCAAGCCCCAGTACACACACACACACACACACACACACACACACACACACACACACACACACACACACATACACACACACACCCTATCTCAAAAATAACCAGTGACCAGAAAACAGAAATAAGATGATATTTTTCTTTATTTTCTTTCATTTTTGTCATCTTTTAACATTTATCTCTCTTTGAGAAGTTAAAGGCGTCATAGAAAAGGAGGGACAAAGGATGAACATGTGCAACAGTGATATTCAATTGGTACTATGTTGAAAAAGACCTATGCAACTTGTTTGTGGAGAAGGACGGGAAAACTGGAAGAGATGAAAGGAAAGGGTAACATTGTCCAAAAAGAAATGCACTCAGGAAAGTAGAGCACTCAATATGAGTGCAATTCTTTAGCAAAAGAGCTCAGAGACAATTTCCAGGTCCTGGGTTCAAGCCTCATTACTGACTAAAAAAAAAACATAGACAAAAGAAATGTAACCATTACCAAGTGAATGTAACTAAACCCTCTACAGCACAATAATAATAATAATAATAATAATAATAATAATAATAATAATAATAATAAGAAGAAGAAGAAGAAGAAGAAGAAGAAGAAGAAGAAGAAGAAGAGGAAGAAGAAGAGGAAGAGGAAGAGGAAGAGGAAGAGGAAGAAGAGGAAGAAGAAGAGGAAGAAGAAGAGGAAGAGGAAGAGGAAGAGGAAGAGGAAGAAGAAGAGGAAGAAGAAGAGGAAGAAGAAGAGGAAGAAGAAGAGGAAGAAGAAGAGGAAGAAGAAGAAGAAGAAGAAGAGGAAGAAGAAGAAGAAGAAGAAGAGGAAGAAGAAGAAGAAGAAGAAGAAGAAGAAGAAGAAGAAGAAGAAGAAGAAGAAGAAGAAGAAGAAGAAGAAGAAGAAGAAGAAGAAGAAGAAGAAGAAGAAGAAGAAGAAGAAGAAGAAGAAGAAGAAAAGTTAATAAAACCAAACCAGTGAGAGAGAAAAATTGAGGAGCAAGGGAAGAAGTGACTTTTCAAAAAAGATATATATCCATACCTGACATATAGCTGTAACATCTGTGTAACTCGCCTTTATAATAATAATAATACAAAAGAGGGCTGGGAATGTGGCTCAGTGGTAGAGTCAGCACCCCCTGGGGGTGGGGTGTGGGGAGTGGGGCATGGGGGGTAGGGGAGGTGTGTGGCAGGGAGATAAGAAGGAATGGGAAGGGGAAACAAAGGAGTGGGCAACAATTCTTGGTAAGAAATGTGCTCATTACCTTGCCCATATAATTGTAACCCCTCTCTACGGTATTTTCACACACACACAAAAAGACAATTTCAAGGCAGGTGCCAGTTGGTCATGCCTGTAATCCCAGCTACTCATGAGGCTGAGATCTGAGGATTGCAGTTCAAAGGCAGCCCAGGAAGAAAAGTCCCCCTAAGAGACTCTTATCTCCATTTAACAGCTCAAAAGCCAGAAGTGGCTCTGTGGCTCAATTGTTAGAATGCTACCTAACTTGAGCACAGAGTCTCAAGGACAGTTCCCAGGCCCTGAATTCAAGCCCCACAACTGACAAAAATATAAATAAACATCTAAATATCTGAATTTCTTGTGAAATGGTAACCTCACTGTATATACCTTAGTAACTATTACATTTATAAAAAGAATCTGAGAAATCCCGAAGCCATGAGTCCTTATGATGTTCATTTTCTTTCCAAAATTTCAAAGTCCTATCATCTGAGATGGTAGCACACAGATTGTAGCCCAAAGTGATGTGAAAATATGAAGCCAGAGATCCTTTCAGATTGTCCCACCAACTCTTTTATTACTGTAAACACACACAAAAAAAAACAAAACAAAGAAAAGCAAACAAAATAGAGTTTATGGTTAATTAAACTGCTATCAAATATTCCAGGCAGGGGCTCGGTAGGTGCCTCAGTGGTAGAGTGTTTTCCTTGCATGCATGAGGCCCTGAGTTCAATTCCTCAGCACCACATAAGCAAAATGAAAAAAACCGGGAGTGGCGCTGTGGCTCAAGTGGTAGAGCACTCACCTTGAGCTGAAGAGCTGAGGGACAGTGCCTAGGCCCAGAGTTCAGGCCCCATGACTGGACCTCCCCCCCAAAAAAGATTCCAGGCAGAATTATATTGTTAAATGATGAGTCAGTACATATGTTTTGTAGATACTGAACTCACATGTGTCACAAAAGTATCCATGGATTCATAGCTAGAAACTCTTAAGAGTAAAGCATATAAAT
This sequence comes from Dipodomys spectabilis, assembly GCF_019054845.1. Taxonomy (NCBI): domain Eukaryota; kingdom Metazoa; phylum Chordata; class Mammalia; order Rodentia; family Heteromyidae; genus Dipodomys; species Dipodomys spectabilis. The sequence continues at coordinate 817,303 of NW_024871338.1, forward strand.
TAGGTGAGTTTCATGGGTAGTCAATGAAGAGAACAACACACTGTATTCAGTCAGGTAACCTAGTTTATTTACTGAACTGCTGCCCATGCCATACATGGTAGAAAGGCATGTACAAAAAATGGGGCAACCTAACCTTGGGCGAGGACGTATCCAGGTGAAGTACCGGATGAGGTGTGGCCAGGTGGGGGAATATTCTGGCTACACTGGATCTAGATGTGACTTTAAGGCCTGGGACTCACCTCTGGTTAGATGGAAAGTGTGACCAGAGGCTGACAAGGTTGTGACTTAGCAGGAGGGGATGGTGGCTGCCTCCAGGTGTGCCAAATACATAGGTAACACTTAAAGGGTGAAAACTTAGTCAAGAAGTGGGAAGGTGTCTGCAAAGGGTCTGCATGGCCTGGGGAAGACCTAATACAAAATACAGGAAGTACCTCTGCCATGTGATTCCTAACTCCAAAAAATTCATTTTCAATCATTTTCTTTGTCTTCCTTCCTTCCTTCCTTCCTTCCTTTCGGTCTTTCTTCCTTCCTTCTTTCCTTCCTACCTTCCTTTCTTTCTTTCTTTCTTTCTTTTTCATTCTTCTTTCTTCTTTCTTACTTTCAAACTTACCCTACATTTTAATATCAAATCACCTATATTAAACAATGATTAACTCGAATTACATGTAATCATTTATTTCTGTCATATCTTCTAGAGGTAGGCATAACTGGAGTTCACACCATTAACTAAAGTGGTAGAATTTGAGAGGATCACCGTTCTAAATAAGTCTAGGTAGGAAAGTATGTCCCATATCAACCTACTAGGTAGGGATATTGGAATGCAATCATGATTCCTGTTTTTTGGGGTGGGTGCAAAAATTGTTACTCTATGAGTAAAGTAACTTAAACAAGAAAGGAATGGTGGAGTGATTCCAGTGGTGGAATACCTGTCTGGCAAACACAACATCAAAACTCAAATCAACTTCCTAAAGATAAAATAAGAAAAGGAAAGAAAGAACAACTCATACTGAGCAAGTCTTCAATGTAAAGATTTACACTAAATTATTGTCATTATAAATGCCATCATCTATTTCTAGGGGTAAACACATTTTGTGTCAAGCCTAAATGAAAAAATAACACACTATATATAAGGCTTTGGTAAAACACAGGTCTAGCTTAAAATAATGAACACATAAGTATGCATGTGCAATGGTGTTGCAAGTTTGTTAAGGCTTATGAAAGTACATCTTTTTGATGAACTTGACATGATGAAATTACCTAACCATACAGTTCAACAGACAGATACATACACACACTCATACACACACACACACATACACACACATATATATTAAGTAACATAATATATAAAAATAAAAATATTACAATGAATAAATTTATTGAACAAGTACTTTTCCCAAAGAATTATTTACCTGAAGCATTTACATGGTTGCTGATCCTTTTCAACTTTTTTAAGATATTGTTTTTTCTTTGTTTTTCAGATGAAAAAGCCTGTCAATAAATATATTTCTATGACATTCCTTTCTTTAGAAAATGAAAAGCACATTTTGTTATCTGGCTCTTAATGTATCATCAAAATATTTTTTTATAATTTCAAGTACATATTGTCTTAGACTTAGATCTCACTCATTCTCTTCTAATAGTACCTATGGGCAAGAGAATATGAAGGATCATTCTGTTACTTTGGGAGCTTCTGTCATTAATCACTGCAATAAATATTATGAAAATGAAACTGAAATTATTTAGAGAGATGACTTGAAAGTTAACTTTTTACACACTCATGTTACTCCCTCAACTAAATCATAGAACTTAAAATAAGTCACAAATTAGCTGTGTGCCAGTGGCTCATGCCTCTAATCCTAGCTACTCAGGAGTTGAGGTCTGAGGATGGTGGTTCAAAGGTAGTCCTGGAGGAAATCTTTGACACTCTTACCTTCAGTTAACCACCAGAAAACCGGAAGGATCACTGTAGCACAAGTGATAAAGTGCTAGCCTTAATCTGAAGAGCCCTGAGAAAATGCCCAGACCCAGAATTCAAGCCCCATGACCAAGAAGAAGAAAAAAGAAACAAAGGGGCAAAATGTAACATTTTTAAGCTAATGTGCACATATACACAAAAAATGTATAGAACTAAAACTATAACAGTCCCTGGACTGGCAAAGAAAAAGAGATTAATGTGAAATTGCCTTCAATAATTCATTTAGACACTCTATACCGAGAGCAGGCTACTGGAACGCACATCACTAATTGAAGAGGTAAAATTTGAGAAGATCACAGTTCAGAACCAATGTGCAAGGAAAGTAATAAGAGGCTCATATCATCCTAAAGCTTGGTATGTTGGAATGTATTTGTGAACCCAGCTACGTGGCAGACGGAAGTGAGGAACTTAGCCTCTGTTCAGCCCTCAGCAAAATTGCTAACCTATGAGCAAAGTAACTAAATTGAAAAAGGATGTTCTAATGGTAGGATGCTTGTTCAACAAACAAAATATCTAAATTCATATATTTTCTAAAAGAGGAAAGAAAGAAAGATAGCAAGAGAGAGAGAAAGAAAGAAAGGAAGAGAGAGAAAGAGACAGAGAAAGAAAGAATTGAAGGAAGGAAGAAAGAGAGAAAGAAAGAAAGCAAACAAGGAAGAAAATAGAAATAAAAAGGGGCTGGGAAGGTGGCTCAGTCCTAGAGTACTTGCGTTGCATGCTTGAGGCCCTGGGTTCGATTCCTCAGCACCACATAAACAAAAAGAAAAAAAGCCAGAAGTGGCACTGTGGCTCAAGTGGTAGACCACTAGCCTTTAGTTGAAGAGCTGAGGGACAGCACCCAGGCCCAGAGTTCAGGCCCCACGACTGGACTCCCCCCCCCCCAAAAAAAAAGAAAGAAAGAAAGAAAGAGAAAGAAAAGAAAGAAGGGAGGATAAAAGAAAGGGAAAAAGAGAGGTATAAATAAAAATCACTCAGCATGTGTTAGATTTTAATAATGACCCTAAATTATTTTAGATATTATTGCCATCATTTAATTCTGGGCAGAGACATTTTTCATCAAGCTTGAATAATCTATAGCATACCACAATCAAAGCTTTGGTAAACTTCAGGTCTGGCTTACTCTGTTGGACCAGTAGGAGTGTATGTCTAGTGCTGTTGCAGTTATGTTAAGGTGAGTGGGAGTTTACCATCCTGACGATCTTGCAGTGATGAAATTGACTAATTACACAATTACTTGGAAAGATCCCTGCTGAGACTTATATTAAGTCACAGGTTAACAAAGAACAATATTTACAATGAAATATATTGAACGACCAGGCATCATGACCAAAATTATTTTTACCTGATTCAGTGTGTGTTTTACATTCTATTTCACTTGTACATGTTCCTCATTCCCTTCTGTCTCATTATGTTGTCTTTCCTTGGTTTTGGTTTGTTTTCAGAACCATGGTATAACAGAACATTTCTTGTATTTTTGTCTTCTAGTCTTCCCAAAGTCTGTAGTTAAATATGCTTAAGTTCCTTTTGTTAGAAAATTTAAAGCACATTGAGTGGGATCTTCCTCATAATTTTGTTATAATCTCAAACATGTTTTTATTTCTGGCATTTTACCAGAAATGTAATCACACTTCAATCTTTTCCAAAGGGCACTTTAGTGGAAGGAAGAAAATCAAAGTTGATTCTGATAGACAATTTCTGTTACTAAAAACTCTGGTACATAGTAAGGTGAGCAACTCAGAAATTATTCATTAGAGAGATGATTTGAAAGTCATTATTTTACACACTAATACTCTTTCCTCAACAAAACCAGAGGATTTAGAATAACTAATATTTTTGAAGTTAATGGGCACTAATGTTACGAATTTTCTAGAAATAAAATCATCACTCATGAAATCTTATTGATACTTCAAAGAATACTTTCCAGCTAGAGGAATCATCTTCACACATTTTCGCACAATGTTTATCTGCCTGGTAACAGAACCCCAAACTAGACTAAGGCATCTAATAGCTATCTAATTTTTGTTGTCTTTATTTAATGTTGCTTTCTTATCATATTGATTAGTATGAATTCTATGACTAGTATAAAATCACATTTGTAATAAAGTTACTAGGTGGGACCTTCATGGATAAGATGGTGTGGGGTTTCTGGTGGAGCCCTGTCTGGTACAAAGGTGGAGTTGGTTGTGACACATCCTCTGTGGTGGAGCAGGGAAGGGCTTTGAGGGTGAAGGCCAGTCTGTGTAGGGCTTTGAGACATCAGGGAGTGGACTGGAAGGACTAGACTTATTAGGGGCTGTGTCTCTTGTGGAGTAGGTGGGACTTTAGGATGGAGACTGGCAGGTGGATGGGTTTTCAGTGGAAGAAGGTGGGGTCACTGGAGAGGAGGCTGTTTGGGACAGAGCTTTGAGAAGAAGAACAAGACTACAAAGAAGAGATTACTTAGAGGAGGGATTCTGGTGGAGCACTGTGAGCCCTTGTGGGATATGTAGGGTGGGATTTCACACCAGGCAGGGCGAGAAATGGAGGCAAGAGGCTGATAGAAGGTGGGGTTTCTGGTGCAGGAATGCGGAGCTATGAGGGAGAGGCTTTTCTGGGTCTGGCCTTGAGAGTGTAGGGAGGTGCTAGGAAGAAGTGGGCTAATAAGGGGCAGGGTTTCTGGTGGAGAATGGCAGGCCTTTTGGAAGTGTGTTAGGGTGGAGGTGGGGTTTCTGGCAGAGCAAGATGTAGTCGCGATGTATGGAGGAGGTTTTCAGGACCAGGGCTTTGTGAGAGCACTGATAGAATCCAGTGGACTAGATTAGTTAGAACGGGTTTCTGGTGTAGCCAGTCACCACTTCGAAAAGAAGAGTAATGTTGGGTAAGGATTTCAGTATTGCAAGGCAGGACAAGGACTTTGGACAGGGTTTCCAGTAGGGCAAGGCAACCTTCAAAAAGTGACTTTGGAGGGACAGGGATTTACAGTTGAGTCTGGTGAGGCTTCCAGAGTGATGCTAACTGGTGCAGTGGTTTCCAGTAGAGCAATGTGGTGGGGGTTTTCTGGAGCAGGTCAGGTCTTAGAGCCATGGGGCTAATTGGAGGAGGGGCTTTGAGAAAGAGTGGAAGGTCTACAAAGTTGTAGGGTAATTATGGGCAGGGTATCTGGTGGAGTAGGGTGTGGATCTGAGGGAGAATCCAATAGGGGGTGGGTTTATCTGGGGAGCAATATAGGGCATTGAGACAGTTGATTTGGGTGGTGGAGGGGCTTGTGGTGGAGCAGGGCTGGCTTTACAGGCAGGAGATGGGCTGTGTAAGAATCTTCTGGCCACAGTAGGTGGGGCTTCACGGGCAGTTTAACGAAGGTGGAGGTTTTTATGTGTAGCATGATGGGCTTTGTGGGAAGAGGTAGGTTCAGGGCTGAGTTTGAGACGTTAGCCCACTTAAAAGTAGGCTAGTTATGGGTGGAGTTTCTGATGAAACCAGGAGGGGCTTGAGGGAGCAGTCTGTTTGGGGGTGGGGTATGAAAGGGAAGTAGGATCTTGGAGGTACTAGAATATGGGAGCAATGGGATTATGAGGGACTAGAGCAGTTATGGGCGGGGTATCTGGTGGATGAAGTGAGGATGCAAGGGAGGAGCCCGATTTAGGTGGGGTTCTTGGTGCATCAAAGCAGGACATAGAGGAAGGAGATATGGTTGTGGCCTTGTTTCTGGTGGTGCAGAGCAGGGATTCCAGGAAGGGGTGGAGCAGAAGAAGGCTTTCCCTATAGCAAAGGAGGGCTTTTAGGAAGGAGTCTGGTGGCAGTCAGGATTTGAAAATTTATAGCAGGACTACCAGGTGGTATGTTAGTTAAATTTGGACTTTTTTAGAAGGAGGCTGACTGGAAGAGGGTTTCCAGTGGATCTAGTCAAGTTTTATGGGACAGGAGAATAGGAAAGGGGCAAGACTTAGTGAAGAGTGGGGATACAAAAAATAACAGTTACTGCTAATAGGAACACCATTTTCTGTCAGTGTAGAATTATATTACTTTATGTATGGGAGAGATATTGGAGAAAATAACCAAGTAATTACCTTCCTAGTGAAATTTTTCTTTATTCCAATTGAGTTAAAATAAAACCACAGGTCACATCAGGCTCAGAGGCATGCAGTAGACTAAGGCACATGAAGGACTGGACTTGATTCCCCAGCACAACCTTTAAGGACGACAAATAAAAAGTGTAAAATTTCTCACTTGGTCATAATGGACACTCCATTGTCTTAAAATTGTGAATGAATAGAACTTTTACTCTGGCCATTTTAGAAATCCTAAAACTAAATAAGTAGTAATGTTTTAACCTTATATAAGATTGGAAAATATATTAAAATAATTAGGAAAATATAAAACTGTTTGCAGAATGTTCATTCTCCCACATCAATTTTTAATCTAAAAGAATTTAAAAGCACAAATTTTCCATAGAATGAGATTGCAGCCTGGTTTCTTTTCAGTCATCAAAAGGGTGACTTAAGCAATGTGTCTTTGTCATGGGATGCATCAATGTTAAAACATATGTAAGAATGTGAAGCACTAGATGGCTGTGGTGAAACTGGAGGCTAAACAAGCTCTCACATAGAAAGAAATTTTAGTGTTCCAGTGTACAGTCCTACGTCAGAGAATTACACCAAATGTGCCATCACAGTACAGAGAGTTTGTCCAAAGGGGGAAAATCCAGGCAAGGAGAAAGATCTGAGCACTTGCCGGCAGCTGCGACAGTGGCGGCTGCTTTGGCAGTGGTCGTAGCCACCATACCTGCAACACAGAGAGTCTGGGACAGAGGTGCCAGATGCAGGAGGCAAGCAGATTCTACTCAACACCAGCAAGAACTGAGAAGGAGCAGATATCTTCACCCTGCAGACAGCAGACCAGAGACGACCCAGGAACCAACACTCTGGCAGTATGAGTAGAAGCCTGCCATCCTCACTCCTTCTCAGAGAGCACAGGAGGGAATCCCACTCATTCCCCACCCCACTACCAGAGATCTCCCTCTTTGATACTGGCAAAGGCCCTGCTGAGCTGCTAGCGCAAACTCAGGCTTTGGGAGAAAACAAGAGAGTCATTTAGCAGGTCACCTGAACCTGCCCAGACTTGCCAGGCTCAACTCCACCCAGGAAAAAGTCACCCACCCCAGGCAGAAGAAAATTCACCCTCAGGAGTGGCTTTCTTCACTGGGTAAACAGAGCCAGAGGCTCCCCCTCCCTATAGCAGCCTAGACAATCAATTGAAATTCTGTAAACGTAAACCCTGAGAATGGCTCCAGGCTGGGCTCTGTGAGTGTCTCAAGCTAGCCCCTCAGGGAAAACCTACTGTTTGCTGAAAGGCCTCAACTCTACCCAGAACCTAGCCTCAGCACAGCATCTCCAAACTAGAATAAACAGCTATCTCCCTCTTTTGCAATACTCAAAACTGATCTCCCTCCCACTGAACTAGCCTGGGAGGAGGATCACAAAATCCTGGGTAAAGCAGAATATTTTTCTGATTGTCCAAACTAACCTAAGTTACCAATCAAGCTACAGAAAAACTAAATACCACAAGCAGACCAGAGACTCCATCTAGAGACTGGTTACTAACACAAGGGAGATACAGAATCTTCCCATCCCCCACCCCAAACAATAAAAGAAATTTTTTTGTACCTTATTTTTAATTTTTTTTAATTTTTAATTCTTTTTAAATTTTGTTTTCTATTATTTTTTCTTTTCATCCTCATATAATTTTTGTTTTAGGTGTATATGTGTGTGTGCTTTTTTATCCCTACTGATCTTTTGATCCTTTTTCTTTCTTCCTTTCTTTTCTCATTCTTTTCACTTCTCTTTCATTCTGCTCATCCTCAGATATACATGTCATCAATTATTAGATCTTATCCCCCAACGTATCCAGAAATTTATTACTCAATTCATAATCTTAGACTTAAAATCCTTAATAGCAGTATTACCTCATTATACCCATAAATATTTTAAAACATTTTTATTTTTCTAGTTTTTCATGTCTCCTTTCTATTCCTCCCCTTCTCTTATCCCATCCCCATTCTTCTGTGAATACTATTTCTTCAAACTTGCAGTTTTTAGGGGTTTCACTTTTTAATTTTAAATTTAGGGTTTTCCATTTTTTCTTGTCTCTTTTTTTTCTTCTTTTTTCCTTTATTCTCTCTTTTCTTTTTCTTTTTTTCTCTCTCTGCTATCATTCTGTCCAATCCATTTCCCTCTTTGAGATCAGGACTTGGTTAAGTCCACTCTCCCTCACCTTCTCACATCCCTCGAATCCTTTTCCCCCCACATTCTTGCTAAGCCTAATCATTTCTGGTTGCAAAATTCTTCTTTGCTGTTCTTAGGCAATTAAGACATAGTTGTTTGATGTTGAATAGATTGTATCTCTTGAACTAGATTGTATCTGGAGACTTTTGACTGTGCAACTATGGATTTTGTTTAATGCTTACCTTACAATAGTGTTCTAGCACAAAACTGGTGTTACTCTCATGCCAAATGGGCAGAACAAACCGGAAAAACACAAGAAAAATGGCAAGTCTGGGGATGTCAACTCTCACTCATGACAATCAGGGACAGAACAGATAATAAATAGTCCAGAGGTGAGTTCCCAAAAAGCTCTACAAACACTTCAGGTAAACAGGGTAAATGAATAGAGTGAAAACATGCAAAGGTCTCAGTGTGAGCATGACAAGGATAGAGAGAAGGCAAATAAAGATTAATACATGAGTGTCATGAGCGTGAGGAAGCTACTCAAAGATTGATACAGGAATTTCGTGAGCAGATTAAGAACACTTAAAGAAAAAAATAGGAATTGCCTGAGCAGGTTGAGATCAAAGAGATAGACAGGAATTGCGTGAGAAGGTTGAGATGAGTCAAAGAGATAGATAGGAATTGTGTGAGCAGGCTGAGAACAGATGAAGAGAAAGTCAGGAATGGCATGAGCAGGCTGAGAACACTCAAAGAAAACTACAAGAATTGTGTGAACTTGAGGAAGCTAATCAAAGAGAAATATAGGAACTGAGAAATCGGGATGAGAATAGACTAAGATCAATAGAGGCATTCATGGAATCCATAAACAGAAAGCTGAAAGAAGTCAGGGAGACCACAAAAGGAATGCAGAATGGAGCCCAACAGAAGGAATGGCAGTCCAAGGAAAGCATATCCAATCAACTAAGTGATTTGAGAATATACACTAAACACCAAATTAAGGAAGTAAAGAAGTTCATAGAAGATCTAAAAAAAAGCTCCAACACAGAATTTGAAGCCATCAAAACCGACCATTTAGAAGGAAAAGAAATAAAAAACAAAGTAGAAAGGCTTGACAATAGATTAGACCACGCAGAAGATCAAATCTCAGGGATTGAAGACAGCCCAGGTATTATAGAGAAAGAACATACAACCATCCAAGACAAATCCAAGAAATATGACAGATCTATTCAACATTTGGAAGGCATCATCAGAAGGCCTAATCTGAGGATAATGGGTATAGAGGAACACCTAGAGAAGTTAATGGTCTAGGAAATTTGATTAACAAGATTCTAGCAGAGAACTTCCCAAACATGCAAAAAGATAGGCCTATTCAGATACAAGAAGTTTTTGGAACTCCAACTAGACCAGACCGGAACTGGACATCTCACCAATGCAATATAATCTGCAAAGGATCAATTCAGACCAAAGAAAAGATCCTTAAAGCTGTCAAGGAGAAAAGATCAATCACCAATAAAGGGAAACCAATTAGAAAAACCTCAGATTTCTCAGCAGAGACAACTAAAACAAGAAGAGCTTGGGATCGTGTATGCCATGCCATAAAGAGAAACAACTATCAACCAAGAATCCTGTACCCAGCTAAACTCTACTTCATAACTGAAGGTCAAATATAAACCTTCCATAACAAAGAAAAATTGAAACAATATATCTCTCCCAAGCCAGGCTTAGAAAAGAAACTTAAAGATATCCTACACATAGAAAATCAACAAGACCTCAATAAAGGCCAAGAAACTGCACCCAAACTGAGAATCCAAGAACCACAGGAAGAACCCAGTTGCCACAATCCCAAGAAGGTGGCAGGAACTCCCAAATACCTCTCAGTCCTATCTCTCAACATTAACGTAATTAACTCTCCAATTAAGCGACATAGACTGCCTAGTTGGATTAAAAAGAAGATCCTTCTATCTGCTGCCTTCAGGAGTCACATCTTGCCCATAAAAACAAACACATTTTGAATGTGAAAAGCTGGAACAAAATCTACCAAGCAAACGGCCACCATAAAAAAGGCAGGTGCTGCAATCCTCATATCAGATAAAAAAGACTTCAAATTAAAATCAATGAGAAGAGTTAAGGAAGCTCGCTATATACTAATTAAGGGATCCCTCCTTCAGGACGATATTACAATTCTAAATATCTATTTTCCAAACAATGGAGCAGCCAAATTTATCCAAGAAAAACTACTTTCCCTCAAATCCCACATAGATCCAAAGACATTAATTGTTGGGGACTTTAACACCCCACTCTCCCCACTAGATAGATCAACTCGGCAAAAACTCAACAGAGAAACCGCAGACCTAAAAAACTGCATAGATCATCTAGATTTAACAGACATCTACCGAATATTTCAACTGGCAGCATCAGAATACACATTTTTCTCAGCAGCACATGGAACATTTCCCAAAATAGACCACATTTTAGGTCACAAAGCAAACTTGTCCAAATTCAGAAACACTGAAATTATACCTTGCATTCTCTTAGACCACAGAGGAAGAAAATTAGAGATCAACACCAAAATCTACCAAAGAAAGTCCTGTAACACATGGAGGGTGAACAACACTGTTGGACCACCAGTGGGTCATGGAAGTGATTAGACAAGAAATTCAAGTATTCATGATATTCAACAAAAATGTACACACAAATTACCAGCTCCTCTGCGACATAACAAAGTCAGTACTCAGAGGCAAGGTATATTTCTGAGTTCCTACATCAACAAATTGGAGAGATCTGAAACCAACAATTTAATGAGACATCTGAGCCTCCTTGAAAGGGAGCAGCAAGATAAACCCCAATCTAGTAGATGGAAAGAAATAATTAAAATTAAATCAGAATTTAAATTAATTAGAATCCAAAAAGAACATAGAAAGAATCAACAAAACAAAGACTTAGTTCTTGGAAAAAATTAACAAAATAAACAGACCCTTAGGAAATTTTATCAGAAAAAAGATGAGAACGCATCCAAATAAATAAACTCAGAGATGAGAATGGAAACATTACCACAAAAACAACCAAGATTCAGAACATTATACGGGAATACTTCTCAAACGTTTATGCTCATAAGTTTGAGAACTTGGCAGAAATGGACCATTTTATAGCAAATATCAATATGGGGAAACTAAACCAAGATGAGTTAAGCCATAGTAACAGGCCCATATCAAGCATTGAAATAGAAACAGCAATAAACGGCCTCCCATCTAAGAAAAGGACCAGATGGTTTTACAGCAGAATTCTACAAGTCCTTCAAATCAAAATCACACCAATATTGCTTCAACTTTTCAATGAAATTGAAAGAGAAAATGCACTACCGAATTCATTCTATGAAGCTATAATAACCCTCATCCCAAAACCAGGCATGGACTCATCAAAGAAAGAGAACTATAGACCCATTTCTTTGATGAACAGTGATGCAAAATTTCTCAACAAAATTTTGGCCAATCGACCTCAACAATTCATCCAAAAAATCATACACCATTATCAAACAGGGTTCATTTCAGGGATGCAAAGCTGGTTCAATATATGCAAATCAATTAACATAATTCATCACATCGACACGAGCAAGGATAAGAACCACATGGTTATCTCAATAGATGCAGAAAAAAATTTGACAAGATCTAACACCCCCTTATGATTAATGTTCTGGAAAAATTAGGAATCTATGGAACCTTCCTCAATACAATAAAGGCTGTATATGAGAAACCTACAGCCAGTATTATACTCAATGGTGAAAAAATAAAGCCATTTCCTCTAAAATCAGGAACGAGACAAGAATGTCCACTCTCCCCACTGCTCTTCAATCTATTATTAGAATGCCTAGCTAGAGCAATAAGACAAAATGCAAACATAAAGTGGATTGAAAAAGGGAAAGGAAAAGTAAAACTCTCCCTCTTTTCAGATGACATGACCTTGTATTTAAAGAATCCCACAGACTCCACTCCCAAATTACTCACTGTGATCCAAAATTTTTGGCAAAGTAGCAGGGTATAAATTTAACCATCAAAAATCAATGGCTTTTCTGTATGTCAACAATGAGAATAGTGTGGCTGAAATTAGGAAAGCAACTCTATTTGTAATTGCCCCACACACAAAAAATAAAATACCAAGGTTAACTTAACAAAAGAAGTGAAGGGTCTTTATGATGAAAACTTTAAAACCCTGAAAAAGGAAATTAAAACAGAACTTAGAAGGCGGCAAAAATTCGCATGCTCCTGGATTGGAAATATCAACATCAAGAAAATGGCAATATTTCCCAAGGCTATCTACAAATTCAATGCGATACCTATCAACATTCCTACCTCCTTCTTGAAGGAAATAGAAGAGGCAATCCAAAAATTCATATGGAACATAAAAAACCTCAAATAGCAAAACGACCCTTAACAGAAAGAACAGTGCTGGAGGCATATCAATACCAAATTTCAAGTTCTAGTACAAAACCATAGTAATCAAAACAGCTTGGTACCCGCACAAGAACAGACCTCAGGACCAATGGAATAGAATTGAAAACCCAGAAATGAACCTACAGACATATAGCCATCTAATCTTCGATAAGGGAGCTAAAAAAAAAATAGAATGGAAGAAAGACAGCCTCTTCAGTAAATAGTTCTGGCAAAACTGGTTAACTACTTGTAGAAAAATAAATCTAGATCCTTATATATCACCCTGCACCAGAATCAACTCCAAAAGGATCAAAAACCTCGGAGACAAAGCATACACCCTGAAGACATTACAGGACAGAATAGAAGAAACCCTAGGTAATCTTGGCACAGGATGACATTTTGTTAATAGAGACCCAGAAACATAAAAAATCAAAAAAAGGTTGGACAAATGGTATTGCGTGAAATTGCAGAGCTTCTGCATGGCAAAGGACATAGCTAGCAAGATCAAAAGAAAGCCCATGGATTGGGAGAAGATTTTCACTAGTCATATAACGGACAAGGTTCTCATATCTAAAATATAATTGGAAATCAAAAAATTAAATCCCCCAACAACAAATCTTCAAAGAAACAGCTGCCCAATTAATAAGGGGGCTAAAGACTTTTGGAGTGTGTTCTTTACTCATATAAAACCTGTCTGTAAACTTCTGATTGAGAGTATTACAAAAGGAAACAATATGCCGTTTGAAGGCCAGCATAGAACAAAAGGAAATATTTGTTTTAAAAGTGTTCTGCTGCAAAGAAACAAAGACATGGATGTTTTAAAGTGTCTTATGCATGGATGTTTCACTCCTGAGATGATTTTCTTGTTGCAGGACTCAGTTATCAATTCCTTTAGTCTGGTCCGGAGTTTTCCATAGCAATAACAATTCTGAAAAAGCAGGATCCAGTGAGTATGATCAGCAAAAGCAGCCTCTTCTCAGACCAGTACTCCTTTAAGGAGGCTCCCAAAGAAATACCTGGTGTTTGTTTTGTTTGTTTAGTTTGTGCTGGTTCTGGGGCTTGAACTCAGAGGCTGGACCCTGTCCCTGTACTGTGTTCCTGCCCACCTGCCCCCAAAGCTAGTACTCTACTGTTTGAGCCAAAGCTGCACTTCTGGCTTTTTTGGTTTTTAATTACAGATAAGAATTTGACACAATCTCCTGTCTGGTTTGGCTTTGAACTAAGACAGTAAGAAAGTTAAGTGACATCAACTTTATGGACTTCTCTTTTGAACTAAGAAATACTAGATGAAGCTTATTATTAGGCTAATATTTGACAATTTGTAAAAGAAGAAAATATGTTCAGCAAAGGATCCATAATTAAATAACTCAGTAAATATAGGTGTACTGAATCATTTTGGAATTATTTTCTCTGCTGGGCAAGATTACTATTGACTTCATCATTCCTTTTGGGGAAACTTAAGGTCATATTTTCACTTTTTTCTTGGTCTTGCGGCTTGAACTCTGATCCTGGGCACTGTCCCTCAGCTCTTCAGCTCAAGTTGAGTGCTTTACTTTAGCTACAGCACCACTTCCAGGTTGCTTGTGGTTAATTGAAGATAAGGGTTTCATGGACTTTCCTGACCAGGCTGGCTTTGAACCACAATCCTCTGGTCTCAATCTCCTGAATAGCCAGGATTACAGGTATAATCCACCAGCACCTGGCTCATATTTGCATTTAGTCACTTAGTGACACTAGGTATACAAAGAATGGAAATCTCAATCAAATAATGAGACATTGCAGCTTTTCAGAATAATTGAGGTAGCAATAAATATGTCCTCCTTTTCCATTTTGTTACATTAATGCCTCATGAGCTATGGGACCCTTAGATTACCATCTCTTCCCTCTGTGTAGGTATATTTAATACTAGGAAATGTTCATAGAGAAATAAAGAAAGACAGGTTTTTAGAAAGCAAAAGAGATCAGGTATGAAAGAACACCCTAGAAGGAGATATATTTATCACACAGAGATTAAGAACTATCCTAGGAGATTTAGAATGTTAAAGGCAATGAGGAATAAGCCTAGTTGATAACTTGTTCTTCAAAACCAAAAATGGTTCCTTAGAATGGTTTCTGCTATACCTTATTGACTATCACTTATTCCTTTCATCTGGAGTTATTCCTTCTCTTCTGTCACAACTGTTAATTAGCCTCTGTCTTTTTGGTGCCAGTACTGGCCAAAAAGTTTCTAAATCTCACTTAGACTACCCTTCTCATTGTGATTAGCAGTGACCACTCAAAAGCCTGGAATCTGAATTTCCAGAATTACTCTTCACCTGACATCTAAGCACATTCCTGGCATTAATTGCCGTGACCTAATGAGCAAAACTTTTTTTTTTCAACACAGTATCCAAATATAGGTTAAGTACATTAATTAGGCACTATCTTCAGGTATCAGTATGGATGGAGCAATTATATATTCCAAGTATGGGTTCTTTATTTTGCATTTACTAACTAAATATTTGTTGCTGTTGTTGTTGTTGTTGTTGTTTTGTCAGTCCTGGGGCTTAAACTCAGGGCTAAGGAATTATTCCTCAGTTTTTTTTTTCCTCAAGTTAACCCTCTACCACTTGAGGCACAGCATCACTTCCAGTGTTTCTTTTTCTGTTTATTTGTACTGAGGAATTGAACACAGGGTTTCGTGCATGCTAGGCAATCATCATACCATGAAGCCATATTCCCAAAGCCCTAAAAGACTTTCTTAAGATGGCTTTACATTTTCATTCTGTAACAATGTATCATAATTTTGTCCAGAAATTTGTGCTAGGAAAGGACGTTGAGCACAATACTGAGTCCAATAATGCTAGATGGACAACGAATAACTGTCATAGTCTAGCCAGGGCACAGAGGGGCTTACGTCATGTAGCTGGTACAACAGACTGAGCGAGACAGCTCCTGAACCACAGCTTACCTCCAGAATGAGAGGGCCCTCTTGGTTCCAGCCACATGGGGATGCTGGGCCACCTCTCCAGCACCCATTCAATCAGTTCCTGAAAGAGAGAGAGTGAAAGAAAAATGGTCAGAATTGCACTTACGCCAGGTGCCGGTGGCTCAGGTCCATAATCCAAACTACACAGGAGGGTAAATCTGACGATCATGGTTCATATTCAGCCTGGGCAGGAACATCTATGGGACTCTTATCTCCAAAGAACCACCGGAAAATCATAGGTGGCGCTGTGACTCAAGTGATAGAGTACTAGCCTTAAGCTGAGGCGCTCGGGGACAGTACCCAGGCCCAGAGTTCAAGCCCCACAACTGACAAGCATTGGACTTCCCACCACAAGAAGTGGACTGAATAGCACCCCTTGTCCTAGGGAGCATGGCAGAGGAGTTATGAGTAGGTCACCCAGCTTCTCTCTTCCTCAATTTCCCCAGCTGCAAAACTGAACAAAGTGAAGGAACCCCTTCCTCATGGGGATAGGCTAATAATGAAAGAGAGCCATATTTTGTTTCATAATCCTATACCTGTCACACCATTAATAACACACACCATCTGAGCTCTTTCCGGGTATCTTCCTGTCATATTCTCACAGAACTGCTGAAAACCGTATCTGACTGCCGCTCCCTCTGTGCTTGGGCCTGCTCCAGAGATCCCTCTGTATTAATCCCTTGTTTCCTCACAACTGTCCCATGAGGAGACCGATGGTCGATGCCCAACCCAGAACTTCACCTGTGGTCAAGAACTGGCTGCCGTGGACTAAGTTTGGAAAAATCCATCTAAATAAATACTATGTGCCTACCATCCCAACTACAGAGGACTGGGCCTGGTGGTGCATGCCTGTCACAGATAGGAGGACCTCAATTCAGCCCAGCCTGAGCATATATTAAGCCTCAATCTTGGAAATGTCCGACAGAAAAGCTTGGCTCGCATGGTGGAAGACCTGACTGGCAAGCCTAAGGCCTTGAGGTCAAAACATAATATACCAAAAAGAACCAAAGGCCCATTGCCACAAGCTCATGTCTATAATCCTAGCTACTCAGGAGCCTTAGATCTGAAGATAACAGCTCAAGATTTAAAATAGGGTTGGCCTCGCCCATCAGACTTCATGATGAGAAGACCTGGAGTCTGACCTATGTTGTTGTGCTCCATACTAGCAGGGCTCATATCCTTACTAAGTGTTGGCCAAGCTCTCTGTCCCCCTGGGAAGCCACCCAATGTGAGCCACACTGACACTAACCAGGCCCAAGGGAGTACACAACTCCAGAGCACACAGATCTCTTGTTCTTTTAACAGTGCTGAGTATCCTTCAAATGTCCCTCCCTTCCAGGTCCCCAGAGCTCAGCTGTGAAGCTCATGCACCCCCAAAAAGATAGCAGGTAGAAGTTACCATAGCCAGTCTCCTTGTTACAACCGACATCTACACACACACACACACACACACACACACACACACACACACACACACACGCACACACACACACACACACACACACATCCAGACCGGTGACAGAAGTCTTGTCAATGCAGCACCTGCAATTTGTCCAATGATCACTCACCTGATTACAGTCAGGCTGTACAAGGAGAAAGATTATCTTTCTCTGTGTGTCTCTCTTTCTGTCTCTCTCTGTCACTCTCTCTTTCTCACTCTCTTTATCTCTCTGTCTCTGTCTGTATCTGTCTCTGTCTCTCTGACTCTCTGTCTCTGTCTGTCTGTCTGTCTGTCTCTCTCTCTCTCTCTCTCACACACACACACACACACACACACAGACTCAGAGCAGTGCCTCTCCTGAGTTTGTTGGAGACCAGATGGACCAGGAGCACCAGCAGAAGTTGGCAGAGCTGGGAAATGTGATCAGCCTGTGAGGATTGTTGACAGCTGGTGCGGGGGGACAGCCGGGGTGCATGTGTGTGGGTGGGGTGTTCCTCCCAGATATTCACCTTCTGTGCTGACCCCCAACACACTCACCTCCCTACTGGGCTTTTCTGGGAACCTCTTCAAGTGAAAGGGTGACTGAGCATAGAAGACAAGGAATCACACAGCAATGGGGTCTATCTTCCGCATCCAACACCCTCGACCCCAGAAAAAAGGAAAAGTACCCAGAAGGTAAGTGTGGACATGCTGCTCCCCACCTCTGAACTAAATCCACCAGGTTCCCACCAGGGAGAGGAAGGGTGCAGATGCACCGCTGTGTGGCTCTCACTTCTCCAGGCCAATGGCTCTGTAGCGCCCACTCCTCACCCAACCCTGCACCTCCCCGTTTCCTGGGACACTGAGGCTAGGGATGGGGGTGAGATCCTCAGGTCAACACCCACGCCCATCCCTGGGGCATTTGTGGCAGGGCCTGGGCCAGACTGTGGGGCATGGGGGAGGTGCAGGTCCTGGTCGGGAGGGGGGAGGGGAGGGGGATATGGGCTTGTGGGGTGTGGTCCTGCGTGGGTGGCCACTCACATGTGCTGCTGGGAGAAGCTGTTGGCAGCTGCTCCGGGTGAGGCCAGCAGCGATGACAGAAGCATGGCAGACACTCAGGCTCGGAGCAGATGACAGGGGGGCCAGGACTAGGTCAGGGCCACAAGCCGGCCAGTGGTGCACCATTACATCATTGCCTGAGGAATCCAAGAGGCACCACAGTTCTGAGCCAGCAATACCAGGTTTGAAATGCTGTATAGCTGGGAAGGGGAGGAGGCGACCAGGGCACGGGCTGACACATGGTGCGGCTGAGAAAGGCCTCTCTTCCTAGGCCTCAAGTCTCTTGCTCACCACTCACCCACCTCTACCTTCCTCAACTACTGGTAGTGTTGTCAACCACAGAAGTAATCCCGGTTCCCGGTGCTACAGGGCAGCATAGAATGTGGGCGTGGCCACCATTCTTGTATACCATTGATCAGAAAGAACCATGAAAGAATGGGGGTGTGTCTCGAATACTGTGATGTAGGCAGAATGGGTGGAGTCAAGATGACAGCAGCCCCTTTCCCAGCAAACTCTATCCAATCCAGTTGGGGAAAAGAGGGTGACCTGCTTTAGGCAGATGGCTGCACAGATTGTTGTGTATGTCTGTTTGTTGCCAGTCCCAGACCTTGAACTCAGGATCTAGGCACAATCTGTGAGCTGCTTTTGCTTAAGACTACCAACTGGAGCCACAGAGCTCTACTTCTGGCTTTGTTGGCACTGAAGTTGGACAGGGGTCTCAAGGACTTTCCTGCCTATGTTGACTTCGACCATGATCGTCCTATCACAGCCTTGTAAGTATCAAGGAGGACTGTTGAGAGCCACTGGGGCCTGCCTAATCATTGGTCTTGCTGATGTACTCGAACAGGCCGGTGAGTTCCCTACCCTAAGGTCTAAGTGGTGGGAGCTGGAGCCCACAGTTTGAATCCTGGTCCTGCCACCTCCAAATGGCAGGAGATTCTAAGAAACTCATTCCTATTCATATGATTATCAATGGAATGTGATGTATTTCATGATTGAATGGGAAGTTCTTGAATGATTCTAGGATAAAATTATACACAATAATATTATGGGACACTGATAGATTTTAACTAACACTTTAGGAAGCATTTAAACAATTATATTCATTAAATGGAGGTAGAATGAAATACCTAAGAATTGGGCCTCACATACTATAAAGGTGCTATTTTTTCTGCCAGGACTGGGACTTGAATGCACTGTCTGGGTTACACTGTTGCTCTGTGTGGGAAGGGGAAGCTTGCCTCCTTGAAGTAAAAAAAATTCAAGTCCGTTCCTTAGGTGTGAAATCGATCCCCACCACTAGAAAACATCCTATTTGTGTACATTTTAAATATATGATTTATATTCATATGTTGTCTCCATATTGTGTTCATTGTAGTTACTCATTTTATTTTTTTTGTTTTATTCATGTATTGACTGTTCATTTTATTGACTATTATGATACGTAGAACAGTAATTACATTGATTACATAGGACATATGTTTGCATATGTATTCCACTTCATACCTGACAACCAGGGCTTTCACAGAAAAGAAAACTTGTGTCACCATCAGCTTCTTATGCCACAATTCATTTTTTGGGAGTGCTGGCATCTGAACTCATTGCCTACAAGGCCCAATTCATGAATGGGTGAGTGTCAGCACACTATCCTGGGGCAAATTGAGCTGACAGGCAGTTTCCACGACCTGAGATTGAACCCCAGAGGTTGACAAAATAAGAACAAATTGACATGCAGATAGTAGTACATTAATATATATATATATAATATATACAATATAATATATATATATATATATATATATATATATATATATATATATATATATATATATATATATAGAGTGCCAGAGAGTTCTTTCCATTATTCAGTTATATAGATTACATTCCTACCAATTCTTGGGTATTTATTATGCCTCCATGTAATTAATGTCATTGTTTTCATCCTTAATAAACTATTAAGTAAATCAGTGTCCTGAAATTATTGCAACCCTGTAGGAAATAATATTCTTTTAATGCTTCATATTAAATAAAAATAATCAGCCTACTGAAATCATGATGTCGAATTTTATAGGCAAATCATTCACAAGCAACTCATTCAACCGTGACATTTATATCATTCCATCATTATTCCTATGGATGGGAACAAGTCTCCTAGGATCTCCAGCCAGCCGGAAGTGACATGACTGGGATTCGCCCTGTGGGACTATGGCTTACCCAATAGCCCACCAGCCTTCAGCAATGCAAGATGAAGTACCATTTGGAGCCATGTCATTCAGACACACATGGTCATGGTGCAAAATGTAAAAGCACCATCCCACCTCTTCTTTTCTGGGCATCCCCCCCAAGGCCTGGAGGTCTAGGATTCCGGGATTGGCTGTGGTTCCAGTGGCTGCACCCCAGCCTAGGGTGAAGGAAGCTGAGGCAGAGTTGCACTGACCTGAGTTCAAGATCTTGCTTGGCAAAAAAAAAAAAAAAAATATCCTCCTGGCTTGCAATTGGTGCCGTTTTATCTGCCAGGCTTTGGGTTTGAACTCAAGGTCTGGGTAACTCTGCAGCACTGTGGACCAAGGGGAAGCTCACCATGCTTGAAGACAAGAAAGTCAGGCCTGGGACCTAGGCCTGAATTCAAGCCCCAGCCCTGGGAAACATACTATTTATGTACATTGTAAAGATAGGATTTGTAATTACCTATAGCTGTTCAGTCCATATCTTGTTTGTTGTGGTTATTTATTGTATTTCTGTTTTATTCATTTATTTAGCATTTATTTTATTGACTGTGATAACACACATTCCATTTAGTATATAGATGACATCCTATCACATAGTATCTAGATTTGTAGACGTGTTCTCCATCATGACTGACACCCAGGACTCTCAGAGAAAGGGAAAACAGGTGTCACACTCTTCTTCTTACTACATGGTCCAATTGTTGGCAGTGCTGGGATATGAACTTAGAGCCTAGCAAACCCAATTCATGAATGGGTGTGTCACAAGACAATGTCTATCCCAGGAAGCTGCCAAGAATTTACGAGACCCTGAGATCAAGCCGCAGTGGTGGACAAAATAGCCATATATTGATAGGCAGGTGGTAGTATACCAAAAAATATATATTTGTATGGAGTGCCAGAGACATCTACCTAGGATTCAATGACATCAACTATGTTCCTACCAACTCTTAGGTAGTTATTACACCACCATTGAAGGAATAGGATTCTTTTCATGCTTAGTAAGATATTCATTAAGATCAATCAGCATCCTAGGATCATTGCGTCTAATTTTAGACTAGAGTAATGCACGCAGAAACTTCATTCAATCATGAGTTTGCTCACATTCCATTGGTATTCCCATGCATAGGAAGAGTCTCTTGGGAAATCACCTCACTGGTAGGTGTCAGGACCAAGACAAGAATTCAGGGCCTACATGGCTGCATGGGCCTATGGCATAGCCCACTAGCCTTCCCCAATGCAAAGTGAAGTACCCTTTTGTAGTTGTGTCATTGAGACCCAGGATGGTCACCATGAAAAGGAACAAAATATAAAATATCCATCCCACGGCTCTCTCTCTCTCTCTCTCTCTCTCTCTCTCTCTCTCTCTCTCTCTCTCTCTTCCATCCCATGGCTTTCTCTCTCTCTCTCTCTCTCTCTCTCTCTCTCTCTCTCTCTCTCTCTCTCTCTCTCTCTCTCTCTCTCTCCCTCTCTCTTTGTTGTTTTTTTTTTTCCGGCAAGACTTCAGGGCCTAGGATCCCAGGATCGGCTATGGACCCATGGCAGCCCGTCACCCTGAGGTGATTGAAGCTGATGTAGAGTTAACTCAGTTCGTGGTAAATCTATAGCACTGTTGGAGAAAAGGAAGCTCACCATCGTGGAAGACTGCAATATCAGTCTATGTTGCAGGGCCTGAATTGAAGCCCTAACACGGGCAAAAATAATATATCCACCTATTTTACACATAGGAACTCTATTTACATACATGTGTGGAATGTCTCTTATGTTCAGTGTAGTTATTCTTTTTATTGTGTGTCTTAGTCATGGATGCATTTTGTGTTTTATTGATTATGATGACAGACATAACTGTGCTGACCTGGATGACAACCTATTTCCATGACTATAGACTTGCCTATATAGCATTCTTCATCCTCCCTGAGACCTAGGACTTTCACAGGGCAGGAAAATAGGTGGATCGATGGGCTTCTCACATCAGGATTCATCTTTTGGCAGTATTGGGATTTGAACACAGAGTCTAGCAGGTCCAATTGGGGAAAGGGTCTAGGTGAGGATACAGGCCTGTGAGCAACTAAGGAGCTAGGCCATTCCCAGGACCTGACATCGAACCCCAGGGAGGGCCAGGATAGGAACAGATTCATCCTTGAAACATAGGATCTATATTGACATACATGTGCGGACAGCCTCTTGCAATAGGTGTACTTCTCCTTAATTTGTGTCTAATTCATGGAGATATTGTGTGTTTTACTGAGTATGGTGACAGGTATAACTGTGCTGACATGGATGACAACCTGTGCCCATGGTTATAGGGTTGCTTATGTATTCATTCTCCATCCTAGCTGAGACCCAGGACTTTCACAGGAGAGGAAAACAGGTGCAATGACTGGCTTCTGACATCAGGATGAATTTTTTGTCAGTACTGGGATTTGAACTCAGGTCTGGGTAACTGTTGCACTGTGGAGGGAGGAGAGGCTCACTATCCTTGAAGACTAGAATATCAGGCCTGGTCCAGGGCCTGATTTGAAGCCCCAACTGTGGACAAAATAAGAAGCCCACCTCTTTTAAACATAAGATCTCTATTTACATACAGGTGTGTTATGCATCTTGCACTCAGTGTAGTTATTCTTTTTATTTTGTGTCTTTTTCAAGGAGGTATTGTGTATTTTGTTGATTATAGGATGACATATATAACTGTGCTGACATGGATGACACCCTATTCCCATGGGTGTGGAGTTGCCTATGCTTTCTTGATTCTTTATTCTTGCTGAGACCAAGCACTTACACAATACAGGAAAACAGGTGCAAGGATTGGCTTCTCACATCAGGATGAACCTTTTTGTAGTGCTGGGATTTAAACTCGGGGCCTAGCAGGCCCAACAGCCCAATAGGTCCACATGAGCCTACCATCTTGTGAGCCACTAAGGAGCTAGGCCATACCCAGAACCTGAGATAGAGCCCCTGGGTGGGGGTGGGGCACAATATTCATCCATTCATAAGCTGAAGCTAGTATGCTAATAAATACCTAGTTGGATAGAGTAGGAGATGCTGTGAGCTGTGTTGGAATTCTATGTACCATGTGAGTACTGATTCTTGGATCTTTCCCAATGCCTCCAATTCTTGAATGTGATTCTTATTGTCACACTTCATGAACTCTTAATTTAAAATAATCATTGTGCCATATGTCTTGCCTATCATTTCCTATGAGAATCATGCATGAACTAAACTCTTCCCTAGGCCTGAATTCAAGTACCTCATAACATTTATAAACATGTTAAATATATGATTTATACTTACTTCTATATATTCAGTCTATATCGTGCTTGTTGGAGTGATTCATTATATTTTATTGTTGATTTACTTATTTAGCATTTAATTTATGGACTGTGAGTGCACCAATAACATTTACTACATTTCTTCCCATCTATTCCATAGCATGTAGCTTTGGAGACATATTATGAACTTGCACAGAAAAAGAAAACAGGTGTCACACTTGAAATCTTATAGGAAGAAATTTTTGGCAATGATGGGGCCTGATCTGAAGGCCTGAGAGGCCCAATTCATGAATGGGTGTGTGTCAGCACCGCTGCCTCTAGCCCATTCAGCTGCCAAGTGGATCTCAGGACTTGGGATCAAGTCCCAGGTTTGGCCAAAATAGCTGTAACTTTCTATGACGATGGTGGTATCTAAATAAATATAAATTTAGATATTTAGGTACTGCCAGAGGTATCTAATATTCAATAAGATATACTACGTTCCTACCAATTCTCATGTATTTAAGGAGGACTCCATTTAATCAACAGTTCTTTTAATGCATAATAATCTGAATTAAAATCAATCCGTGCCCTGTGATTATTGGGTGTAATTTTATGCTAGACACATTGATGGACTACTCATCCAACCATGACATTGATTACATTCCTCTGGTGTTCCTATGGACAGGCAATATTTTCTTAGGGTCTCCAGCCCTTTTTACGTGGCATGACCAGGATTCGAACTCAGGGCCTAGTGTCAGGTTGGCCTATGGCTTCACTGACAGCCCGCCAGCCTTCAGCAATGCCAAGTGACCTGCAGGTTTCAGCCATGTCATTCAGACCCAAGATGGTCACTGTGCAAGGAAGGAAAACAGAAACTGCTGACTGTCCATGGTTTGTGGCATTTTTCGGTGCTGTTTTCATTTTGTTTGGATGTATTCTTATAGGAGAAGCTCCAGAGTAGATATGATGAATGGCATCAACCTATGAAATTTGTATTCAATTCAATGAGTTCATAACACAGAGACTGTTTTCATGACATTGCATATGCCAGGGCTCCCGTCACTGCTCCCAGTGTAGCCTAAGGGTTTCTCTGCATCCCAGGCCGGAAGTCTCCCTCATTGTCTGGACAGGCAGACAAAAGGCCTTACTCCTGTACAGATGTGTAACAGGCAACTCCATCTGGGCCAATTAGTGAGGAGGAGTGTGGGTGGGCTCTGAAGGCCAGGAGAAAAAGGCCACTTTGTACACCAAGCTATCTCTCTTCCCAATGCTCTGATTTGACAGGAAGCATTCATTTGTGCCACCTCCCATGGCAGGCCATGTTCTGCGCACTTATACTGCCTTTGTAAGACTATATTCTGGTGTTCAGATACAGTGCTCAATATAATTCAGGAGTCCTTCTGGCAGACAACTAGGGCACTGAACTTAAAGAAATGTTTCATTGAGGCTGATGATGGGCCTATGATGCCTCTCCTAGGTTCCCAGAAGCTTGGGAAATTGAAGCACATGTCAGATATCACAAACCTTGCTGTCATCTAATTCTGGTGAAGCTCATCAGGTTTTGAAACCTTTGACCTCTCCCAGTTGGGCCCTGTGTGGCTAGATTTGGTGGTTGAACAGAGGGCCTGGGTGCTGACTATGAGCTCAGAGAAGTCTAGTGCTTTACCATTTTGTGTCACAGCTTCACTATTGCTTTCTGTGTGTGTGAGTGTATGTGTGTGTGTGTGTGTGTGTGTGTGTGTGTGTGTGTGTTTGAGAGAGAGAGAGTGCATTCACTAGTCCTGGAGCTTGTACTCAAGACATGATCACTGTACCTAGTGTCTCTTGTACGAGGATTGCCCTCTCCTACTTGAAACACAGGGCCACTTCAGGTTTTTTCCTAGTGATGTGGTCCTGATAAATGAAGCCCAGGGTTTCACAGATGCAAAGCACTCTACCCCTAAGGAACATTCCCTGCCCTGTACTTCAGGTTTGTTAGTTTGTTTCTGTCTTTTTTGTTGTCGGTTGTAGGAGTTGAAATCTTGGCCTGGTTGCTGTCCTTGAGCAATTGAGCTCAGGGACTTGTGCTATACCACTTGAGTCACAGAGCCACTTCCGATTTTCTGGTGGTTAATTGAAGCTAAGCGTCTCAAGGACTTTCCTGTCCAGGCTAGCTTTGAACCATGATCCTCAGATCTCATACTCATGAGTAGGTAAGATGACAGGCATGAGCCACAAGCATCCAGCTTCCACTTCAGGTTTCTTAGTGGTGAATTGGAGATAATAGGCTCATGGGACCTTTTGTGTCTGGGATAGTTTGGAACCCAGATACTCAGATCTCAGCTTCCTGAGAAGGCAGGATGACAGACCTCAACTATAGAACCCTTGGCCATGGCACTCTGCTGCAAGGGGGTCCTTGGCTCCACATGGTGGAGTGGTAGCCATGCGCCCAAGAGGTAAGGGTCAGTGCCTAGGCCCTGAGTTCAAGGTTCATGACAGAAAAAAAAAAACAATTGTCTGCCATAGACAACCCACTAGTCTTCACTAATACATAATTTTTCCCTGCCATGGAGATATATCGGAGCCTCAATATTCTTGTCTGCATAATCATCTCAGTTGTGGAGCTCTTACAAGGAAAAGATGAAAGAATGCACCCTTTGAAGGACAAAACACAACACTTTTTTTTTTTGTCGGACATGGGGCTTGAACTCTGGGCCTGAGCTCTGTCCCTCAGGTCTTCAGCTCAAGGCTAGTGCTCTACCACTTGAGCTACAGTGCCACTTCCGGTTTTATGGTGGTTTATTGAAATAAGTGTTTCATGGCCTTTCCTGCCAGTCTGGCTTTGAACCACAATCCTCAGATCTCAGACCCTGAGTAGCTAGGATTACTGGCTTGAGCCACCAACTCCCGGCTCCACATAACACTCTGTACAGGCCTCAGCACACAGCATCCTGTGACAGGCTCAGCACCCAGCACCCAATGCAGCACTCAGCACACTGCACCCTGTAAAGGACACAGCACACAGCATCCTGTGCAGGAATCAGCACACAGAACTCCAGGAGGGACCCAGCAACCTAGGAAGGACTCCTCAAATAGCTGTATCTCACAAGCTGTCATTAGTATTAGGGTGCTTTCATCAGTATCACCATACTTTCAGAAACATCACAAACTGCACAAAGTTCACATCTAATGATTCAGAGGTGTTTTTTTTGGGGGGTGGGGAGAGTCAGCCATGGGATTGCACTAAAATGTTGGGGGTACTGTCCTAACATCTTTTGCTCAAGTTTAGAGCTCCACCACTTTGAGCCACAGTTCAGAGTTTCACAGCCATCCTGCCAGGGCTGGGTTTTAAACCCACCAGTGTCAGATCTCAGCCCCTGAGTACCTTAGATGACAGAGGCGAGCAAGTCAGCAGCATCTGGTTCCGTGGAGCTGGGTTGCAGTGGTATACCCCTGGCTAAGTCAGGTTAGATGGCAGCTTTCTGCACCAGACTCCCGGCTTGCTTTGTGATGAGGTATTTTAAGTCCTATCCTTATAGAGTTGCAGTCACAATATTCAATCTTTTTTGGTGTCCGTCCTGGGTCTTGAGTAAGGGTCTAGACACAGTCCCTATGCATTTATGCTCAAAGCTAGTGCTCAAGTGCTTCAGTGACAGCACAAATTCTGGATTTTTATGTGCATGTGGAAGTAAGGAATCAAATCCAAGGATTTGTATGCACTAGCCATCACTATACCAGTGAGCCCCAAGAGAAAAAAGTGTATAAACAGATAAATATGTAGATTGGCATATATATACATATGTAGGTATAAAACAAGAGAAAGATGTCTGTATATTATGAAATTACATATATTATATTACTACCAATTACTGATAATTAAATTATTCCCTCCTTTTTTAAGTTTCATTGTTGAATACATAATAAAGTATTAATTGAAAATTAGTCAATGTAGTATAATTGTTGTGTATAATTTTATAGTATACTCATACACTAACTACTAATTTAATTGTGACATTTTAACATTCCATTTGTATGTAAGTGTATTGGAATGCATTTCTTAGAATCTCCTGCCAATCATTAGTGGCAGTCCCAGATTCAACCTCCAGGCCTAAGTTGAGGTTTCGGCTATGGTTTTCCTAATAGTCAGCCAAATATCAGCATGCAAGGTCATGTACATTTTCTGGGCCTCATCATTTAGACCAAGGATGGTCACAATGCAAAGAGAAAAAAATGTAAAACCACCTTCTTGAACATCTCTGTTTTATCCTTCTCCTTCTTATTTTTATTTTTTGTCAACTCTGAGATTTGAACTTGGGTCCTAGTATCCCAGGGTCAGCTGTGGTACAGATGCCAAGACCTGACTTCAAGCCCCGTGCTTGGCCAAAAAAAAGGCCCTGGCTTGGAATTTGCACCACTTTTCTGGCAGGCCTGTGATTTGAACTCAGGGTCTGGGTAAATCTGTGGCACTGTGGATGAAGCGGAAGCTCACTGTCCTTGAAGACAAGAAATTCAGACCAGTTCCCAGGGCCTGAATTAAATCCCCAGCACTGGAAAAAAATAATATTCATATATGATATCTATTTACATACATGGGTTTAGTGAGTATGATGTTTATTACCCTTATTTATTTAGTATTATTACACATATAATTTTTCATTTATTACATCCTGTCACACAGGATATATTTGATATGGATTATATATCATACTGAGACCCAGGAGTTTTTTCAGGAAAAAAATGTGTCAAAAGTGGTCTCTTACTACATTAATAATTTTTGACCATGCTGAGATTTCAACTCATACCCTAGAATGCCCAATCCGTAAATGGGGTTACAGTCTTAGCACACCAGCCTCTGGCTAATTGAGCTGCCAGGAAGTTCTGAGGACCTGTGATGAAGCCACAGTAGTGCCCAATAGATAGATAGATAGATAGATAGATAGATAGATAGATAGATAGATAGATAGATAGATAGATAGATAGATAGATAGATAGAGAGAGAGAGAGAGAGAGAGAGAGAGAGATAGATAGATAGATAGATAGATAGATAGATAGATAGATAGATAGATGTGTAGATTGCTGTATAGATAGATAGATAGATAGATAGATAGATAGATAGATAGATAGATAGATAGATAGATAGATAGATAGATAGATAGATATTTAGAAAGAGAATTGAGGATATCATTAAATTATATATATAGTTACCAATTATTAGTTATTAAGTTATGTCTTCATTTAATGAAGTATCATGGCTGAATATTTATAAAAAACATTAATTAAAAATTAGTCAATATCCTTCCATTAGGGAATCATACCATGGCGCTAGAATGGAAGATATAAATCCTATAATTTTTGTGTGGCATTCTAAAATACAATCATGAATTAACTGAAAATTTAATGATTACTTTTATAACATACCATCAGTATTCACATAAATAGGAATGAGTTTGTCAGGATCTCCTTCCATTTGTGGGTGACAGTCCTGGCATTCCAACTCCAGGCCTGGATAGTTTACTTCGAATGCAAACCATTGGAATGACAATGTGAAGATTTCAGATTGTCACGATTTAAAAAAGAACAAGAAGAACAAAAGAAAGCCAGGTGTCAGTGGCTCCTGTCTGTAATCCTAGCTCCTCAGGAGGCTGAGATGTAGAGAATGCCAATTTGAATTCAGCCAGGGCAGGAAAGTACGCGACAATCTTATTTCTAAGAGATCACAGGAAAATATCCCCATGGGTTAGGGCTGTGGCTCAAGGGCAGAACGCTACTCTGGAGCAAAAGGAGATCAGGGATAGGGCTCATAATTCAACGTCGGACCTGCCAAAGAGAAAAAAGAAGGCAGTAACTCCATGTTTCTGTGTATGGATGGATGATATATGGATGGTGAGCATTCATCATGTGGCCCATGCCCAGCCCCCAACCTGGGCAAGCTTGGACAAGCCCTCACAGAGTACTAAGTCTGAGCTGGCAGCTTAAACAAAACATCCTTCTCTGCCATTTAGTAAATGAAGCCCCGAAGGCTTACCTGGGTTGGTGTATGCAATGTGTGCATTACGTTCTGGCTGAGATATCCCATTGGGATATCTAGCAGTCAGCCACTGCCTCAAGAGAGACCACAGTTCTTAGGATGTAGGAGTTGTGAAATGTTCTGGCTCCATATTCCCTATCCCTCTGTAGCATGTAAGCCTAGATCTCTGGGGCCTCGTGGCTATCACTCATTCATCATTTCTCATTGCCAAGTCTCAGGCTGTTCCCAAATCCTGGCAAAGATATGAAATAGCCAGTGATTTCTTTGTTGAAAAGGGTACGCAAATAAATCCCACCCTCATAGCTCCTGTTAGAAGTAAGCCTTAGCTGCGAATTTGGCTTAGTGATAGAATGATTACCTAGCAAGCATGACGCTGTGGGTTCGATTCCTCAGTACCACATAAACAGAAAAAGCCAAAAGTGGCACTGTGTCTTAAGTGATAGAATGTAGCCTTGAGCAAAAGCAGCTCAAGAACATACCCACACTCTGAGTTCAAGCCCAACACTGGCACAAAAAAAAAGGTGATCTTGGTGAGACATACTCTTCTGGGACTCAGGAAGGCCGAGGTTATAGGTAAGAGGTAGAGGGAAGGTACTGGTGGCTCATCCCTGTAATCTAGCTACTCAGGAGGCTGAGCCCTGAGGATCATAATTGTAAGCCAGTGCACGCAGGAAAGTCTATATGAGACTCTTTTCTCCAATTAAGCACCCAAAATGCCAGAGCTGTGGTTCAAGTAGTAGAATGCTAGCATTGAGCCTAAAAATTCAGGGATACAGTCCAGGCCCTGAATTCAAACCCCAGAACTGGCAAACACACACACACACACACATACACACACACACCAATATAGAGCATTTGCCAGTCATCCTGCACAAGTTCCATCTCTAGCAACTCAATATAAAAAAAGAGCGAGAAGGGAAGGAAAGACTTGCTCCAGGAGGTGATATAACCAGTGCCAAAATTCCACAGGAGTACCAAGATGTGGATAAAGGACAGAGAGCCTCAGGCATAAGGTACAGCATGGGCAAAGGTCCTGAGGTGTGGTGTAGAGCAGGTGGTATGAGTGGAATGAAGGTTCGGTGCCTTCAGAAAAGTCTGGCAGAACCTTCAAGGCTGGGTCAAGGTTTGTACTTGAGTCACAGGTAGGGCAGAGCGTGGGGTCCCAGTAAGGGGCTCAAGGGGAAGATTAGCTTGGCTTTTTACCATGGACCCCAGCCATTTCCTGTGGCTGAAAGCCTATTTTTCACAGCTCCTGACCCTCAGCCTTCATTTGCATTGAGGAGTCAGGGAAAACGCAGGGAAGAACTCTTGCTTATTAAAATCTTCTAACCCAATGCCACCAGTGGCTCAACCCCTGTAAATACTAGCTACTCAGGAGACTGAGATCAGAGATCGTGGATCAGAGCCAGCTCAGGGGAGGAAAGTTAATGAGACTCTTCTTGCCAATGAGCTACCAAAAGCCAGAAATAGAGCTGTGGCTCAAGTGGTAGAGTGCCAGCTTGAGGGAAAACTTAAGAGACCAGAGCACAGACCCTGAGTTCAAGCCCCGGTACTCACACAGAAAAAATAAAGAAAACCTTTCAGGAGCTCCCAGTCCACTGTGGAGAAAGGCCATTATTAGCTGGGCACAGTTGGCTCATTCCTGTCATCCAAGCTACTCAAGGCTGAGACCTGAGAATCAATCAAGATTCAAAGCAAGCCTGGGCAGACTCTTATCTCCAATGAATCATCAAAGAATTGGAAGCAGAACTACTGTAGTTCAAGTGGTACAGCACCAACTTTGTGCAAACAAGCTAAAGGATAGTATCTATGTCTACACTCTGAGTTCAAGTCCCAGTAAACATACACACACACACACACACACACACACACACACACACACACACACACACACACTAACATCCTTAGCAGGTGCCACTGGCTCATACCAGCAATCCTAGCTACTCAAGGGGCTGAGATCTAAGGAATGGAAGCTTGAAGCCAGCCCAGGCAAGAAAGCCATGAAACACTTATCTCTACTAAACTAGTAAAAAAGATGAAAGGTGAGCTGTGGTTCAAATGGTAGAAAGTTAGCTTTGAGCAAAGGAAGCTCAGGGACAGTGCTTATGCCCTGAGTTCCAGATCTAAGATTTTTTTTTAAAGACACCCTATGTCACTCCCACAAGCCATAAATCCAGATTTTGGTCATCCTAAATCTCACTTCCCCTTTTGCCACTTCCACAGTACTCCCACAAGTGGCCGGTGTGTGGCCAACACTGGGTTAAGAAGTGAATGTACAAAAGGGGGGGCATAGCCAAGTCAAGACTAATGCCCCAGAACATTGAGGTATTGGTCATACCAGTCTCTTATCCCCCAGTTCCCTGGCCCTGGAATCTAAAGTCTGTGCCTCTGTATTCTGGGCACCCAGAATTTTCTAGAAGGACCTGAGAGGCCCAACTGGGGCTGGAAGATAGTCCTTCCTATAGTAAAGTACACTTACATTTCCTAGACACTGATCAATACTTCCAAGCCACATTGGCCTCAACTCCCATGTAGTC
This sequence comes from Dipodomys spectabilis, assembly GCF_019054845.1. NCBI lineage: Eukaryota > Metazoa > Chordata > Mammalia > Rodentia > Heteromyidae > Dipodomys > Dipodomys spectabilis. The sequence continues at coordinate 849,378 of NW_024871338.1, forward strand.
CTGGATCCTCCTTGCTTGGGTGGCCTTCAGTCAGCTGTCAAGCTCGAGTTGCCCAGAGCCACCAGCAACCCCCCATTCCCCACTCCACTGCAAGCCTGCAGAGAGGGATGTGCAGTCAGAGGCGCAGCTGAGGTAAAGGACAGGACATCACATGACTGAGGCCTTCCCTCAGAGGCAGGGGAGATCCTCTGCCAGCTGGCACTGCTGTCTTAGAATTCCCTGGAGTCAGCCAAATATTTGGACAGTCAGAATTGTGCCCCAGAGAAAATCTGGAATACAGGCCTCTGGCAATTTAGGACTCATTGTACATCCTGATAGAGGACTAAAGGCAAGGTCGGTGAGGAGGGGCACCATCTGAGGTCAGAAAGATACAAACAGGCACCCAGGAAGGGGACAGAGAAAGACGAGGAAAAGTTACACACACACACACACACATACACACACACACACAGAGACACACACACACGGACATTCCAAGGCGTCAGCAGTTCCTGTGAACCATGAACTCTCCATTAGGATCACATCCGATTCGTGAGAAGATGGCACTATCATACTCAGACCAACTGTAGACACAACATTCAGCCTCTCACATATCTGGAATATCTCATAACTCAGCATGGAATTTCCTACCATACACACTGCTATGTGGAAAACTAAGGCCACCTCTTCGTTTATTGTTGGTCATGGGATTTGAACTCTGGGCCAGAGCACTGTCCCTCAGCTCTTCAGCTGAAGATGAGCACTCTCCCAGTTGAGCCACAGAGCCACTTCCTGTTTTCTGGTGGTTCATTGGATATCAAGTATCACAGATTTTCTGCCCACGCTGTCTTGGAACCATGGTCTTCACATGTCAACCTTCTGAGTAGCTAGGATGACAGTTGTGAGCCACCGGTAGCAGCCGGCTTCAGCCACCTTCAAATACCCAGAGGAAAACCAATTCGTTAGGGCACAAACGTCTTGCAACCTTTGACTTCAGACTTTGACACCCAGCATCCAAATCCATCCTTCAATGGAGAGAATGCAGACACAACAACCCCACCCCAGCACCCATTCGCCCACTCCCTGCCTGACACAGGCTTCATCCTCTTGAGTTCTTGGTAAGGTACCACCCATCATACTGTGGCATCAAATGGGGGCAAACTTGGAGAGTTCTTAGAAATGTCTGTACAGTGAGGCCAGCACCTGTCTCTCAAACACAGCACCCACACACACCTCCACATCTCTGCAGGCAAAAATGTTTTACTTTTCAGTTGTGGGGCTTGAACTCTGGGCCTGGGTGCTGTCTCTGAGCTCTTCAGCTCAATGTGAGCACTCTACTACTTGAGCCACAGCACCACTTCCGGTTTTCTGGTGGTGTTTTGGAGATAAGAGTCTCATGGTCTTTCCTGCCCAGGCTGGCTTTGAAGCGTGATCCTCAGATCTCAGCTCCTGAGTACCTAGGATGACAGCCATGAGTTACTGAAATCTTCCATAGAAGAACCATGAAACTGTGAAGGAGGAAACAAAAGTTGTGACTGGGCTCGTACTTGGTATTGATGAAAAAACAACAACAACAAATATACACACAGAGAGAGAAATAAAATGCTTTTGCTGTTTTTAGACATGGTGACTTAAATATATTTTCATTGTTCTCATCTTTGTGCTCTCTCAACACACACAAACACACACACACACACACACACACACACACACACACACATCCAGAATGGTGACAGAAGACTCTTTCATCAGCACCTGCAATTTGCCAACTGATCACTTACCTGAGCACAGTCAGGTTGTACAAGGAGATAGATTCTCTCTCTCTCTCTCTCTCTCTCTCTCACACACACACACACATACACACACACACACACACAAACACACACACACAGAATCAGAGTAGTGCCTCTCCTAAGTTTGTTGGTTCCTCATCTGGGACAATGTACAAGCTGGAGCATGCAGGTTCCCATTCCCCATTCCCTTGTCAGAACCAATATCTCCCACCCAAGGGGAGCACCACTCTAATGACACAGCACCACCTCCCCTTTCCCCTTCTCCAGGGGGAGACACTTCCCGGTTGGAACAACCAGCCTTAACTCCCCATTCACCAGAACCCTAAGATAGGACACTGGGTGAAAAAATCCCCAGACAGGTGGCTCCTCAGAGCCAGGACTGAAAACAAGCAGGGGGTCATGGGGTACCCAGGGGGTGTCTGACCTGGGGTGGGGGTGGTGTTGAGGAAATAGATGGGATTCTAAAGTCTACATACATGGACAGACTCCCTACTTACAGCCTAGATGCTTCTGGGTAGCTGGGTGGATTCTTGGAGAGGACAAGGAGACCAGATGGACCGGGAGCACCAGCAGATGCTGGCAGAGCTGGGAAATGTGATCACCCTGTGAGTACTGTTGACAGGTGGGGTGGGGGGGAACAGGCCATGTGTATGTGTGTCAGGGAGTTTGTTACTCCCAGATATTCACCTTCCATCTGACCCCCAGTGCCCTCACCTCCCCTCCCTAGTGGGCTTTTCTGGGACCCTCCTTAGGTGAGAGGGTGACTGAGAACAGAGGACAAGGACTCACACAGCAAGGGAGCCCTATTTTCTGCATCCAATACCCCCTACCCCCAGAAAAAAGGAAAAGACCCAAGAAGGCAGGTGTGGAGTTGCTCCCCACCTCAGAATAAAACCACCAAGTTCCCATCTTGGAGAGGAAGGGTGAACATGTGGGGCTGTGTGGTTCCCACTACTCCAGGCCACGGGCTCGGTGATGTGCCCCTCTCACCCAACCCTGCATCTCCCCATTTCCTGGGACACTGACACTAGGGATGGGAGTGGGATCCCTGGGTCCACACCCACTCCCCCATCTCCCACTCCTGGGGCGCATTTGTGGCAGAGCCAGGGCTGGCACGTGGTGCTGGTGAGGCAAGGTTGGGATGCCAGAAGGGAGGCAGGAGTCGTGGGTCTGGGTTGGGGGCAAGGGGTGTTGGGAGAGGTCACGAGGTGTGGGCCCACAGGATGTCCACTCATGTGTGCTTCTGGGAGAAGCTGTAGGCTGCTGTTCTAGGTGCAGAGGGCAGCAATGGCAGCATCATGGCAGATGCTCGGGCCCAGAGTAGAGGACAGGGGGAGGGGGGCAGGACGTGTTCAGGGCCACAATCTGGGCTGGGGCACACTATCGCTGGATGACTCCAAGAGGCACTTCGGGTCTGAGCCAGCAGCGACATATTTGAAACGTGATGTCGCGGAGAGGGCAGGAGAGGGGCCAGGACAGGGGCAAGTGGGTGGCAGGGCTAAGTGTGCCCCAGCTGCAGCTGAACTCCTGGCACAGGGACCTTGGACTCAGGGCCTACTTGGCCTCTGAGCCTCCCTGGGCCTGTGGGAGGGATGTGCCTGCTATGCTGGCTTTGTGCTCTGTGCTCCTGGGCCAGACCTGTGCTCCTACAGCAGCAGAGGCCAGCCTTTGACGCAGCCTCCCCTGGTGCATGTGGCTGCTCATCTCTCTGCTCTCTCTTTCTGCCACCACTTCTCTCGAGGGCTGCCCTGCCTCCACAGAGCAAGCGTGTCAGCCCCTGGCTGCAGCAGCTATGTGCCTCCTCTGCCATTCCCTGTCCTCCTCTTGGTCATGCACCTCCCCCCTCTGCCATGTCCCCCACCTCTTAGCCTTGTGCTTCCCTGAGTCTGCAATAAGGCTACCAGGCCATGGCAGAAGCAGTCTCACCTCATCTCAGGGCTTACCCCAACCCTAGCAGCTGCCCAGGGTGATCGAATCTCCCCTCAGTCTTTTCCATCTTTTCCATCCACCCCACACACCAAGCAGGTGCACGATGACCCTCCGTGTTTGTATGTGTGTGTGTGTGTGTGAGAGAGAGAGAGAGAGATTGTCGGGGAAACCTACCCCTCAAGGACTCAGAACATAGAACCCTTTGGGATGATAGCACACAGTACACTTTAAAAAAATAGCACAAAGAACCCTGTGTAATGGACTCAGCATAATGTGGCTTTTTAAAGACTCACCACATAGCAACCTTTGGGATCCTCATGGTAATCTAATGACCAATAAGATTAGACATGCCATTTTGACATCACTAAACTTAAATATCATAATATTATGACATCATATGTCACAGTGGCATTATAGACATATTGTGAATGCCTATTCTGTGATTTTATTCTATTTCAAGGGAGCAATATTGGTGGATATCAGAAATCCATTGTGACCTCAAAGCCACTGTGACATGAAAATTCCCTTTGTGACATCACAGTGCCATTGTGATATCATTAACCTGTTCTGACATCACAAACCTATTCTGTCCATTGTGACCTCACTATCAATGTGACATCACAAAGCCATTGTGATGTCACATTGCTGTTGTGACATTACATTCACCTTGAGACTTCCCAAACCCATTATGACATCTTTAGCACTTTTGAAAAAAACACATGGCTTTTGTGACATCACAGTCCCTTTGTGTATCCATATCTTCGTTGTGAAATGTCAATTGAGAACAGATATGCCATTGTAATATCACAGAGCATTTATAATATAATCATCGATGTGAAAGCACATTGTCATTATGACAATATCAGCTCATTGTGACATCACAAATCTGTAATGACATCTTACCACTATTACATTACATTGTCATTGTGACATCATATACACATTATGAATGCCTATTATGTGATTTCATTATATTTCAAATGTTGCATGTGGTTACATATCAAAAACATATTTTGACTTCATAAACATTGTGACATCACAATCCCTTTGTGACATAACATTGCCATTGTGATATCTCTAAACAACTGTGACAACTCAAACATGTCCTGTCCTCATAAGTTTTATGACAGGTTGCCACTGTGTAATGTTAGGTCCATTGAGAGTTCAACCTCTTTTCTACCTCATTATTTCAGATATGACATGAAATATTAGAAATGTACTGTGACATCATGAATATTGTGACATCACACTGCTAGACATCACACTGTCACATTGTCACATCACAAATATCTTCTGTTGCCACATCACAAATCTGTTCTGACTTCATCACATTTGTGACAACAAATACCTTTGGAATCCTCACAATCCCATTCTAAACTCATATACTCATTGTGAGTTAATGACAATTGAGGTCTGGAATGACATTGTCACATCACCAATCTACTGCGACATCACAAAACTATTTTGAACTCATCACCATTATGGCATCATCAACTAATTGTGACATAACAACACTCTTATGACATTATAATTTGACATCATATTGCAATTGTGATATTACTGTACCATCATGCTTTCACAAACCTATTATGACCTCATCACATCTTAGAAAATTCATGGCCTTTGGGACATCAAACTCTTTCTGTGAACTTGTATCATTGTGAACTTGTAGCAATTGAAATTTGAAATAAAATGTGATATTACAAACTAGTTTTGACATCACTAACCCATTTTTATATCCTTAATGAAGTACCTGATTTTCGGAAACCCCCTCTTAGACCACCAGAGACCACCATCAATGCAAACAGCAAAGAGTCATTTATTGTAAACTCGAGCTTGGTCCTCCGCACACTCGGTAACCGGTGACGCTAAGAGGTCCCAAGCGCAAAATTAGCACAGCTTTTATACTATCAAACAAGTTTACAAGTTCAGGGGGTTTGCACGCAAGCAAGTTTAGGGGTTTTCCACACAAGCAAGTTCACAAGTTCAGGGGGTTTAAGTCCACCTTGACTGCACTTCCCTTTTTCTGATGGAACACCTTGGCAACTGTTCTGTTCCTTACAAGTGGGCAGGGTTGGTGGCAACCTGCGGTTTTCTTGAGAGCTATTGTTTTCTTTGGCAGCACAGCCCTCTTTGGGGGTTACTCTGAGGGCAGCACAGCTCAGGACGCTACTCTGAGGGCAGCACAGCTCAGGGGGCTCGATATTAAAATGAGTTACTTTAGCTCTTCAATTAACACTTTACAACTGAAACCTGTTAGGAACTTTAGCACTTTTGACAAAAAATCATGGCCTTTGTGTCATCACAGTTCATTTGTGTATGTTGTGACTTCATTCTCTTATCCGCACTATAAACTATTGCAATTAAGATCTGACATGAAATTGTGACATCATAAACCCTTTGTGACATCATCACCAGTGTGACATCAGACTGTCATTATGATACCATTAGCGCATTGTGACATCACCAAATTACAGTGACATCATAGCATTATGACATCAAATTGCCATTTGCTGTCATAGGGGTTGGGAAGGTAGCTCAGTGGTAGAACACTTGCCTTGCATGCATGCAGCCCTGGGTTCGATTCCTCAGCAGCACATAAGCAAAAAGAAGCCAAAAGTGGCACTGTGGCTCAAGTGGTAGCGTGTTAGCTTTGAGCTGAAGAGCTGAGGGACAGTGCCCAGGCCCAGAGTTCAGGCCCCATGACCGGACCCCATCCCCCCCCAAAAAAGAAAGCTGTCACAGACACATTGTGATTGTATATTCTGTGATTTCATTCTATTTCAAATGTGGCATATCACTTGCTATCAGAAACACATTGTGACCTCATAACCATTGTAACTTTATAAACCCTGTGTGACCTCATAACCAGTGTGACATCACATTGTTGTCATGATATTTTTAGCTTATGGTGACATCACAAAATGACAATGACATTATAGCATTTGCCATTATGTCATTGTGATAACATAGACACATTATGAATGCCTAATCTGTGATTTCATTGTATTTGAAATGTGGCATGTGGGTTGATATCAGAGACTCATTTTGATATCATAACCATTGTCACAGCAAAATCCCTTTGTGACATCAATTTGGCAATGTGACATCACAATGGCAATGTGATGCTAACAAGGCATCGTGATATCACAATGGTCACAATCTCACAATGGGTTTCAGATATCAACTGTCATGACACATTAGTAGTAGAATCAAATAACATAATAGGCAAACACAACGTGTCTATGACATCAGAATGACAATGTGGTGTTACAGTGCTATGATGGCATTGTAGTTTTACATGTCAAAATGAGCTGATGGTGTAATGGCAACATGATGTCACAATTATGATGATGTCAGAAAGGATTTTTTTAATATTTCAGTAGTATGTCTGATGTCAGTTGTCATTAGTTCCCCATGAGGATATGAATACAAAAAGTTTCTGTGATGTCACAGAGGCCAAGTGTGTTTTCAAAGGTGGTAAGAGGTCATAAAAGTTTGGGATGGCACAATGTGATCCGTAATGTCACAATGGAAATGAGATGTTCCATTGGGATTTTAATGTCACAGTGGTGATGAGGTCACAATGGTTTTGTGATGTCACAGTTTGTAATTTCAGAATGATATATCTAATTTCAATTACTCATAATTCAATATGGGGATACCAGGTGATAGAAGAAGCTTCACAGTATGAGGTCATACTATGTGAAAACCCAATGGAACAGTGATTTCACAATGACAATGTGATGTCTCAACATCAAGTTATAATAATGTTTTGATGTCACAATTGGTGACGCCATACTGATGAGGAGGTTGCAATAAATTTGAGATGTCCCAAGGGGTTGGTGATGTCACAATGCCATGTCGGATCTCAATTGTCATTAACTCAGCATTAGTATATGAGTTTGGGAAGGGATTCTGATGTCACCAAAGTATATGTAGTCAAAAATGTGAAGAACTAACAGGTCTGAGAAGTCACAAAATGACACAATGGTTATGATGTCCAGCGGTGTGATATCATGATGTTACACTGGATTTTAGATATCTCATGTCATATCTGAAATATGAGGTTGAACACAGATTTTCAACTCACAAAAGGCCTAAGATATCACAATGGCATGTCACAAAAGTTATGAGGACAGGAGAGGTATTTGATGTCACAGTGGGTTAGTGATGTAACAAAGGTAATGTGCTGTGACAGAGATTTTGATGTGACAAAGGTTATGAGTTCACAATGGTTTCCTGATATCAACCCACATGGCACATTTGAAATAGAATGAAATCCAAGAATAGGCATTCACAACATTACCTTGCTCATGTAACTGCAATCCCTCTGTACACTATACTTACAATAAAAAATGCACAGAAGAAAAAAAAAAGAAAAAATGGTATGTTGTCATTGGGATTTGGTGATATCACAATGAGATGATGGTGTCATGATGACAATGTGACTTCACAGTCATAATTTTTGCTCAAAGTATTTGTGATGATACAATGCTATGTGTGATCACAATTTTCATTAGTTCACTATGAAGATATGGGTAAACAAAAGGTCTGTGTTGCCACAGAGGTCATGTGTCTTTTAAATGGTGCTGAGTTAACAGTAGCATTGTAATGTCACAATGTGATTGTGAAAGCACAACAGCAATGTGATGTCACAATGGGTTTGTGATGTCACAGTAGTGATGAGGTCACAATGAGTTTCTGATGTCACTATTGTCACTATGAGTTTGTAATATTACAATGACATGTCCAAGTTCAATTTCTACTAGTTCACAATGAGGAAACAATTTCAAAGAAAGAATCAAGCTCCAAAGAGCATGAGTTTTTAGTCATAACTTGTGTGATATGCTGTCATTAGGATATTTTAGGCCTTTAGTAAGCTTAGAATCTGTTTTCAAACTCATAATAATTCAGGTATGACATATCATATCAGAAATTGACTCTGACATCATGACCATTGTGATATCACATTGATAAACATTAAGACCATGGTGTCACATTGTGAACTCACAAATCTGTTAGGACTTCATCACATTTGTGCCAACACAGGTCTTTGGAGACAACACAGTCCCTTTGGGAACTCATAACTTTATTGTGAATTAATTACAATTGAGATTCGGCATGTCATTGTGACATTTGCAGCCAATTGTGACAGCACAAACCTACTATAGTAAGAACACATTGTGATCTAATAGCCATTGTGGTAGCACAATCCCTTTGTGACTCCACATTTCCATAGTGATATCCCTAAACCACTGTGAAATGATAATCCTCTCATACTCAATTCATGTATGAAATGTCATACCCAAATCCAGTGTGATATCTACATCATGGTGACATCACACTGATAGATATTATGAGCATTTTGTCACATTCTGACAACACACACCTGTTAGGACTTCACTTTTGTGACAAGCATGCCTTGGGAGACATCACAGTCCCTTTATGAGCTCATATACTCATTGTGAGTTAATGACGATTGAGATCACATGTCACATTTTGATATCACCAACCCATTGTAACAGCATACACCTCTTGTAAACTCGTCACTAGTGTGGCATCACCAATTGTGATATCAAAACATTATTAAGTCATCATATTGCAACATCACATTGCCATTGTTATATCACTGTTCCATTGTGTTTTCAAAAACCTAGTATGACTTCATAGCATTTTAGAAAATTCATGGCCTTTTTTACTTGTCTTCTTCTGTGAACTCATATCCTCATCGTGATATAGTAGCAACTAAAATTGGTCATGTGATTATGAGATGTGACTTCACAAAACTATTTGATTTCATAACCAATGTGACATCACAAACCCATTGTGAGCTTTCATTGGCATTTGACATCACTATCACATTGCGACATCCCAAACCTATTAGGACCTCAGCACCTTTGACAAAACACATGGCCTTTGTGACACCACAGCCCCTTTGTGTAACTATACCCTCATTATGAACTGGCAATTGATATCAAACATGCCATTTGTGACATCACCAGTGTGACATAACATTGTCATTATGACAGCATCAACTACTTTTGACATCACAAAACTACAATGACAAGATAACATTATGAGATCATGTTGTCATTGTGATGTTATAGACAGATTGTGAATGCCTGTTTTTAATCTGTTTTTTTTTTTTTTGTCTGTCATGGGGCTTGAACTCTGGGCTTAGGTGCTGTCCGTGCTCTTCGGCTCTAGATGAGCTCTCTATCACTTGAGCCACAGTGCCACTTCTGGTATTCTTGTGGTTTTATTGGAGATAAATCTCATGGACTTTCCTGCCTGAGCTGGATTTGAGCTGCTATCCTCAGATCTCAGGCCCCTGAGTATCTAGGATTACAAGCATGAGTCACCCATGCTCGGCTTTTTCATTCTATTTCAATTTTGACCTGTGTGTTGATATCAGAAACATAATGTGACCCCATAACCATTGTAACACCATAAATCAGCAGTGACATCATATTGTCATTATGACACCATCAGCTCATTTGTGATATCACCAAATGACAATGGCATCATAGCATTAGAAATCACAGTGACATTGTTACATCATAGACGTAAGAGTGTTATGGCCTATTCTGTAATTTCATTCTATTTCAGAAACCCATTTTGACCATATAACCATTGTGATATCACAATCCTTTGTGACATCACATTGCAATCATTATATCATTAACCTGCTGTGCCATCACAAACCAGTCCTGTCCTTATAAATTTTGTGACATGCTGACATTTTCATATGTTAGGTCCTTCGTGAGCCCATAATCTGTTTTCAATCTCATATTTCTGGCATGACATGTGATATCATATATCCCCTGTGACATTGTTCTTCCAGATATCATGATCATTATGTCACATTGTGACATCACAAAACTGTTTGAATGGCATCACATTTGTGACAACACATGCCTTTGGAGACATTACAGTCCCTTTTTGAACTCAGATATTCATTGCCAATTAATGACAATTGAGATCTGCCATGCCACACTGACATCATGAACCCATTGTGACATCACAAACTTATTGTGACCTCATCACGAGAATGGCATCAACAACTAATTGTGGTATCAAAGCATTATTTTGACATGATATTTTGGTATTGCCATTGTGATATCACTGTCCCATTGTGTTTTTACAAACCTCTTATGGCCACATCACATCTTAGAAAATCCATGGCCTTTGAGACTTCAAGCTTTTTCTGTGAACTCATGTTCTTATGACCTCAACGCCAAGGAGACAAACAATCGAGTCACATTTAATATAATAAACCAATTTACACTAGAAAGGAGACTGTGATTACCTTATCCTGGACTGGATACCCAGGTCCAAGAGCAGCCTTGACCACCAAACCTCAGACCTCCAATGGGCAGCCCTACCGGTCTGCAAAGAAACAACCAAAAAATTATGATCTTCAAAGCTCCAAACCTCCATGGGCAAGGCTTTTTACTTTTCAATTCCTCCCTCCTTTGCTACAGACCTGTCCTTCCATCCTAGTCTTTTCCTTTTTCCCTTCCACCCTTTCCTTTTCTCTTTAGGCCTCTCCATTCTCCACAGGCTTGCCCTACTCTGCCCCATTGACCACATGCCAATCTTCTGCTCTCCCTCAACTTCCTCTCTTCTCAGGTTTTTCCCTTCCTGCTGTCTCACCACTTTCTTCCATCCGGGTAGCTCCCATTTTTATCTCCCCTTCCAATGCTCTGAAAATGCAACCTATATATACGTTGTACACCTCCTCACTCCAACGGGCATCCTGCCTAACAGTTTTCAACCATCACTTCCCAAACTGCCCAATGCTCAGTCACTTCTTGACAGCTCACTATGTGAGGCTTGACACCTCCACCTTTGGCGGCATTCCCAACTCTCTCTGGTGGGCCTGGCCAAGAATTTACAATGATTATCGGCTCCCACAGATAATTCTGGCCCCACTGGTTATTACAGTATCCTCATAGTTAATTAGAAGAAATTGAAATTGTATACATCATTGTTATATTACAAACTTGATGAGACATCAGTAACCCATTGTGACTTCATCACTGTGGTGACATCACAAATCCATTGTGATATCACATTGCACTTGTGCCACCATGATCACATTGTGACATCCCAAACTTTTTATGACTTCTGAAGCTTTGAAAGAAAGCAAGGCCTTTGTCACATCACAGGCCCTTTGTGTACCCATATCCTCACTTTGAGCTAATGACAATTGAGATCAGACATGCCATTTTAACATTGCAAAACCTTTGTGACATCATCACCAGTGTAACATCATCATCACATTGTCATTATGACAACATCAGCCCACAGTGACATCATAAAACAAAATGACATCATAGTATTATGACACCACATTGTCATTGTGGTGTCACAGATACATTGGAATGCTTATTCTTTGATTTTTTTCTATTTCAAATGTGGCAGGTGGGTTGATATCAGAAATACATTGTGACCACATAACCATTATGACATCACAATACCTTGATGACACCTATTGCCATTATGATATCACTAGCCCACTGTGACATCACAAAACTGTCCAATCCTCATAATTTTTTGACATGCTGCCAGTGTGATCTCTTTGGCCTCTCTGAGTTCATACATTGTTTAAATCATAATACTTCAGGTATAACGTGATATCAGAAATCCACTGGGACATCATGACCACTGTGACATCACACTGCCAGATGTCATGACTACTGAGACACATTGTGACATCACAAACCTGTTAAGACTCATTACACTTGTGCCAACATATGCCTTTGGATACATCATTATCCCTGTGAACTTATATAATTGTCAATTAGAGATCTGGCATGAGATTGTAACATCACCATCCTTTTGTGAAATCACAAACCTATGTGACCTCATCACCTGTATGGCATCACCAACTATTTGTGACTTCAAAACAATACTATCTCATGTAATGGTAACATTACATTGACAATGGGATATCTCTGTCCCATTGTATTTTCACCAACCTATTATGTCCTCATAATATTTTACAAAATTCATGGCCTTTCTGATTTCTAGCTCCTTATGTGAACTCGTATCTTCATTGTGATCTAGTAGAATGAAATTGGACATGTAATGGTGATATTACAAATTCATTTTGCTATCACTATCCAAGTGTGACCTTGTCACTGCTGTGACATCACAAACCCATTGTGACATCACATTGCCACAGTGATATCACAATCACCTTGTGACGTCCCAAACCTGTTGTGACCTCTTAGCACCTTTGAAAATGCACATGGTGTTTGTGACATCACAGTCCCTTTGGGTAACCATATCCTCATTGTGAACAAAGGACAACTGACATCAGGCATGACATTGTACCATTACAAACGCTTTGTGACATCATCTCCAGAGTGAGATCACATTGTTATGATACCAATAGCCCATTGTGATATCCCAAAATGACAATGACATCATAGCATTACAACATCACATTTTCATTGTGAGGTCATAGAGACAATGTGATTGCCTATTCTGTGATTTCTTTCTATCTCAAATGTGGCATATAGGTTGATTTAAGAAACCCATTGTGACCACATCTCCATTATGACATTACAATCCCTTTGTGACCTCATATTGACATTGTGAAATCTTTAGTGGAATGTAACATCACAAACCTGTCTTGTCGTCTTAAATTTTGTAATAGGTGACTACCTTGACCTGGGCTGGATGCCCAGAGCTAAATGCAGCCTCAACCATGGACCTTCAGAACTTCAAAGAGTAGCCCAGCCATTTGTTAACTGGTCTGCAAACAACCAATCTCCAAAATAATGATCTCCAAAGCTCCACACTTTAAAGAACAAGGCTTTTTCCTTTCTCTTCATCCTCCTTCTCTACAGACCTGTCCTACCTTTCAGGTCTTTTCATTTTTTCCTTCCACCATTCCCTTCTTCTCTTCAGGCTGCTCTACTCTTGAAAGGCTTGTCCTGCCCTGACCAGGGGACCAGTTGCCGTCCTTCACCTCCTTCTCTCTCTCAATTTCCTCTCCTCCCAGGTCTTTACCCTCTTGCAGTCTCATCACTTATTTCCTTCCAGGTCTTTCCCCTTTTTCTCTCCCCTTCTGTTGCTCTGAACATGCAGCCATTATATAGGCTGTACCCTTCCCCCACTGCAATATGTTTCTTGCATAACAGTTTTCAATCATCACTTCCCAAATGTCCATGCCAAATTACTTCTTGGCAGCTCACCATGTGGGGCTTGACATTTTATCTCTTTCAGCAGCATGTCCTCCCCCCTCCAGTGGCATGCACCCCCCCTCTCTGTTGGTCCAGATCAGGAGATCATGATGACTATCTGTTCCCGTGGATTATAGGGACACTGCTGGTTATTACAGTGTCTTCATGGTGAACTAGGAGCAATTGAAATTGGACAAATAATTGTGACATTACAAACTCATGACATAACTAACCCATTGTGACCTCATCACCACTTTGACATCACAAACCCATTGTGACATTGCCGTTTTGACACCAGGATCACTTTGTGACATCCCAAATCTATGATGACCTCTTATAACCTTTGAAAAAATACATAGATTTGTGACATTGCAATCCCTTTATGTACCCAAATCTCCACTGTGAATTATTGACAATTGAGAATCAGACATGAAATTTTAACATCAGAAACATTTTTGAGATCATCACAATTGTGACACCACATTGTCATTGTGAAACCATCTGATGATTGTGAAATCACAAAACTAAAATGATATGAAAGAAGTAGAATTTCACATTGTCATCATGACATCATAGACATGAATGACTTTTATTGTGATTTCATTCTATTTCAAATAGGGCCTGTACTTTGATATCATAAACAAACTGTGAATCATAACCATTGTGACATTGCAATCCCTTTGTACATCACATTGCAATTGTGATATCACTAACCCACTGTGACATTACAAACCTATCCTGTCATCATAACTTTTGTGATATGCTGCAATTCTGATACCTTAGGCTTTTTGTCCCCATGATCTGTTATCAACCTCATTAGATTTCACATATGACATTTGATATCACAAATTCCCAGTGACATCATGACAATGGTGACATCACACTGCTAGATGTCATAACCATTGTGTCAAATTCTGACATCACAAACCTTTTAGGATTTCAATATATTTGTGACAACACATACTTTTAGAGAAACCACAGTCCCTTTGTGAACTCATATACTCATTGTAAGTTAAAGACCATTGAGAACAATCATCTCATTGTTACATGCCCAACACATTGTGACATCACAGTGCCATGATGATATACTAACACACTGTGACATCACAAGCCTGCCCTGTACCCATAAGTCTTGTGATGTGCTGTAATTGTGATGTCTTAGGCCATTTATGAGCTCATAATCTGTTTTCAAAATTATATTTCAGTTATGATATATGATATCAGAAATCCACCGTGACATCATGACCATTGTGACATCATACTGACAGACATCATGAACATTGTGTCACACTGTGATATCACAATCCTCCTAGGACTTCATCACATTTGTGACAACACATGCCTTTAGAGAAACCACAGTCCATTTGTGAACTCATATTCTCTGTGATTTCATGACAAATGAGATCCTTTATGTCATTTTAATATCGCCAACCAATTGTGACATCATAGACCTACTGTGACCCCTTACCTGTATGGCATCACCAACTAATTGTGAGATCAAAACCTTTTGTGATGTCACAATGTGACACGATGATCATGGCATTTGTCAGTGTGATGTCACAATGGTCATGATGTCACAGTGGATTCCTGGTATCTCATGTCATACATGAAATATGAGGTTGAAAACAAATTATGAGGGCAAAAAGGTCTAAGATATCACAATGTAAACATGTCACAAAAGTTATGAGGACAGGAGAGGTTTGTGGTGTCACATTGTGTTAGTGATATCACAATGGCACTGTGATGGCACAAAGTGATTATGATGTCAATTTTTTTTGTCGGTTGTGGTGCTTGAACTCTGGGCTTGAGCACTGTCCCTCAGCTCTTCAGCTCAAGGCTAGAGCTCTACCACTTGAGCTACAGCACCACTTCCGTTTTTGGAGTGGTTTATTGGAGATAAGAGTTTCTCGGACTTTCTTGCCCATGCTGGCTTTGAACCATGATCCTCAGATCTCAGCCTCCTGAGTAGCTAGGATTACAGGCATGAGCCATAAGCGCCCAGCTCAAAATTGTTATGTAGGCACAAAAATTCGTTTCTGATAGCAATTCCCATGCCATATTTTGAATACAATGAAATCACAGAATAAGCATTCACAATTTGTCTATGATGTCACAATGAGAATTGTCATAATGCGATTATGTCATTGAGTTTGGTGATGTCACAATGAGCTGATGTTCTCATAAAGAAAAAGTGATGTTACACTGTTGAAGATGTCACAAACACTTTTTGATGTTATAATGGCATGTCTGATCTCAATTGTCATTAGTTAACAACAAGGATATGGGTACACAAAGGGACTTTGATGTTGAAAAGGGCATGTGATTTTTCCAAAGGAGCTAAGAGGTCATAATAGATTTGAGATGTCACAATGGAATCATGATGTCAAAATGACAATCTTATCGCAATGGGTTTGTGATGTCGTGATGGTGATGATGTCAAAATGGGTTTGTGATGTCACAATGAGTTTGTAATATCACAATCAAATTTCCAATTTCAATTGCTATTAGTTCACAAGGAAGATACTGTAATAATCAGCACGGTCCTGATAATCTATAGGGTCTGATAATCAGCGTGGCCCCATCTCTTGGCCAGCTGGAGAGGACAAAGTATGCCACCAAAGAAGATGGGGCATTCTGTGAGAGGGCCTGGGGCAGTAATCACCAAGTGTTGAGCTGTTAAGAAGTGATTGAGCTGTGGGCAGTTTGGGATGTGACAGTTGAAAACTGTTAAGCAGTTAGTGGAGAGAAGGGTTACAGACTTTATATAGGCTGCTTATTCAGAGAAATAGAAGAGAAGAGAAAAAGGGAAAAGTCTTGGAAGGAGGGAAGTTGTGTGATAGCAGAAGGGGAAAGACCTGAGAGGAGAGGAAGTTGAGGTAGAGCAGGAGGTAGGATGGCAACTGACCCAGGCAAAGCAGTTCAGGCCTGTGGAGAGTGGAGAGGCCTGAAGAGAAGAAAGAACTGGTAGAAGGGAAAAAGGGAAAGACCTTGAAGAAAGTATAGGTCTGCAGTGAAGGATAGATTAAGGGAAGGTGGATAAAATGCTTGCCCTTTGTGTCTCGATGGATTCTCCTGAACAATAGAGGTTCTAATATTTGGAGACCCCCATTGATATAATCCATTTGGATAGCATCAGGTCTTGGCCCCAGGGAAAAATCCCCATAGGTGAGAGTGTCAGCCTTCAGGGTTGAGAGTCTACCTCAAGTGTTTGTCTCCGGAGGACCAACATGGACAAAAGTCATTTAGGTACCTCTAGGGGTACGTCTGGGCAAGCTTGCCAGCCTGTTTTGGGGACTCCATCTGGAAGTCATATGTGGCTTCCTTGGGAAGCCATCTGGGAACTCCTTGATAGGTCATGTAGAGCTTCCATGGGATACCACCTGGAACCTCCTTCAGAGGTCATGTAGGGTTTCCTTGGGAAGCTATCTGGAACCTCATCATGAGTACATCTGCGACTTCCTTGAGAAGCCATCTGAGACCTACCCTGGAGATCATCTGGGGCCTTCAGGGGCCATCTTGGACTTTCTCCAGAGGTCATCTGGGGCTTATTCAGGAGGCTACTTGAGAACTCTTCAAAAGTAGTCATTGGGGCTTCCTTAAGAGGCAATCTAGGACCACTTATGAAGTCATCTGGAGCTTCTTTGGGAGATCATCTCGGGTTACCTTGATGAGAAAAATAGGACCCTCTTGGACATCATCTGGGACTTCCTTGAGAAACCATATATGACCTTCTCTGGCGGTCATCTGTGGCTTTCTCAACAGGGTTATCTGGAACCTCCTCTGGAATTCATATGTGGCCTCCTTGAGTGGCCATCTGAGATACTTGAGAGGTAATCTCAGCCTCATTGACAGGACATCTGGGACCTCAGTGGGAGGTTATCTGACACTTCTTGGGAAGCCATTTGGAACCTCCATGAAAGATCATCTAAGGCCTCCTAGGGAGGACATATGTGACATCCTCCAGAGGTCATCTGTGACCTCCTCAAGAGGCAATCTGGGACGTCTGTCATCTGGAACCTTCTGTAGAGTTCTACATTGAAAGGTGTGGGACATATGGGTTAAGTGTCTGTGACTATTGGTCTCTGTGTGTAAGCTTATAGTTCTATCAGTGTCCTGTATGCACTTCTGTTTAGTCCTTTTCTCAGGATGGGAGAACAAGGCCTAAAGTTGTCATATCCAAAAAATTCTCCCCCAGGGTTATAGAGTCCCACAGAGGAAGATGCACTGATGTACTCTCTCTCCTATTCTTTGCCATCAGCACCTCTAATATTAAGTCCTCCCATACCAAAAGTGGTTACTTGTACCAGCCTGAGGTGGCACAATGTGGTATGTTAGCCTTATTACCCTTGAGACAGGAATGTGGAGGAGATGGTGAGCAGGCCTCCTTTCTAATATATGATCCCTTTACCACTAGTGACCTGTATAACTGGAAACAGAAAAATCCATCCTTTTCAGAAAAAAAAAAAACCATGGCTCATTACCTCATTAGCGCAGCAATTTTCACAAACAAGCTCATCTGGGATAAGTGTCAGCACATTTTACAGGTGCTTTTCACCTGGTAGGAAAGGGAGTGAATCCTGCTCGGTGACTTGAAGGTGGTGCATGAACCAGACAGTAGGCCCACTATTGAACCAGACCAATTGGAGCAAGTTTTTCCCCAGACTTACCCAAGCTGAGACTAACAGTGATCGAGGTATGGAAATGCTTACCAATTATTGCCAGGTTCAGTTAGCAGGAATACCGCAGTTGCTAGAAAGCCAAGTCATCAATCAAAAGTGAGTGAGATGATACAGTTCCCCAGCAAGTACGCAAATGCTCTTCTGAAATTTCTCCCAGAAGCCTACAGGACCTATAAGCCTATAGATCTTGAAGCCCTGGAGAATCAAAGAGACCTAAATATGGCCTTTGTTACCCAGTCAGCCCCAGATATTAGAAGAAACCTTTAAAAGTTAGAAGGTTTTGAGGGAAAGGTGTATTTTAAGTTGGAAGTGGTTGCTCAGTGGGTGTTTGATAACAGAGATACCCTGGAAAAAAAAGAGTTTAAGAAGGGGGTTTGAGTTTTGGTAGGAGCACCAGAATAGGGATGAAGAAATCCTTGGCAAAGACAGTACACTTCAATTGCAACTGGCAGTAGGGAACCTCTGGGCCTAGATCAGTGTGCTTATTGCAAGCAAAATGGACATTAGGAAAAAGAATGTCCAAGGAGAAAGATAGAAAACGACAGGTTTGTAATCACATTAACTATCTCGAAAATGTCTTCATATCTCTGAGAAATATGCAAAGGAGCATGGGGCTCTGAATTCCAACTGTGTTCAATTTAAAAAGGAGCCTTCTGAACTTAAGAAGAAATGTGACAAAGAAAATATTCACACACTTCTATCTCAAAAAACAGGCTTATAAAAGACTGAATCACCAATATGTGCCAGTCAAAACCCACCAAGAGATTAAAAGCACATAGAAGAGTACACTGGAGAATACAGAGAGAATTATTTGATGCGAAGAAAAGATTTGAAGATATAAATTAGGAACTTGTGAGAGTCAAACATGAGAAGAAAATACTCAAAAGGAACCTAGATAACACTCAGAATCAAATGAAATTCAAGTAAAGTAGCCTCGGTGAGCATGAGGCAAATTAGGTGACCACAGATCAGAGGCTGACAGAAGCACAGGACTCCAATGCTGCCATCCTTGCTAACCACAAATGAGGCCAAGAAGAGATTCTGATGCTGCATTAAGAAACCATGGCCTGGGCTGGGAGGGTGGCTCAGTGGTAGAGCACTTGCCTTGCATGCCTGAGGCCCTGGGTTCAATTCCTCAGCACCACATAAGCAAAAAATAAAAAGCCGGAAGTAGCACTGTGACTCAAGTGGTAGAGTGCTAGCCTTGAGCTGAAGAGCTGAGGGACAGTGCCCAGGCCCAGAGTTCAGACCCCACGACCGGACCAAAAAAAAAAAAAAAAAAAGAAACCATGGCCAACGAAAAGGAGCTGGACCTAATATAATAATGTATTAGGCTGAAGTACATGTCTATTATAAGCTTTAAAGAGTGTCACCAGAAATTCAAAGCATTAGAGAAAGAAGGAATGAGTAGTTAGCAGAGAATTTGGGGAAGTGCTGTGTCATAGAAGATGAGGCCAAGAAAATTAAACAGGAAAATATCAGGCTCAAGAAAGAGATTGTTGCTCTTCAGAAATAATTAAAGGACCACATGCTCTGATAGGGAATGCTGGGGAAAGGGAAAGAGCATTAGGAAGAAAAACAGAAGAGCTAAACAAACAGTTGAAAGATCTGTCACAAAAATACACTGAAGTGGAAAACTAGAAAGAGAAACTACTAGAGTAAAAGCCCCAAAAGACTGCTGAGATCTTCACCATAAATATAATGCAGAAGTATCATGTCCCAATGGAACAGATGGAGATGGGAAAAAATACCTCGCAATAGTACCTTTGTGAACTTAAGGGAGGAGCTGAAGATCAAGCAAAGGTGTTGTGAGAAGGAGCAGCAGTTGTCCAGTCAAAGTAACTCTCCTGTAACCCTGCCATAACAGTTACAGGTTAAGGGGCACATTGAGAAGGACAGTGCGATCTTGAAAGCAAGTTTGAGAGAAAAGGAGGAGAATAAAATTGAAGAATTCGCCAAGGTTCAGAGTACTGTACAGGAATTAAAGAAACTAGAGACCCTAAGATACGGGAAATATCTGAGCAGATCAGGTAGCTAGGGAGATCACTCTATAAAACCAGTGGGGTCTCTAGAGCTACTAGTCGTTAAAAGTAAAGGAAGAAGAAAAAACAGTTGTAATAAGTGTGCAAATGTTGACACTGAACTTGTGAAAAATGCATACAGGCTTAAGCTTTCTGTCAGTTTACGTGTAGATATGTGCACCTTGGTAAATTTCCCGAGGCCACTACCTAAAAATGTTCTGAAAACCAGTTGGGCCTTAACCTGACAATACTTTGTAAGGTGTGTAGGTAATTTCCAATAGGTAAATGCTGAAAAGCTGGAACCTATGGAAAGAATTCATATGTGAGCAACCTCAGATGGTGAATTTGGGAAAGTGGACTTCACAGAGGTAAAGCCTGGAAAGTATGGGTATTGTTATCTATTAGTAATAGTGGACACTTTTTCAGGCTGAGCTGAGGCATGTAATAATTCCTTGATTTGGCTTACCCTTAGCTGTGGGGTCCAAAGATGGGCCTGCATTCATGGCCCAAGTTCTCAATTATTAACTAACACTCTAGGAATAAATTGGAAGTTACAATCCATTTATAGAACTGAGAGTTCGAGGCATTAGAAAGAATGAATATGCCCTCAAAGGAAACTAACTAAATTAAATACAGAGACTGTCCATGGCTAGGTGAGCCTCCTCCACTTTGCTCTCCTTCGAGCAAGATGTAGCCCTTATGTTAAAGGATTTAATCCCTTTGAAATACTTTAAGGTGGACCACCCCCTTTTGTTCCTAAATTTTGGAAGGCTATATTAACAGAAATGTCTAGCTACAATCTGCAGGCTTTACAACATATTCTTTTATGGACCAATCCTTTGGTAACCAAGGCCCACCGGCCACCTAAGAAAAACTCCACCTAAAGGGGAGGGGCTAAGCTTGCGATGGAACAGCAGGGAAACATCACAGCTCTCCCCAACGAAATACAGAGTTTGGATTTCAACGCTCCATTTCTGCAAGTGACCCACAAAAAAAAAAGTCGATTACTCAGAGAGATACAGGAAGTGAAAAAAGAAAGGGGAAAAACCTACACAGACAGACAGTAAAGTGGGAAGACCCTTCCCCAAGCCCTTGATGGTGATGGGGCTCCCTGCTGAGCAGCTTAAGTGGTGGAGCTTTGTGCCAGCTTGCTTAAGTGGCCTGACTCTGGACCCTCCTAGGACCACACACCCACAAACAACCCAAGGCTCACAGAAGGCTCCCCAGTTCCAGTGCCAACCCAGAGAATACAAACCAAAATCTCAGAAGAGCAGGCATGAAGATTCCCCTCACCCTCCCTGGCATGGCGCCTCTGCCTGGCTGGTGCAAGCACCCCAACCCAGTCAGGAGCAGCAGCAGCTGTCAGCAGTGGCGAATGACCCTTGACTCGCAGTGTGGCACCTCTGTCCTGCTGGTGTAAACAGCCTAGCCTAACCTGGAGGAGCAGCAGCAGCTGGCAGTAGTGGCAAACCACCCAGACTCTGGGCACAATGCCTCTTGGCACTAGCTCACAGGAACAACCCAGACCAGCCCGGGGTGGCAGTGATAACTGGGATGGGGACAGCTGCAGTGAACAACTCCAGACCCATGGCAGCTTGTGTCTCTCCATACTGGCCCACATAAGCAGCCCAGCCCAGCCTGAAGCAACAGCACTGGTTAACACCTCACTCCTGGTAGGGTGGAGGGCCTCTCCAAACTGGCTTTCATAAGCAGCCTAGCCCAGCCCATGGTGGCAAAGGTGGTGAACAACCCCAGACATGACTCAGGGAGTGGTGCTGAACAACCCCAGAAAAGCATCATGAACTTTGCTGTCTGGTCTGGCTTTGAACCTGAATACACAGATCTGAGCCTCCTGAGTAGCTACAATTACAGGCATATACACCAGCAGGGTCTAACTCTTGCCAACCCCTTCATTTTTTTCTACAATAGATCATTTCTTAGTTCATACAAGGAATTTAAGCAAATACAAGATGATCGTCATAATACCCTGTATTCTATCTGACCATAGTAGAATCAAACTGGTTCTCAATAACAAGGCATAAATTAGAAAAACTTAAACACATGGAAATTAAACTGAACTAAGTTGTACAATACATGGGTCACAGAAGAAGTTAAAGTAGAAATTAAAAAGTTCCTACAATTCAGTGAAAATGAAGAAACATCACAAAGAAACCTATGGGACCCAGCGAAAGCAGTCCTGAGGGGCAAATGTATTGCTCTTAGTGCACATATCAAGAAAACAGAGACCAAGTAAACAATCTTATGATACAACTAAAACTACTAGAGAAACAAGAAAAAAATTGAACCTAAAGTTGCTAGACAGAAAGAGATAACCGAAATAAGAGCTGAAATTAATGAGATAGAGACTGAGAAAATTATAAATTAAATTAATAAAACAAAAAACTGTTTTTAAGGAAAAAATCAATTAAGACTGATGGACCACTGGCAAGAGAAACTAACAAAATAAGAGAGGAGACCCAAATCAATATTATCAGAGATACCACAGGACAAATTACAACAAACATCCAAGACATCCAATCATAAAGAAATAATTCCAGACTCTACTTACAAAGGAAGGAAAACCTAGCAGACATGGATGAATTTCTACAGAAATACAAATTGCTATCTCCCCTTTCCTTTTTGGACCTGCTTCTCCACCATGTATGGTTGTGGCAGCAGTTCGGTAAATAAATTTCTTTTCCTGCTTTAATAGTGTGTAGTATTCTCTTCATAGGCTAGCGAATGAAACTTACCTATTTAATGTTCCTTACATATGATTCTGTAACTCAGATGGGGTTTTTGAGTTGGAAATGTTAGAATTTCCTAACCACTCCTTTTCTGTGACCTAAACTGCCTTGAGACACCACAGGAGACTTTTCACCAATACCATTGCTGGCCTTCACATCCACATCCACACCACTTCTCTTCTCTGGTGAGTGAAACTACTCTCTACGGCTCTCTGTTGCTCAATCTCTGTTCAGATGTGGTACCATGCTAGAGAGTTCCTATAGCCTTAATCGGAAAGGCTGGTCACCTCCGAACCCGATGTTGCTTGGTTATGGGATCTTGGCCATTTCTCTCTAGACTGCTCTAGGGGAAGTAGGGACATCGCTTCTGCCTGGTCAGCTCTCCTTCTCTCACCAGACTGACTGGCCTACTCATTTAACGGGGTGCTAGGAGTCATGCCCGAGTCATGAAACCCCTCTGAAATGCCTCTTGTGCTCCCTGGATAGCCAGAGCACCTAATATTTTTATGCTGTTCTCAGATTTAGACAATTTTTGCCTCTGCAATGGTAAATGGTCCAAAGTCTGTTCACTTTCAGGATCTCTTTGCTCTCTCCTAATCATGTCCAACTTTCTATATCTCTCCATTTCTTTTCTACAACTATTTGTATTGTGCCATGAAGCGTGTGACATTGGCTGGGTCCAGGGGACCCATTTTAGGTTCCCTCTAAAACCCTAGCCAAACTAGGCTTGATTTTTTGTTCAGGCTTTCTTTGCATTTTTTTAGAAATTTTCCATCTTGAGTTCGCCATCTTGGTCAAATGGTGGGTGAAGGATTTGGCTCCCTCCAATCCTTACCCTTCCACCAAGCTTTCTTCTCCTCCATCCATCTATTCAAATGTGCCTTGCTAACAAGTTGCTCTTTTCACAGACTCTGGTAACTGAGGCCCAACCATCTGATGTGCTTTGTTAGCAAAGATGTCTGAACATTGTTGTCTAAAATTTTAGGATTTTACTTTTGCCTTTTTTGTTTTGTATTGTTCAGGCTAGTACTGACCATGTGATTCTAAAATATTGGGCATATCTGTGTCCATTGTGTCATTGCAGAATATTTGGTCAATTCTTGATAAGGACCAGGTAAGCTCTACTTATTTTATTTGATCTTCTTGTTGCTTTAATTGGAATTAACAAAGGATTTTCATGACAAAATTTGAAATTCAAATCCAGCCCGGGGTGAAAAATCCCTAAGACTCCATCTCACAACTAACCTGCAAAAAGCCAGGCTGGAAGGTTGGACTGAGCCTCTTATCTCCAACCAGAAAACACTGCAAGAGTTTCTATAACTCAAAGTGGTAGAGTGCTAGCCTTGAGCAGAAGTACTCAGGGACAGTGCCCAGGAATTGAGTTCAAACCTCCTTTAATACCAACTGGGACAAACCATCCTACCAACGACACTTAGACTCAGCCAGTCTGCAGAACAAAGCAACATGGAAAAGAGTAAGAGGACATGATACCACATCAGCTACTTTGTGCTTGCCCTTTCAAAAGTAACTAGAGCAGGGAGGTCAATAGAAGTAAGAAGACTGCCCATCTAATGACCATACCTGTCTACCTTTCAATTGGACAGGAATTTATATTCTTGCCTTTGTCACTTGACTTGTTCTCTACCTAGTCGCCAGATGTCAGAAGTAGCTAGGGATATTTCTACCAACATTTTCAGCCCCAAGTCCTTCCTCTTGTCATTTATTTGCTCTCTAGTATTTTTTCAGTCCCTCAATGCCTTGTGAGATGTCTCCATACTTCGTCCAAGAGACTTGCCTCCTCCAGACTTCATCACAGGACTCATTGCCGAAGTGACAGCTGTTGCCTGCTGCCTTCTCCCAGAGGGGATCTCATTTCAACCTTTTACCCCTACTGTTGATACCCCTTGCAAACAGGAAATAGCCAGAGAGAATCTTCACCTTTTTTCATAATTATCAAAAGGCTGGAATGTAAGGTCTGAACAGGAACACCTCCCTCCTTCTTGGCTAAGTTTCTGCCCAATATCTGTTACATAGGTAACTAACAGACCTGGAAGCAGTCACCTTCTCCTCCTACTAGATCACATCCTGGGCCACCTCTGGTCACAAGCCTCCCATCTGACCTTAGGAGGGTCCCAGATCCTGAGGTCACATCGAGTTCCAGTGTGTCTACACTTTTCCCCACCTGGCCAACTTCTTCCTTTCCCTAGCCTAGATAAGTTCTGGCCCAGAGGTGGTCGCCCCCTTCCTTTGAAGCCATGCTTCTCCACCATACATGGTGTGGGCAGCAGTTCAGTAAATAAACTATTTTTCTGCCTGAAAAATAAGAAATACAAATTGCCCAAACAGAACCAAGAAGAAAGAAATCAATTAAACATGTTAATTTCCCTACAATGAGATAGTAGAAGTAACCAGAAATCTTCCAACAAGAAAAGCCCAGGACCTGATGGATTCACTACAGAATTCTATAAGACCTCAAGCTCTTCAGAGAAATAGAAACAGAGGGAGTAATCCCAAACTCATTCTATGAAGCTGATATCACATTCATCTCCAAACCAGGAAAGACCCAACAAAAAAGAACTACACACCAATCTATTTGATTAAGACAGATACAAAGCTCCTCAATAAAATTGCAGCCAACAGAATCCAGAAACATTTAAAAAAAATCATACATTATGACCAAGTGGGTTTCATTCCAGAGATGCAGGGATGGTTTAACATATGTAAGTCAATAAATCTCGTCCATCACATCAACAGATCCAAGGTCAAGAACCACATGATTATCTCCATTGATGCAGAAAAGGCTTTTGATAAAAATTCAGCACTCATTTATGTTAAATGCTATGAAAAAAAATAGGAATAGAGGGAACATTTCATATCATAATAAAAATCTTACATGGCACATCAAAGGCCAATATTATACTTAATAGGGGAAAACTACAACCAATTCCCATAAAAACAGGAACAAGGCAAGGATGCCCACTCTATCCACGCTTCTTCAATATAGTTCTGGAATTCTTAGACAGAGCAATAAGGCAAGAGAAAGACAATAAAGGGATCCACATAGGAGAGGAAGAAGATAAACTATTTCTTTTGCAGATGGCATTATTTTATAAATAACCGATCCCTAAAGCTCCATCCCCAAACTCTTAGAGCTTATAAACCAATTTGGCAAAGTAGCAGGATACAAAATCAACCCACAGAAACCTTTCTGTATACTAACAATGTACAAATAGAAAGGGAAATCAAAGAAACAACCCCATTCACAATAACACCAAAATAAAAAGTGTCCAGGAGTTAACTTAACTAAAGATATAGAGGGTCTGTTTCATGAAAATTATAAAAGCCTAAAAAAAAAGAATCATAAAGATTTCCAGGAAATGAGAAGAAATGGGAAAAAATATTTACCAGCAATATAACAGACAAGCGTCTAATATCCATTATATTATAATATCCATTATTTTACATATGGTGAAGTCAAGAAACTAACCCTTCACAAACCTAACAAACCAATCTTGAAATGGTCAAGGAAGCTAAAGAGAAACTTATTAGAAGAGATAAAAACGGCAAAGAAATACATGAGGAAAT
The DNA here is from genome assembly GCF_019054845.1 of Dipodomys spectabilis. NCBI lineage: Eukaryota > Metazoa > Chordata > Mammalia > Rodentia > Heteromyidae > Dipodomys > Dipodomys spectabilis. The sequence continues at coordinate 876,310 of NW_024871338.1, forward strand.
GATCATCATCCCTGGCTGTAAGGGAAATGCAAATAAAAACAACTCTGAGATACCACCTTACACCAATCAGATTGGCCCACATTCTAAATTAAGTCAATGACAAATGCTGGAAGGGATACAAAGAAAGAAACATTACTACATTGCTAGTGGGAATGTATACTAATACCACCACTTTGTAAAGCAGTCTGGAGGTATTTATGAAAGCTAAATATCGACCTGTCCTATGAACTGGCCATACCACTCCTAAGCATCTACTCTGAACAACAGAAACCAGTGTACATAGACATACACACCTCTATGATTGCTGCAGTACTGTTCACAATAGCCAAGATTTGGAAAAAACCCAGATAAGCCACAAATGATAAGTGAACCCAAAAAATGTGGAACCTATATACAATGGAATACCATGTAGCAATTAGAAAGGACAAAATGAAGGTATTTGCAGGGAAATGGATAGAACTAGACCAAATTATTTGAGTGACATAAGCCAAGAACAATGAGACAAACAGCATAATGTCTACCTGATACATGGATGCTAAAGCCAAAATGCAAGAAAGTATGACAAAGTAAACAGGACTCGAGAAACAATGGACAGCCACTCATTTTGTTGTATCACCATTAATGACTCCATGTTCTTAACTATGTAGTCGGCAGAAATATGCACTCAATGGAGGGAAGCCAGGAGGAGGAACACAATAAGTGGAAAATGGAACAACATACAACAAAGGGGCCCATCAGCTACACTGGACATAGAAGAAAAATAACTAAGCAACCCAAACACAGTAATGGGAAGAGATGAATGAGAGGGAAAGAGGGCAAGATGGAATAACCTACATTAAGCAAAAGGAAAAAAAATGTAAATATCAGCTGAGGTGGGAAAAATAATTTGGATTGTAAAAGCTCATAGAATTAACAAACTTTGGAATATGATAACAATAATTTGCCTTGTCAAGGTTAAAATGTGTTTGTGACTTTAAATAAGTATCACAATTCCACAATACTGTGAAATATGTGAAATATATGTAATCACCTATCTCAATTTTTACAAAAAATTGTGAGAAGGGAAGGGTTAGGAGGAATGGGTGACAATGTTGTCAGACACCTTGTATTTGTGTACTGTTTTGTAGAATGAGAACTTCTTTGTACAACTATTTAAATATAATAATAATAAAAAGTGTTTAAAAATAAACATTAGGATGAAAATAAAAATTTCAAATATAAAATAAGTAATTAAATCCAGTTGGAAGGAAATTTTCTTTGAGGAGAGTAGTTTAGTTTATTCTATAGCATCTTACTTCAGAAATAAATTAAAAAACTAGACCCCTGGTAAGTGAAATAAACTAAGAAATGGAGTTGAAAAAAGAAAATAAGAAACTCCACCCACTCTTTCTTGCCTGGACAGCTGGTGTGGGTAAAAATTCATCATGCTCCTGAATTGGAACCGAAGTGGCAAAGACCTTATTGGTGGTGCTAACTTCACTGTCGCCTATTGAATTAGCACGAAAACAGCATTGGATCCATCAGTCTCAAGTGGAATAGGTAGTGGACCAATATACAGAGAAGGTTGCAAGATGGACTGTTAAGGATAAGACTTACTAAGTGTTAATTAGTGCTAACTAGTGTGTTTTTATAATTTACTTGTTTTCTATTAAATTTACTTTTTAAGCCTGTTCATTGGGTGGAGAGAAGGGAATTTTTAGGATTTGGTTAGAAGGAATCAAGGATTTGATTGGACATGAAAAACATTGGGGGATATATGAAGCAGCATGGTCCTAATAATGAGCAGGGCCCACTAATCAATGTTGCCCCATGACCTGGCCCACTGGCGTGCATGTGGCATGCCACACAAGTGAGCAGGGCATGCTGCTGGAGGGGGTAGGATGTCATCCTCACATAATGAACTGTGAAGAATTGATTGGGGAACAAGCAGTTTGTGAAGTGATGGTTGAAAACTGTTAGGTAGGAAACCCACTGGAGTGATGGAGGGGTTCAACCTATATATAGGCTGCATGGTCAGAGCAAAGGAATTGGAGAAAATCAAGGAATGACCTGCAAGGAAGGAAGTTGTGAGACAGCAGGAGGGGAAAGACCTGGGAAAAGAGGAATTTGAGGGAAAGCAGGAGGGGAAGGAAGCCAATTGGCTCCCAGTCCAGAGAAGTGTAGTGGAGAGGCCTAAAGAGAAGAAGGAAGTGATGGAAGGGAAAAAGGGAAATGAAGGAAAAGTCTATAAAGAAGGAGGGAATAAGGGAAAAGAAAAACTCTTACCTATTGAAGTTTGGAGCGTGGAGATGATAATTTGGGGGGTTGGTCTTTTGCAAACCAATTAACTATGCCTATTGGACATCTGAGGTTTGGTGGTTGGGGTTGGGCTGTCACTGAGTGTACAGCCCAGGACAAGGTAAATGGAGGCCCATTTCTAGTGTAAATAAAGTTATCGTCAATGTGCCTCATTGGATTGTCTTGTGTTTTATGCATCATAAGTGTGCAAGTTCACAAGGTAATAGGCTAAAAGGCCACGAGTTTTGTAAAATATTATGAGGTCATAATAGGTTTGAAAAACCCAATGGAACAGTGATATCACAATGGTAATATGATGGCACAATATCGAGTGATAATAATATTTTGATGTTATACTTAGTTGGTGATGCTATAATGGTGATGAGGTCACAGTAGGTTTACCATGTTACAATAGGTCACAATAGGTTTTTCTTTTAATTGTGAAAATACTGTACAGAGGGGTTACAATTACAGGGGCAAGATAATGAGTACATTTCTTATCAAGCTTGTAGCCTCCTCCTTTGTTTCCCCTTTCCATCCCTTCCCATACTTACCTGGCAGGGGAAATACCACGATCACACAATAGGTTTATGAAGACAGTTATGATGACCGTTATGATGTCAGTTCCACCCAGGAGAAAGTCACCCAGCCCAGGCAGAAAAAACTTGGCCCACAGAGGAGTGACTTTCTTCACCAGGTAAACACAGCCAGAGACTGCCTCTCCCTACAACAGCCTAGACAAACAATTGAAATTCAGTAAACATAAACCCCGAGAAAAGCTCCAAGCTGGGCTCTGTAAGTGTCTCAGGAGTTAGCCCCTCAGGGAAAACTACTGTTTCCTGAAAAACCTCAACCCTACCCACAACCTAGCCTCATCACAGCATCTCCAAACTAGAGGAAACAGCCATCTTCCTCTTTTGTGATACTCTAAGCAGATCTCCCTCCCACTGAACTAGCCTGGGAGGAGGATCAAAAAACAGGCCTAACACAGAGCAGTTTCTGCCTGCCCAAACAGACAAGAAACCAATCAAGCCATAGGAAAACCAAACACCAAAAGCAGACCCGAGACTCTATCAAGAGACTTGTTATGGACACAGGGAGATACAGGGTCTTCCCATTCACCCCCCAAAAAAACAAAAAAATCAAGGAACTCTTTTTTGAAACTTTTCGTAAATTTTTATTTTTTTAAAGTGTTTTCTGTTAATCTTTTTTTCTCATAATTTTTATTTTTGTTGTGTGTATGTGTGTGTGTGTGTGTGTGTGTGTGTGTGTGTGTGTGTGTGTTTAATCTCTTTTGAGCTTCTGGTCCTTTTTTATTGTTTTCATTTTTCTCTCTCTTTTTTTTGGATGACTTAATAAATGTTCTGCTCATCCCAAGATATATACCTGTCATCAATTATTAGACCTTATTCCCTATTGTGTACATACTTAATCCAGAAATTTATTACTAAATTCACAACCTCTTAGGCTTGACTTCTTCAAAAGCAGTATTATCGCTTTATACCTACATAATTATCAAGTAACTAATTTTAATATTTTTTTTTTTTTTGCTTTCTTGTTTCTTTCTATCCCTCCCCTCCTCTCATCCTATCCTTTTCTTCTCACGGTAGCATTTCTTTAAACGTACATAATTTTTAAGTGTCTCACTTCTTAAATTTAGTTTTTGTTTTTCCAATATGCTTTATTTTATTTTATTTTTTTTAATTTTAATTTTTATTTTTTGTGACCATACTGTACAGAGGGGTTACAATTACATGGGCAAGATAATGAGTACATTTCTTATCAAGCATTGCAGCCTCCTCCTTTGTTTACCCTTCACATCCCTTTCCAGGCTCCCCCCCAGACCCCCACCCAATCATTCCACCCCACCCCCCCAACCCGCACCAAAGTTGAAAAGTTCGTTTTCGACATAACAACTTGTACTTCTCATTGTTGCAACAGGTCCACCTGTATCCTTAAACCACTTGTTTTCCCCCATCTCCTCCACAAATTATACCGACATGAAATATAGTGAAAGAAGGGGTTATTCTGTGGGGGAGGGACATACAAAGAAACAAAGAAATAATCTTATAAATGCCTTAGAAACAAATGCATGAAAGAAAAAAATTAATATATATATATCTAAGGGTTCATGTTCCTAACATCACATTATCTGACCTTCTACTTGACTCATACATATACTAGATATTGGAAATAAGGGAAAACATGGGACCTATAATTCTTAGGGCTTGGCTTACTTCACTTAGTATAATTATTTCCAAGTCTTTCCATTTCCTAACAAATGGGACAATGTCATAGAATTCCATTGTGTATATATACCACATTTTCTTGATCCATTCATCTACTGAGGGGCATCTGGGTTGGTTCCAGATCTTAGCTATGGTAAATAATGCTGCAATAAACATAGTTGTGCTGGTAGCTTTAGTGTGGTCTTGTTTGTAAACATTTGGGTAAATGCCCAAAAGTGGGATGGCTGAGTCATAGGGGAGCTCTATGTGAAGTCTGTTGAGGAAACTCCATACTGCTTTCCAAAGTGGTTGAACAAGTTTACACTCTCAACAACAAACAAGTGAGGTTCCCTTCTGTCCACATCCCTTCCAGCATCTGTTGTTGTTAGAGTTCTTGATTTTTGCCATTCTAACTGGAGTGAGGTGGTATCTCAATGTTGTATTGATTTGCATTTTTTCATGGCTAGGGACGTTGAGCATTTCTTCATGTGTCTATTGGCCATCTTCCTTTCTTCTTCAGAGAAGTTTCTCATTAAGTCTTTAGCCCACTTATTTAATGGGCTGTTGTTTCTTTGAGGATTTGTTGTTGGGGGATTTAATTTTTTGAGTTCCAAGTATATTTTAGTTATGAGACCCTTGCTGTTGTATGGATAGTGAAGATCTCCAAATCCATGGGCTTTCTATTGATCTTGCTAGCTATGTCCTTTGCCATGCAGAAGCTCTGCAACTTCATGCAATCCCATTTGTCCAAACTTTCTTTGATTTGCTGTTTCTGGGTCTCTATTAAGAAAATTTCAGCCTGTGCCAAGGAGACCTAGGGTTTCTCCTATTCCATCCTGTAATGTTTTCATATTGTCTGATTTGGTTCTGAGGTCTTTGATCCATTTGGAGTTAATTCTGGTGCAGGGTGATATATAAGGATCTAGCTTTAGTTTTCTACATGTAGTTAACCAATTTTGCCAGCACCATTTACTGAAGAGGCTGTCTTTCTTCCATTCTATTTTTTTAGCTCCCTTATCGATGACTAGGTGCCTATAGGTCTGTAGGTTCATTTCTGGGTTTTCAATTCTATTCCATTGGTCCTGAGGTCTGTTCTCATGCCAGTACCAAGCTGTTTTGATTACTATGGCTTTATAGTAGAGTTTGAAATTTGGTATTGATATTTCTCCAGCAGTGTTCTTTCCGTTGTGGAGCGTTTTTAGTATTCGGGGACTTTTATTGTTCTGTATGAATTTTTTGGAATGCCTCTTCTATTTCCTTGAAGAATAAGGTAGGAATTTTGATAGGTACTGCGTAAAATTTGTAGATAGCCTTGGGAAGTATTGCCATTTTCACGATGTTAATTTTTCCAATCCAGGAGCATGGGAGGTTTTCCAATTTTCTAAGTTGTGTTTTGATTTCCTTTTTCAATTTTTTAAAGTTTTCGTCATAGAGGTCCTTCACTTCTTTAGTTAAGTTAATTTCTAGGTATTTTATTTTTTGTGGGGCTATTACAAATGGAATTGCTTTCCTAATTTCAGCCACACTTTTCTCATTGATGGCATACAGAAAAGCCATTGATTTTGGGGGGTTAATTTTATACCCTGCTACTTTGCCAAAGTTTTGAATCAGCTTGAGTAATTTAGGAGTGGAGTCTACGGGATTCTTTAAATACAAGATCATGTCATCTGCAAAGAGGGAGAGTTTTATTTCTTCTTTCCCTATTTGGATCCACTTTATGTTTGAATCTTGTCTTATTGCTGTAGCTAGGCATTCTAATACTAGATTGAAGAGAAGTGGAGAGAGTGGACATCCTTGTCTTATTGCTGAGTTAAGAGGAAATGGCTTTAGTTTTTCACCATTAAGTATAATGCTGGTTGTAGGTTTGCCATATACAGCCTTTATTGTATTGAGGAATGTTCCATGGATTCCTAATTTTTCCAAAGCCTTCATCATAAAGGGGTGTTGGATCTTGTCGAATGCTTTTTCTGCATCTATTGAGATAACCATGTGGTTCTTATTCTTGCTCCTGATGATGAGATGAATAATAATAATTGATTTGCGTATATTGAACCAGGTTTGCATCCCTAAAATGAATCTTGTTTGATCGTGGTGTATGAGTTTTTGGATGAATTTTTGAAGTCGATTGGGCAAAATTTTGTTGAGAACTTTTGCATCAATGTTCATCAAAGAAATAGGTCTATAGTTTTCTTTCTTTGATGAGTCCCTGCCTGGTTTGGGATGAGGGTAATGATGGCTTCATAGAATGTGTTCAGTAGTGTACTTTCTCTTTCAATTTCATTGAAGAGTTGAAGGAGTATTACTGTGAGCTCTGTTTGAAGGCCTTGTAAAATTCCTCTGTAAAACCATCTGGTCCTGGACTTTTCTTAGCTGGGAGGTCTTTTATTGCTGTTTCTATTTCAATGCTTGATATGGGCCTGTTCAGATGGTTTAACTCATATTGGTTGAGTTTTTGCATATCAATATTTGATAGGAAAAAGTCCCTTTCTGTCAAGTTCTCAAACTTATTAGCATAAAGTTCTGAGAAGTATTCCCTTATAATGTTCTGAATCTTGGTTTTTATCCTTGGTGATGTTTCTATTCTCATCTCTGAGTTGATTTGTTTGGGTGTGTTCTCTTCTTTTTCTAATAAGTTTTGCTAAGGGTCTGTCAGTTTTGTTAAGTTTTTCAAAGAAACAACTCTTAGTTTTGTTGATTCTTTCTATAGTTTTTTTTGGATTCTAGTTCATTTAATTCTGATTTAATTTTAATTATTTTTTTCCATCTACTGGATTGGGGTTTATCTTGATGCTCTTTTTCAAGGAGGTTTAGATGTGTCATTAAATTGTTGGTTTCAGATCTCTCCTATTCATTGATGTAGAAGCTCAGAGCTATAAACTTGCCTCTGAGTACTGCCTTTGCTCTGTCCCAGAAGAGCAGGTAATTTGTGTGTTCATTTTTGTTGAATAGCATGAACATTAGTATTTCCTTTCTAATCTCTTCCATGACCCACTCGTGATTCAGCAGTGTGTTGTTCAGCTTCCATGTGTTACCGGACTTTCTTTGGTGGCTTTTGGTGTTGAGTTCTAATTTTATTCCCTTGTGGTCAGAGAAAATGCAAGGTATAACTTCAATGTTTCTGAATTTAGACAAGTTTGCTTTGTGGCCTAAAATGTGGTCTATTTTAGAAAATGTTCCATGTGCTGCTGAGAAAAACGTGTATTCTGATGCTGCTGGGTGAAATGTTCGGTAGATGTCTGTTAAGTCTAGTTGATCTATGCAGCTGTTTAGATCTGCGGTTTGTCTGTTGAGTTTTTGCCGAGTTGATCTATCTAGTGGGGAGAGTGGTGTGTTAAAATCCCCAACAATTAATGTCTTTGGATCTATATGGGATTTGAGGGAAAGTATTGTTTCTTTGATAAATTTGGGTGCTCCATTGTTTGGCGAATAGATATTTAGAATTGTAATATCCTCCTGAAGGAGAGATCCTTTAATTAGTATGTAGCGACCCTCTTTATCTCTTTTCACGAATTTTAATTTGAAGTTTATTTTATCTGATATTAGGATTGCAACTCCCGCCTGTTGATGGAGGCCATTTGCTTGGTAGATTTTGCTCCAGCCTTTAACATTGAAAATGTGTTTGTTTTTATGGGCAAGATGTGACTCATGAAGCCAGTAGATAGAAGGGTCTTGTTTTTTAATCCAACTAGACATTCTATGTCACTTATTTGGAGAGGTAAGTCCACTAATGTTAATAGATAGGACTGAGAGGTACTTGGGAATTCCTGCCATGTTATCTACCTTCTTGGGGGCTGTGAAAACTGGGTTCTTCCTATGATTCTTGGATTCTCAGTTTAGGTGCAGTTTCTTGGCCTTTATTGTGGTCTTGTTGGTTTTCTATGTGTAGGATATTTTTAAGAATCTTTTGTAGGGCTGGTTTGGTGGAGATGTATTGTTTCAAATTTTTTTTTGCTATGGAAGTTTTTTATTTGGCCTTCAGTTATGAAGGAGAGTTTAGCTGGATAAAGTATTCTTGGTTGATAGTTGCTTGATTTTAGGGCATGGCATACATCATTCCAGACTCTTCTTGCTTTGATTGTCTCTGCTGAGAAATCTGAGGTGATTCTAATGGTTTTCCTTTATAGGTGATTAATCTTTTCTCCTTGACAGCTTTAAGGATATTTTTCCTTGGTCTGGGTTGATCCTGTGTGGATTATAATGTGGCGGTGGGATGTCCTATTCTGGTCTGGTCTATTTGGAGTTCTATAAGCTTCTTGTATCTGAATAGGCCTTTCTTTTTGCATGTTTGGGAAGTTCTCTGCTAGGATCCTGTTACGCAAATTTCCTAGACCATTAACTTCTGTTTCTAGATATTCCTCTACACCCATTATCCTTAGATTAGGCCTTCTAATGGTGTCTTCTAAGTGTTGGATAGATCTATCATATTTCTTGAACTTGTCTTGGATGGTTGTATGTTCTTTCTCTAAAATATCTAGGCTGTCTTCAATCCCCGAGATTCGATCTTCTGCATCGTCTAACCTGCTGTCCAGAGTTTCTACTTTGTTTTTTACTTCTTTTGCTTCTAATTGGTCAGCTTTGATAGCCTCAAATTCTTTGTTGAAGCTTTGTTTTAGATCTTATATGAACTTCTTACTTCCTTAATTTGGTGTTCAGTGTTTATTCTCAATTCACTTAGTTGATTGATTATGGTTTCCTTGGACTCCCATTCCTTCTCTTGGATTCCATTCAGCATTCCCTTTGATATCTCCCTGACTTCCTTAGCTCTTTGTTAATGGATCCCATGAATGGCTTTGGTGATCTTTTTGTGTTCTCAACTTGCTCTCTCAATTCCTGTCTTACTCTTTGCTTAGCTTCTTCCCGCTCCCGTTCATGCCATTCCTGTATTTATCTTTGAGTGTTCTCAGCCTGTTCACACCATTCCTGCCTTTGTCTTTGAGTATTCTCAATCTGCTCACACATATCCTGTATTAGGTTTTTGTGTAGCTTCCTCATGCTCATGATATTCCTGTATAAACCTTTGGATTTCCTCCTCTCTCTCCCTCTCACGCTCATACAGAGAGCTTTGTATGTTTTCAATCTTTTCATTTATCATGTTTGCCATCAGTGTTTGTAGAGCTATTTGAGAACTTTCCTCTAGATTATTCATTATATGTTTTTTCCCCTGATTATCAAGAGTGGGGGTTGAGATACGCGGACTTGCCATTTTTCTTGTGTTTTTCCCGCTTACTCTGCCCATTTGGGATGAAAATAGCACCAGTTTTGTGCTAGAACATTTTCTTAAGGCATGCATCATCCAAAGTATGAATTTGCACTGTCAATTGTCTACAGATACAATCTAGTTCAACAGATACATCTATTCAACATCAAACAACTGTATATTAAGGGGCTACGAACCGCAAAGGAGATTTTGGAAAACCAGAAATTGGTAGGGTTAGGGAGAGAAGTGGGTAAAAAATAGGAATAGAGTGAATTGGGAAGGCACTGGGAGAGTTAACTAAGTCCTAATCTCAAAGCAGGAAATAGGTTTTTTAGGATGAAAGTAGAGAGAGAGAAAAAAAGAAGAAAGAGAAAGGGAAAAGAGACCAGAAAAAAATAGAAAAGTAAAAATTAACAATATTGTGCAGAAACGAAAAAAAAATCTATCTAGAGAAGAATGTGAATATAATGAGAGAAGGGGAGAGATATAAAGGAGATGTGAAAAACTTAAAAATAAAAATGCTTAAAATATTATATAGGAATAAAGATGTAGTACTGCTATTAAGGAATTTATGTCTCAGAGATTTTGAATTGAGTAATAAATTTGTGGATTAAGTGTGTACACAAATGGGGATAGGGTCTAATAGTCAACTACGGGTTTATCTAAGGATGTGCAGGACAACAATTAAGTCACATAAAGGAGAACGAAACAGAGGAAAACTTGAAAAGGATGAGAAAGGAAGAAAAAAAGATCAGACATTCAGTCGAGCTAAACAAAAAACAAAAAGATAATTAAAAAAAAGGAGAAATAATACAAAAAATAGAAAGAAAAACGCATACACACATGTATCCCTAAAATAAAAATTATAAGAGAAAAAAAAGTTACTGGAAAACAATTTTTTTCAAAAAAGGTAAAACTTAAAGATTAAAAGAAGTATAAAAAAAGTTGTTTGATTTTTTTTGGGTGGGGTAGGAAAAATCCTGTGTCTCCCTTATGTCTGTAACCAGCCTCTTGTTGGAATTCTCTGGACTGCTTGTGGTCCTGTGGCTTGGTTGGTTTCTTAAGTCACTTTGTTGGAACAGGCGGAAAAATGCTCTGCTTTCACCCAGGATTTTGCAATCCTCCTCCAAGGCTAGTTCAATAGGAGGCAGATCTGTTTTGAGTATCACAAAAGAGGGAGATGCTGTGATGAGGCTAGGTCCTTGGTAGAGTTGAGGTCTTTCAGCAAACAGTAGCTCTTCCCTGAGGGGCGGGTTTGTGAGAAACAGAGCCCAGACTGGAGCCTTTCTCAGGGTTTCTGTTTACGGAATTTCAATTGATTGTCGAGACTGCTAAAGGGAGGGGCAGCCTCTGGCTCTGATTACCCAGTGAAGAAAGCCACTCCTAGGGCTGGGGCCTCAGCTGGGTGACTTTTCCCTGGGTGGAGCTGAGTCTGGCAGGTCACGCTGTTAAGTTCTTGGGACCTGCTAAATGACTCTAGTTTAATTTCAAGGCCTGAGTTGGAGCTAGCAGCTCCGCCAAGCTTTGTGGTTATCCAAGATGGAGATCTCCAGTCCTGGGGGGGCGGAAGGGTGGTCTTCCCTCCTCTGCTCCCTGAGAAGGAGTGAGAACATCAGGCCTCTACTCATGCCCAATCTTGGTTCCTGGGTCGTCTCTTGTCTGCAAACTGCAGGAAGAAGATGTCCATTTCTTGTGGGTTCTTGCTGGTGTTGAGTAGAATCTGCTTGCCCGCTGCGTCTGACTCCTTCGTTCAGGACTCTCTGTGATTCAGGTATGGCGTCTGCGGCCACCACCAACACCACTGCCGCCGCCGCCGCAACTCCTGGCAAGAGCTCAGAGCTATCTCCTTGCCTGAATTTTCTCTCCCTGGCCTAACTCTCGGACCTGTGTTGGCACATTTGGTGTGATTTTCTGGCTTAGGACTGTTCACTGGAACTCTAAAACTACTTTCTATGGGAGAGCTTGTTTAGCCTCCAGCTTCTCCTCTGCCATCTTCTACTGTCACCCCTCTTTTTTTTATATTTCTCTCCTGTCATTCTGTCCAATCCATTTTCCTCTCTGAGATCAGGTATTGGTTAAATTTACGCTCCTTTTACCCCTCCACATCCCTCTAGTACTATTTGTCCCCACATTTCTCCCTACAGTTAATAATTTCTGGTTTGCCAAATCCTGTTTTGTTGTTTGTAGCACAGCAATACATAGTTGTTTGATGTTGAATAGATTGTATCTGTTGAATTAGATTGTATCTGAAGCTATTTTGATTGTGCAATTATAGGACTCTGGCTGATGTTTGCCTTAAAATAATGTTCTAGCACAAAATTGGTGTTACCTTCATACCAAATGGGCAGAAAAAGCTGAAAAGAGCAATAAAAATGGCAAGTCCAGGTATCTCAACTCCCACTCATGTTAATCAGGTGACAAAATTGTAATGAATAATCCAGAGAAGCTCCATAAAAACCTGTACATACACTACTAGTAAACATGGTGAATGAAATGATTGAACTTGCAAAGGACTCAGTGTGAGCATGATAGGGAGCGAGAGGAGGCAAACCAAAGATTAATACAGGAATCTTGTAAGCATTAGGAAGCTACTTAAAGATTAATGCAGGAATTGCATAAGCAGGTTGAGAAAAGTCAAAGATAAATACAGGAAATGCATGAGCAGGCAGAGCACAGCCATAGAGATTTACTGGAATTGCGTGAACATGATGAAACTAATCAAAGAGTAATACAGGAATTATGAGAGCAGGATGAGACTAGACAAAGATAAATAGAGGCATTCACAGAATCCATAAACAGACTGTTGAAGTAAGTCAGGGAGACCACAAATGGAATGCTGAATGGAGCCCTACAGAAAGAATGGGTGTCCAGGGAAAACATAACCAATCAACTAAGTGATTTGAGAAACTGAACACAAAATTAAGGAAGTAAAGAATTTCATAGAAGATCTAAAACAAAGCTCCAATAAAAATTTTGAAGCCATCAAAGCCGACCAATTAGAAGAAAAAGAAATAAAAAAAAAGTAGAAAGTCTTGACAGTAGGTTAGAACATGCAGAAGACTGAATCTCGGGATTAAAGACAGCCTATATGTTATAGAGAAAAAACATAAAACTATGCAAGACAAATCCAAAAAATATGATATATCTATTCAACATTTGGAAAACACCATCAGAAGGCCTAATCTGAGGATATGGGTGTAGAGGAGCACCTAGAAAAAGAAGTTAATGGTCCAGAAAACTTATTTAACAGAAACCTAGCAGAGAACTTCCCATACATACAAAAAGATAGACCTATTCGGATATAAGAAGCTTATAGAACCCCAAATAGACCAGACCAGAACAAGATATCCCACTGTCACATTATAATCTGCACAGAATCAATTTAGACCAAGGAATGGAGCCTTAAAGATCTCAAGGAGAAAAGAACAATCACCTATAAACAGAAACCAATTAGAATCATCCCAGATTTCTCAGCAGAGCCAATTAAAGCAAGAAGAGCCTGGAATGGTGTAAGCCATGCGATAAGGCAAACAATTACCAACCAAGAATACTGTACCCAGCTAAACTATCCTTCATAACTGAAGGTCAAATAAAAAGTTTCCATAGCAAAGAAACATTGAAACAATGTATTTCCACCAAACCAGCCTTACAAAAGACAAAAGTATCCTACACATAGAAAACCAACAAGACCACAGTAAGAGCCAAGAAACAGTATCCAAGGGAATAAAATTAGAACTCAACACCCTTTGTGATAAAAGCTCTGTAAAAACTATGAATCCAGTCAACATTCCTCAATACCATAAAGGCGGTATATGACAAACCTACAGCCAGCATTGTACTTAATGGTGAAAACCTAAAGCCATTTCTTCTTAACCCAGGAACGAGACAAGGATGTCCACTCTCTCCATTTCTCTTCAATTTAGTATGAGAATGCCTAACTACAGCAAAAGACAAGATGCAAACATAAAAGGGATCCAAATAGGGAAAGAAGATTTAAAACTCTCCCTATGTGCAGATGACATGATGTTGTATTTAAATAATCCCACCGACACCACTCCGAAATTATTCATGCTGATTCAAACGTTGGCAAAGTAACAAGGGAAAAATTAACTCTCAAAATCAATGGATTTTTTGTATGCCAACAATGAGAAAACATGGCTGAAATCAGGAAAGCAACTCCATTCATAATAGCCCACAAAAAATAAAATACCTAGGTATTAACTTAATCAAAGATGTGAGGGATCTTTATGATGCAAACTTTCAAAACCTGAAAAAGGAAATAAAAACAGAACTTAGAAAGTGGAAAAACCTCCCATGCTCCTGGATTTGTAGAGTCAAATCGTGAAAATGGCAATACTTCCCTAGGCTATCTACAAATTCAATGTGATGCTCATCAATATTACAAACTCATTCCTCAAGAAAATAGAAGAAGAATTCCAAAAATTCATATGGAACAATAAAAGACTCTGAAGAGCAAAAATGTTCAACAGAATGAATAGTGCTAGAGGAATATCAATACCAAATTTCAAACTCTACTACAAAGCCATTGTAATCAAAGCAACTTGGTACTGACACAAGAACAGACCTCAAGACCAATGGAATAGAACTGAAAACCCAGAAATGAACCCACAGATCTGTAGCCACCTAATCTTCGATAAGGGAGCTAAGAAATAGAATGAAAGAAAGAGCTTCTTCTGTAAATGGTGCTGACAAAATTGGTTAATCACTTGTAGAAAACTAAAGCTAGGTCCATATATATCACCCTGAAGGGGAAACAAAGGAGGAGGCTACAATGCTTGATAAGAAATGTACTCATTATCTTGCCATTGTAATTGAAACCACTCTGTACAGTATATTCACAATAAAATGAATAAAAATTTAAAAAAGGAATCCACCCCAAATGAATGAAAGACCTCAGAGTCAAAGCAGACACCCTGAAAACATTGCAGGACAAACTAGGAGATAACTTATGCGTCCTTGGCACAGGCCGAAATTTTCTTAATAGAGACCCAGAAACACAACAGATCAAAGAAAGGTTGGACAAATGGAATTGCATGAAATTGCAGAGCTTCTGCATGGCAAAGCACATAGCTAGCTAGATCAATAGAAAGCCTACAGATTGGGAGAAGATCTTCACTAGCCATACAACGAACAAGGGTCTCATATCTAAAATATACCTGGTACTCGAAAAATTAAATCCCCCAACAACAAATCCTCAAAGAAGCAACTGCCCAATAAATAAGTGGCTAAAGACTAAAGAGAAACTTCTCTGAAGAGGAAAGAAAGATAGCCAATAGATTCATGAAGAAATGCTCAACCTTCTTAGCTATAAAAGAAATTCAAATCTAAACTACACTGAGATACCACCTTACCCCAGTTAGAATGGCTATAATGCAGAACTGTAATAACAAGACAAGCTGTACAGGACGTTGGTGGGATTGTAATCTTGTTCAACCGTGCTGGAAAGTAGCATGGAGGTTCCTCAAAAGACTCCATATAGAGCTCCCCTATGACACAGCTATCCCACTTTTGGGCATTTACCCAAATGATCAAAAACAAACCCATACTATAGCTATCAGCACCACTATGTTTATTGCAGTATTATTTACCATACCTAAGACATGGAACCAACCCAGATGCCCCTCAGTAGATGAATGGATCGATAAAATGTGGCAACAACACTTGATAAGAAATGTACTTGTTATATTGTCCATGTAATTGTAACTCCTCTGTACGGTATTCTTACAATAAAAAAAAATTGTTATATATACACAATGGAATTCTATGCCTCCATCAGAAAAAATGATATTGCCCCATTTGTTAGGAAATGGAAAGAGTTGGAAAAAATTGCATTAAGTAAAGTAATCCAGGCCAAAAGAAACTAGCTTCCATGTTTTCCCTTATTTGCAATAACTAGTATATGTCGGAGTTAAACACAAAATGTCAGACAAATTGATTTTAGGTGAAATGAACACCAAGATAATGACTCAAATGGTTTTTCTTTCTTGCTGTTGTTTCTACCATATTTACAAGATGATTCTTTTGTTGCTTTTTATGTCCCTCCCCCATGAAATAACCTCTATTTTCACTGTATTTGATGTTGATATAATTTGGGGAAGGGAAGGAAAAAACATTGGGATTCATGTGAACCCATAGCAACAATGACATGACACAAGACTTTATGTTGAAAATTGAACTTTACAACTTTGGCACAGGGGGACGGGGGGCAGAAAGGGAGATGGGAAGGGATGGGACGGAGAAACAAGGGAGGAGGCAACAATGCTTAATAAGAAATGTACTCATTACTTTGTTCATGCAATTGTAAACCCTCGGTCCGTATTCTCACATTGAAAAATCATGAAATAATAAAGTAAAAATCCATGCCAATTTTTTTTTGCATGTCGTGGGGCTTGAACATTGGCCTTGGGCACTGTCCTGTGCTCTTCAGCTCAAGAATAACACTGTACCACTTGAGACACAGTGCCGTTTCTAGTTTGCAAGAGATATATTGGCGCTAAGAGTCTCATAGTCTTTTCTGTCCAGGCTGGCTTTGAACCACTATCCTCAGATCTCAGACTTTTGGGTAGCTAGGATTTCAGCATGAGCCACCAAAGCCCAGATTCAAGACAAGTTTAAAAAAGCAAGCTTATTGAACCTTCTGGCTTTTTCTAATAAACAATGTTATTTTTCAGCATTAATTTATAACTGTGAGTAATTTTTAGGTGTAACTTGAAATTTTTTAATAGAATCAAATATAACTGTTACTATTATTCAGTATCTCACAAAACCACTGTAATTGACTTTTCCCAAAGGCAATTATTACATACTATATTACTCATCATTATTATTACACTCTATATTACATGTAGTGTGAAGTGAAAATAGTTTGGACGATTGCGTATAAATTAGTAGATGCTACTTTAGCATTATAAATTCAGAACTGTGATTTTAAATGAAGGAAAGAGGATTTCCAAGTTAAAATGAAATATAAATATGTAATGTGCCCAAACTGAATCAAAAATTCTGAGTTCATAAAGACAAAATATTTTCTTTACACTAAATTCTTTGAAGTAATAACATTGGAAATAGTGAAACAAGAGGAGGAAGAATTAAAATCATGTCAAGCAGTCCTAAGCCAGAGAATCACACCAAGTGTGCCATCACAGGACAGAGAGATAGGCCAGAGAGGGGAAACCCAGGCAAGGAGACAGATCTGAGCGCTTGCCAGCAGCCGCCCCGGCGCCCACAAAGTTGGCTGCGGCAGCAGTGGCGGTGGTGACCACAGGGAACCGTATCTGAGCCACAGAGAGTCCTGGACGAAGGAGCCAGACAGAGCGGGCAAGCAGATTCTACTCAACACCAGCAAGAACTGACAAGGAGCAGACATCTTCATCCTGCAGTTCGCAGACCAAATACGAACCAGGAATCAAGACTCAGCATGAGTAGAAGCCCGTCATCCTCATTCCTTCTCAGGGAGCAGAGGAGGGAAGGCCACTCCTCCCCCACCAGTACCGGAGATATCCATCTTGGATACCGACAAAGCTCTGCAGAGCTGCTAGCTCCAACTCAGGCCTTGGAATAAAACGAGTCATTTAGCAGGTCACAAGAACTTAACGGTGGCATGACCTGCCAGACTCAGCTCCACCCAGGGAAAAGTCACCCCGCTGGGGCGCCAGCCCTAGGAGTGGCTTTCTTCACTGGGTAATCAGAGCCAGAGGTTGCCCCTCTCTCTAGCATCCTGTACAATCAATTGAAATTCAGTAAACAGAAACCCTGAGAATGGCTCCAGGCTGGGCTCTGTGAGTTTTTCACAAAACAGCCTCAGGGAAAAGCTACTGTTTGTTGAAAGGCCTCAAGTCTACCCAGAACCTAGCCTCATCACTGCATCCCCCTCTTTTGTGATTCTCAAAGCAGATTAAACTAACCGGGGAGGAGGATCTCAAAATCCTGGGTAAAGCAGAGCATTTTTCTGCCTGTTCGAACAAACTGGTTTCTTAAGAAACCAACCAAGCCACAGGACCACAAGCAGACCAGAGACTCCAACAAGAGGCTGGTTACAGACACAAGGGAGATACAGGATTTTTCCCTCCCAAAAAAAGTCAAAGAATTCTTCTTCTTCTTCTTCTTCTTCTTCTTCTTCTTCTTCTTCTTCTTCTTCTTCTTCTTCTTCTTCTTCTTCTTCTTCTTCTTCTTCTTCTTCTTCTTCTTCTTCTTCTTCTTCTTCTTCTTCTTCTTCTTCTTCTTCTTCTTCTTCTTCTTCTTCTTCTTCTTCTTCTTCTTCTTCTTCTTCTTCTTCTTCTTCTTCTTCTTCTTCTTCTTCTTCTTCTTCTTCTTCTTCTTCTTCTTCTTCTTCTTCTTCTTCTTCTTCTTCTTTTCCTTTGGTACCTTATATAAAAAAATTTTTTTCTTTTCTAAAACTTTTTTTAATCTTTAATTTTTGAGTTTTTTGAACAAAAATTGTTTTCCAATAACCTTTTTTTCCGCTTATAATTTTTATTTTAGGGATACGTGAATGTGCATTTTCTATGTTTTTTTGTCTTCTTTCTCTTTTTTTTCTTTTGTAATTATCTTTTTGTTTTTTGTTTAGCTCTACTGAACTTCTGATCTTTTTTTCTTCCTTTCTTATCCTTTTCACCTTTTCCTCTCTTTCGTTCTTCTTTATGTGACTTAACTCTTGTCCTGCACATCCTCACATAAACCCGTAGTTAACTAGTAGACCCTATCCCCCATTGTGTACACACTTAATCCACAAATTTATTACTCAATTCAAAACCTCTGAGACTTAAATTCCTTAATAGCAGTACTACCTCTTTATACCTATATAATATTTTAAGCATTTTTATTTTTAAGTTTTTCACATCTCCTCTTTATACCTATATAATATTTTAAGCATTTTTATTTTTAAGTTTTTCACATCTCCTCTATGTCCCTCCCCTTCTCTCAATATATTTATGTTCTTCTCTAAATAGATTGTTTTCGAAACTCCATAATATTATTAATTTTTACTTTTCTATTTTTTTCTGGTCTATTTTATTTTCCCTTTCCCTTTCTTCTTTTCTCTCTCTCTCTACTTTCATGCTACCCAACCTATTTCCTGCATTGAGATTAGGACTTAGTTAACTCTCCCTGTGCCTCCCCACATCAATCTATTCCTATTTTTTACCCACATCTCTCACTAACCCTAATGATTTCTGGTTTTCCAATTTCTTCTCTGCGGTTCGAAGCCCATTAACATATAGTGGTTTGATGTTGAATAGTTGTATCTGTTGAACTACAGATACATCTGTCTGTAGACTATTGACTGTACAAATTCAGACTTTGTTTGCTGGTTGCCTTAAGATAGTGTTAGAGCAAAAAACTGGTGTAATTTTCATCTCAAATGGGCAGAGTAAGCCGGAAAAACACAAGAAAAATGGCAAGTCTGGATATCTCAATTCCCAATCTTGATAATCAGGGGACAGAACAGATAATGAATAATCCAGAAGAGACTTCCCAAATAGCTCTACAAACACTGCTGTCAAACATGATAAATGAAAAGATTGAAAACATAAAAAGGACTCTGTATGAGCGTGATAGGGAGAGAGAGGAGGCAATCCAAAATTTATACAGCAATATCATAAGCGTGAGGAAGCTCCTCAAAAACTGATACAGGATTTGCGTGAGCAGCTTGTGAATACTCAAAGACAAAGGCAGGAATTGCATGAGCAGGCTGAGAACACTCAAAGAGAACTGCAGGAATCCCACGAACGGGAGGAAGCTAATGAAAGAGTAATACAGGAATTGAGAGAGCAAGAAGAGAATACACAAATATCACTAAAGGCATTCATGGAATCCATTAACAAAGAGCTGAAGGAAGTCAGGGAGACCACAAAGGGAATGCTGAATGGATCCCAACAGAAGGAATGGGAGTCCAAAGAAAACATAACCAATCAACTAAGTGATTTGAGAATAAACACTGAACACCAAATTAAGGAAGTAAAGAAATTCATACAAGATCTAAAACAGAGCTTCAATAAATAATTTGAAGCCATCAAAGCTGACCAATTAGAAGGAAAAGAGATAAAAAACAAAGTAGAAAGTCTTGACAGCAGGTTAGACCATGCAGAAAATCGAATCTCAGGGATTGAAGACAGCATAGATATTATAGAGAAAGAACATACAACCATCCAAGCCAAGTCCAAGAAACATGATAGATCTATCCAACACTTGGAAGACACCATCAGAAGACCTAATCTGAGGATAATGGGTATAGAGGAATGCATAGAGAGAGAAGTTAATGGTATAGGAAATTTGAATAAAAGGATTCTAGCAGAGAAACTTCCAAACATGCAAAAAGTTAGGCCTATTTCGATACAAGAAGCTTTTAGAAGTCCAAGTAGGCCAGACCGGAACAGGACATCTCACTAAAACAATATAATCTGCAAAGGATCCATTCAGACCAAGGAAAAGATCCTTAACGCTGTCAAGTAGAAAAGATTAATCACCTATTAAGGAAAAACAATTAGGATCAGATTTCTCAGCAGAGATAATCAAAGCAAGAAGAGTCTGGAATGATGTATGGCATGCCCTAAAAACAAACAACTATCAACCAAGAATGCTGTACCCAGCTAAACTCTCCTTCATAACTGAAGGCCAAATAAAAACCTTCCATAGCAAAGAAAAATTGAAGCAATACATCTCCACCAAAACAGCCCTACAAAAGATTCTTAAAGATGTCATACACATAGAAAAACAACAAGACCACAATAAAGGCCATGAACCTGCACCCAAACTGAGAATCCAAGAACCATAGGAAGAACCCAGATTTTGTAGCCCTCAAGTAGGTGGATAACATGGCAGGAACTCCAAAATACCTCTCAGTCCAATCTCTTAACGTTAACTGACTGAACTCTCCAATTAAGCGACATAGACTGTCTACTGTCTAGTTGGATTAAAAAACAAGACCCTTCTATCTGCTGCCTTCAGGAGTCACATCTTGCCCATAAAAACAAACACATTTTCAACGTTAAAGGCTGGAACAAAATCTACCAAGCAAATGGCCCCCATAAACAGGCGGGAGTTGCAATCCTAATATCAGATAAAATAGATTTCAAATTAAAATTTGTGAGAAGAGATAAAGAAGGTCACTATATACTAATTAAGGGATCTCTCCTTCAGGAGGATATTACAATTCTAAATATCTATTCGCCAAACAATGGAGCACGCAAATTTATCCAAGAAACATTACTTTCCCTCAAATCCCACAAAGATCCAAAGACATTAATTGTTGGGGATTTTAACACACCACTCTCCCCACTAGATAGATCAACTCGGCAAAAACTCAACAGAGAAACCGCAGATCTAAACAGCTGCATAGATCAACTAGACTTAACAGACATTTACCGAACACTTCACCCAGCAACATCAGAATACATGCTTTTCTCAGCAGCACATGGAACATTTTCTTAAATAGGCCACATTTTAGGCCACAAAGAAAACTTGTCTAAGTTCAGAAACATTGAAGCTATACCTTGAATTCTCTCTGACCACAAGGGAATAAAATTAGAACTCAACACCAAAAGCCACCAAAGAAAGTCCAGTATCACATGGAGGCTGAACAACACACTATTGAATCATGAGTGGGTCATGGAAGAGATTAGAAAGGAAATTCAAATGTTCATGCTATTCAACAAAAATGAACACACAAATTACCTGCTCCTGTGGGACACAGCAAAGGCAGTACTCTGAGGCAAGTTTATAGCTCTGAGTCCTACACAACAAATTGGAAAGATCTGAAACCAACAATTTAATGACACATCTAAACCTCCTTGAAAAAGAGCATCAAGATAAACCCGAATCCAGTAAATGGAAAGAAATAATTAAAATTAAATCAGAATTAAATGAATTAGAATCCAAAAAAACTATAGAAAGAATCAAGAAAACTAAGAGTTGGTTCTTTGAAAAACTTAACAAAATGGACAGACCCTTAGCAAATCTTAACAGAAAAAGAAGAGAACACACCCAAACAAATAAACTCAGAGATGACAATAGAAACATCACCTTGGAAACAACCAAGAATCAGAACATTTTAAAGGAATACTACTCAAAACATTATGGTAATAAGTTTGAGAATTTGACAGAAATTAATCATTTCCTAGCAAATACTGACATGCCAAAACTAAAACAAGATGAGTTAAACCACCTTAACAGGCCCAATCTCTTCTATTTCAATCTTAGAAATAGAAACAGCAATAAGAGACCTTCCAGCTAAGAAAAGTCCAGGACCAGATGGTTTTACAGCAGAATTTTACAAGGCCTTCAAAGCAGAGCTTACATCAATACTCCTCGAACTCTTCAATGAAACTGAAAGAGAATGTTCACTACCAAAAACATTCTATGAAGCCATCATAACCCTCATCCCAAAACCAGGCAGGGACTCATCAAAGAAAGAGAACTATAAACCCATTTCTTTGATGAACATTGATGCAAAATTTCTGAACAAAATTTTGGCCAATCGACTTCAACAATTCATCCAAAAAATCATACACCACGATCAAACAGGATTCATTTCAGGGATGCAAAGCTGGTTCAATATACCCAAATCAATTAATATTATTCATCACATCAACAGGAGCAAGAATAAGAACCACATTGTTATCTCAATAGATGCAGAAAAAGCATTCATCAAGATCCAACACCCCTTTATGATGAAGGTTTTGAAAAAATTAGGAATCCATGGTACATTCCTCAATACAATAAAGGCTGTATATGACAAACCTACAGCCAGCATTATACTTAATGATGTAAAACTAAAGCCATTTCCTCTTAACTCAGGAACAAGACAAGGATGTCCACTCTCTCCATTTCTCTTCAATCTAGTATTAGAATGCCTAGCTACATCAATAAGACAAGATGCAAACATAAAGGGATCCAAAAAAGGAAAGAAGAAATAAAACTCTCCCTCTTTGCAGATGAAATGATCTTGTATTTAATGAATCCCATAGACTCCACTCCCAAATTACTCAAGCTGATTCAAAACTTTGGCAAAGTAGCAGGGTATAAAATTACCCCCCCAATATCAGTGGCTTTTCTGTATGCCAACACTGAGAAAAGTGTGGCCGAAATTAGGAATGCAACTCCATTTGTAATAGCCTCACAAAAAATAAAATACCTAGGAATTAACTTAACCAAGGAAGTGAATGACCTCTATGATGAAAACTTTAAAATCTGGAAAAAGGAAATCAACACAGAACTTAAAAAATGGCAAAACCTCCCATGCTCTGGATTGGAAAGATTAACATCGTTAAAATGGCAATACTTTCCAAGGCTATCTACAAATTCAACGGGGGTACCTATCAAAATTCCAACTTCATTCTTCAAGGAAATAGAAGAGGCAATCCAAAAATTCATATGGAACAATAAAAGACCCCGAATAGCAAAAACGCTCCTCAATGGAAACACATGAATACCAAATTTCAAACTCTATTATAAAGCCTTAGTAATCAAAACAGCTTGGTATTGGCATAAGAACAGACCTCAGGACCAATGGAATAGAATTGAAAACCCAGAAATGAACCTACAGACCTATAGCCATCTAATCTTCGATAAGGGAGCTAAAACAATAGAATGGAAGAAAGACAGCCTCTTCAGTAAATGGTGCTGGCAAAATTGGTTAACTACTTGTAGAAAACTAAAGCTAGATTCTTATATATCACCCTGCACTAGAATCCACTCCAAATGGATCAAAGACCTCAGAACCAAAGCAGACAATATGAAAACATTACAGGATGGAATAGGATAAATCCTAGGTCTCCTTGGCTCAGGCCGAAATGTTCTGAATAGCGACCCGGAAACACAACAAATCAAGGAAAGGTTGGACAAATGGCATTGCATAAAGTTGCAGAGCTTCTGCATGGCAAAGGATGAAGCTAGCAAGATCAATAAAATGCCCACTGATTGGGAGAAAATCTTCACTAGCCCTACAACAGACAAGGGTCTCATATCTAAAATATACTTGGAACTCAAAAAATTAAATCCCCCAATAACAAATCCTCAAAGAAACAACTGCCCAATAAATAAGTGGGCTAAAGACTTAAAGAGAAACTTCTCTGAAGAAGAAAGAAGGATGACCAATAGACACATCCCTAGCCATAAAAGAAATGCAAATCAAAACATCATTGAGATACCACCTCACTCCAGTTAGAATGGCAAAAATCAAGAACTTTAACAACAACAGATGCTGGAGGGGATGTGGACAGAAGGGAACCTTACTTCATTGTTGGTGGGAATGTAAACTTGTTCAACCACTTTGGAAAGCAGTATGGAAGTTCCTCAAAAGACTTCACATAGAGCTCCCCTATGACCCAGCAATCCCACTTTTGGGCATTTATCCAAATGTTTACAAACAAGACCACACTAAAGCTACCAGCACAACTATGTTTATTGCAGCATTATTTACCATAGCTAAGATCTGGAACCAACCCAGATGCCCCTCAGTAGATGAATGGATCAAGAAAATGTTGTATATATACACAATGGAATTTTCTGCCTCCATCAGAAAGAATGGCATACCCCATTTGTTAGGAAATGGAAAAACTTGGAAAAAATAATATTAAGTGAAGTAAGTCAGGCCCAGAGAAACATAGGTACCATGGTTTCCCTTATTTGAAATATCTAGTATATGTATGAGTCAAGCGGAAAAGGTCAGATAATGTGATGTTAGGAAAATGAACCCTTAGATATGTATTTTAATGTTTTTTTCTTTCATGCATGCATTTCTAACGCATTTATAAGATTATTTCTTTGTTGCTTTTTATGTCCCTCCCCCACAGTATAACCCCTACTTTCACTATATTTGATGTCATTATAACTTGTGGAGGAGATGGGGAAAAAAAAAGTTGTTTAAAGATACAGGTGGACCTGTTGCAACAATGAGAAGTACAACTTGTCATGTCGAAAATGAGCTTTACAAGGTTGGTGTGGGGGTGGGGGTTGGGGAGGGATGGATTTGGTGGAGGGAGGCTGGGAAGGGATGTGAAGGATAAACAAAGGAGGAGGCTGCAATGCTTTGTAAGAAATGTATGCATTATCCTGCCCATGTAATTGTAACCCCTCTGTACAGTATGTTCACAAATAAAATAAAATAAAGTAAAATTTTTTAAAAAAGGTGAAAAAAATAAAATCATGTCAAACAATGTCTGTTATTCTGCTATCCCCTCCATTATGAAGACCTGCCCATTCCCAGTTTTCACAAAATTTCAAGTGTCTCTCTTAGAATCTATTTGGAAAAGTTCTAAATCTCTGACTTTTTTTGTAATTTCTGTGATAAGAAACAAAACATTGACACAAAACAATTGAATTAAAATACACACATATGTTGAAGTCACCACAACTGGAAAAACAACTAACAAAGTAGAACTCTGCCAGGAACAAAAACATGTTCTGCCCAGTATTTTTAAGCACAAAAACCTCAAATACATGTTAACTTGGAGTAGAGCCATAAAAAAACTGTGTCTCTGAAATATGGTTGTGTTAATTTGTAATTAAATTCATCTAGATCAACCTAATGTAGGAAACCCCTTGAATGGATCAAATTGTTTAAAACGAATGTGACTGTTTTCGAAGTGAGATCTGCACATATTTAAAAGAATAAAATAACAAAATCAAGGCATACTTAAAAAATTCACAAAAGCAATGAATAATTCCAATATTATCCAAATTGAGAACTAATTCCTTCTGATTTAACAACAAAAAGTATGCAACTAATAGAATCTGAGCAGTGTACAAGAGTGTATTATATACTTTAAACTATTCCAATTTACACTTTGTAGAAGATTGAATGTGGGTAATCTAAAGGAGAACATTAACACATGATATAAAAGATATTAAAAATCTCTTGAAAAGAGAGAAGTAGTTCCTGGAAAATAATAGCTTAACAAATGGTGGTCAAAATCTTTCTAGTACTGACAAAATTGCATACCTATTTATTTAGATCCAAAAAAAGACCCCAGTTACTCAAGCTGATTTGAAACTTTGGCAAAGTAGCAGGATACATCTGTAACATTATTTTGGATGTTGAGTCAGGCATGAAATTCATTTCCTCTTTGATCTGACAAATGAATATATGAAAGAATATAACTTCAACTAAATATCAAGACGTAACTAAACATATCACGAGAAAAGTCATTATGTAATCCATATTGCAACTGGGATAAGAGAAAAATCAGTCATAGTGATTCTGTATTTATTGTAAATGTTGATGTTTTTCATAAATTATTCCCTTTAGTTTGCATTTTCAAAATATTGTGTTACATGATGTAGACCTTGGTAACTAATTTTGAATGCGTCCTTAAATTTTGTTCTGTGTTTAATGTCTCTCTTCTGTTCCTAACCCATGAAATGATTTTGATTGCAAAAACATTCTAATAACCACTGTTTATAATACAAAAAATCTCATAAGCATGACACCAGTAAGCATTGGTTAACATTTTGATACCAGGGTCTCATGACTTATAAGGCCTACCTGCATGAGTTACATTGTACCTAGATTCCTCATCCTAAATTTATCCACAGTTAAAAAATGTTTATATCTTTATTTGTCACACATCAGAGATTAAATCTGAATATAAAGCCTAAGGAAAACGATAAAGTAAGAATTTAGCTTTTCTGGATATAAAATAAACAAAATGCAGCATAGAGTAACTCACTGGTTTAAAGTCCATCTATCTCATCAAAACATTCTATGCATTACCTTACAATGTGCATTATTCTCATGAAGGAATGGGGAATATGAGAAGAGGACTAACCAAGCACTGTCTTCAAAATATATATAATTTGGATTTATCTCTATATTTCACTATAAACATTTCTGATAAAACTGTTTGAATAATTGATTTATAATATATCCTAGTTTCATATACCAAATTACATTCAGAAAATGGGATATAAAAATTAACTAAGGAATGTCCTGGTAGAAAAAATGGCATCTCTATACATGTGACACCCAGTTCTGAGGTATTTCATTATGCCTCCACTTAATGAATGTGATTGTTTAAATGTTTCATAAAGTAATCATTAAAATTGATCAATGTATTATAATCTAATTGTTTACAATTTTATCCTAGAATCATTTATGAACTTCCCATTCAGTCATGACATACATCACATTCCATTGGTATTCATATGGATAGGAATGAATTTCTTAGGATCTCCTGCCATTTGGAGGTGGCAGGAACAGGATTCAAACTGTGGGCTCCAGATCCCACCCGAGGATAGGGAACTCACTGGTGTGTTCAAGAATAACAACAAGACCAATGATTAGGCAGGCACCAGTGGCTCTCAAAAGTCCTCTTTGATACTTATAAGGTTGTGATAGGAGGATCATGGTCAAAGTCACTCTAGGCAGAAAAGTCCTTTAGTCCAACTTCAGGAGCAACAAAGCCAGAAGTATAGCCATATGACTCCAGTGTTGGAGGGCTAGCCTTCAATAAAGCAGCTCATTGACTGTGCCCAGATCCTGAGTTCAAGGTCCAGGAGTGGCAACAAACAGACATACGCAACAATCTGTGCAGCCATCTGCCTAAAGCAGGTCACCCTCAGCAGCCTTTATTTACATTTTATTATGAGGCCAATGCAGGAACAGGCACAAACCAGGCAGGGGAAGAGAAAATTAGGTTTCTTAGAAGCAACCAGTATTCAGAAAATTAAAATTGGGGACATAAAATGGTAGCATAATTATGTAAAAACTACCATTAAGAAAAAGATGAAGGGGCTGGGAATGTGGATTAGTGAGAGAGTGCTTGTCTAGCATGCAAGAAGCCCTGGGTTTGATTCCTCAGTAGCACATTCAAGAAAAATCCAGAGTTAGACTTGGATGTCAGGCGGAAAGAAGGGAACACTTCCCAGTCATGAGGTCTTCTGCAGTGTGCCAGGACACCAACATGGCCTTCACACAACCACAGAACAGAAAGACTGTATCTTTCCCACTTCTCAGGCAGCCGAGGGCCCCAGAGTCAAGAGGGCAGAGCCAGTTTCTAACTCAGGTGCTTGGAGCCAGAAGAGAAAGGGCTCTGACTCTCCTTGGACTGGGGGATTTGCCTTAATGATGTGGAGAATGAAGGAAGGAGAATGGACTGGCAAAGGTAGAAGGGTCTTCAAATCTGACAAATGGAGAGTCAAAAACCCACACCTGATCTTAGCTATGGTAAATAATGCTGCAATAAACATAGTTGTGCTGGTAGCTTTAGTGTGGTCTTGTTTGTAAACATTTGGGTAAATGCCCAAAAGTGGGACTGTTGGGTCATAGGGGAGCTATATGTGGAGTCTTTTGAGGAACCTCCATACTACTTTCCAAAGTGGTTGAACAAGTTTACACTCCCACCAACAATGAAGTAAGGTTCCCTTCTGTCCACATCCCCTCCAGCATCTGTTGTTATTAGAGTTCTTGATTTTTGACTTTCTAACTGGGGTGAGGTGGTATCTCAATGTTGTTTTGATTTGCATTTCTTTTATGGCTAGGGAGGTTGAGCATTTCTTCATGTGTCTATTGGCCATCCTTCTTTCTTCTTCAGAGAAGTTTCTTTTTAAGTCATGAGCCCACTTATTTATTGTGCAGTTGTTTCTTTGAGGATTTGTTGTTGGGAGATTTGATTTTTTGAGTTCCAAGTATATTTTAGATATGAGACCCTTGTCCGTTGTGTGGCTAGTGAAGATCTTCTCCCAATCCGTGGGCTTTCTATTGATCTTGCTAGCTATGTACTTTGCCATGCAGAAGATCTGGAACTTCATGCAATCCCATTTGTCCAAGCTTTCTTTGATTTGTTGTGTTTCTGGGTCTCTATTAACAAAATTTTGGCCTGCACAAAGGAGACCTAGGGTTTCTCCTATTCCATCCTATTCCATCCTGCAATGTTGCTAAGTGTCTGCTTTGACTCCAAGGTCTTTGATCCATTTGGAGTTAATTCTGGTGCAGGGTGATATATAAGGATCTAGCTTTAATTTTCTACAAGTAGTTAACCAATTTTGCCAGCACCATTTACTGAAGAGGCTGTCTTTCTTCCATTCTAGTTTTTTAGCTCCCTTATCAAAGATTAGATGGTTATAGGTCTATAGGTTCATTTCTGGGTTTTCAATTCTATTCCATTGGTCCTGAGGTCTGTTCTTGTGCCAGTACCAAGTTGTTTTGATCCAATCCAAAAGCATGGGAGTTTTTTCCCATTTTCTAAGCTCTGTTTTGATTTCCTTTTTCAAGATTTTGAAGTTTTCATCATAGAGGTCCTTCACTTCTTTGATTAAGTTAATTCCTAGGTATTTTATTTTTTGTGGGGCTATTACAAATGGAGTTGCTTTCGTAATTTCAGCCCCACTTTTCTCATTGTTGGCATACAGAAAAGCTATTGATTATGGGGGGTTAATTTTATACCCTGCTACTTAGCCAAAGTTTTGAATCAGCTTGATTAATTTGGGAGTGGAGCCTATGGGATTCTTTAAATACAAGATCATGTCATCTGCAAAGAGGGAGAGTTTTATTTCTTCTTTCCCTATTTGTATCCCCTTTATATCAGCATATAGCAGCATTATTTACCATAGCTAGGATCTGGAACCAACCCAGATGTCCCTCAGTAGATGAATGGATCAAGAAAATGGGGTACATATACACATTGTTATTCTATGCCTCCAGCAGAAAAAATGACATTGCCCCATTTGTTAGGAAATGGAAAGACTTGGAAAAAATTATATGAAGTGAAGTAAGCCAGGCCCAAAAACCATAGGTCCCATGATTTCCCTTATTTGCAATATATAGTATACGTATGAGTCAAGCAGAAAAGGTAAGATAAGGTGATGTTAGGAAAATGAACCCTAAGATATGTATTTTAAATGTTTTTTTTTCATGCATTTGTTTCTAACACAATTATAAGACTATTTCTTTGTTGCTTTGTATGTCCCTCCCCCACAGTATAACCCTTGCTTTCACTGTATTTTATGTCGGTATAATTTGTGGAGGGGAAGGGGAAAAACAAGTCGTTTAAATAAGGATACAGGTGGACCTGTTGCAAGCATGAGAAGTACAAGTTGTCATGTCGAAAACGAACTTTACAACTTGGGGGGGGAGGATTCGGTGGGGGGGAGGGAGGATGGGAAGGGATGGGAATGGTAAAAAAAGGAGGTGACTACAATGTTTGATAAGTAATGTACTCACTATCTTGCCCATGTAATTGTAACCCCTCTGTACAGTATTTTCACAATAAAAAAAACCCACTCCCTAAGACCAAAGTGCAAGACTCTCTATTGTTAACCTAAAGGTAGCCTGGGGATCCCTTCACCTGAGGGAGGAAGGTTAATTAGTCATTGTTTGAAGAGGAAGAGAAAAGCCTGATCCTTGTGTAACTCTGACAAATGTTTCAGGTTACCCCTCATTGGTGGCCGTGTCTGGAATGAATGAAGTGGTTTTGCAGCTCACTTACCTGTTGCTTGAGTAAATTCTGCCTCCTAATCCTGTAGGCCTAGGTCTCTTTGCCTAGTCTGGCTTTTGAAACTATTTTCTGCCTTCAAATATTGTTACACTCGATTTCTTCCTGCTAACAGGGCTAGGGCTTAGAAGCTGAGAACTTCATGTGAACCCAGGATTGGTCAATGATTTTTCTTGCCTGCTTTTATAACTCAAGAACTCTAAGAACATTTAGAGTGCAAGTAACTTCTCATTACCAAGGGAAACACAGGAAGCTCTTGAACATCTGACCGGTCAGCAATAGAAGTCAGAGTGTCATAGACGTTCCAGCCCTGGCTGGCTTCATCCTGTGATCCTCAGACTTCAGCCTCCTGAGCTAGGGTGATGGGCATGAGCTACTGGTGCTCTGCTAGGTTCAGAACTGTAATAACATTGTCATTACTAGTCAAGGGCAGCATATTAGGCCTTTCAACATTGGACCTTTCTGACACAAGTTTATAATGCTAGAGTCTGAGAGGCTATGCATATAGATGGGCTACACTTGAACCTTGAGCTCTAACTCCAATTCTGGTGTACATGAACATTCATTTTTCCAGAGAATGTTCTCCTAATTAACAAATAGGAAAAGTAATTTGCTTAACACTCACTTTTTTCCAGTTTTGTGTCTCAAACTCAAGCCTGGGCTCTGTCGCTGAGCCCTTCAGCTCAAGGCGAATACTCTACCACTTGATCCACAGCACCACATGTGGTCTTTTTGTGGTTCATTGGAGATAAGAGTCTAACAGGTTTTCCTTGCCTAGGCTGTCTTTGAACTGTGATCTTCAGATCTCAGCCTCCTGAGAAGTTAAGGTTCCTGTTGTGAGATACAGGCAACTGGCCTGCTGTTTTTGCCAGACCTGTGGCTTGAACTAAGGGCCTGGTTACTGTCTCTGAGCTCCTTTTTCTCAAGCCTAGCACTGTACCACTTGAGCCACTCCACAGCTTCTGGCTTTTTCTGAGTCTGTGTCACTGAGGATTCAAACCTTACCATTCATGCATGCTGAGCCAGCTCTCTACCACTAAGCTACATTTCTAGCCCCACCCTTACAATTTTATCCCTCCACTTGACTATCCCCAAGAAAAGGCTTCTGAGTAAAAATCATCTAAAGAAATTCTTATAGGAAGGTTCTAAAGATAAAGAAGACAAAGTTCATACTTGGGAGAGACCCTAAACATGTGAAGATTGTCACAAATGCCTCCATTTAATTATGTATCATGTTTCAACACTTAATAAAATATTAATGAAAAACGAGTCAGTGTCCCAAATTATTGTGTATAAATTAATAATAGATGTACAACATGTACTAAATATTATGTGTATAATAATACTAAATACAATAAACAATAAGTAAATGAAAAGTAAAAAATAAAATAAATACAAAATCAATAATAAAAATTATAATTTGTAATAAACATACATATGTAAATATATATCATATATTACACCTATATAGAAATATTTTTCCATTGCAGGGCCTTCATTCAGAAGCTGGCAACTCTAGCCTGAATTTCTTATCCTCAACGACAGTGAGCTTTGCCTTCACCCATGATGCAAAATAGTTACCTTGATGGTGAGATCAAATCCCAGCAATGATGGAAATACTGGCCCCAGTTCCAAGACAGTGGCTTAATTTTTTTAATGGAAGTAGTTTTGTTTATTCAGTTACGTATTGAACATTAAAAAAAAAAAGCAGTGTAGAATTTTGCACATCTATCAGACACCTTTCTCTTAACCCCAAAATGCTTGTCTGAGCACTACTTTCTTTCATTATTTTATTGTAAAAATGTTGTACAGAGGGGTTACAGTTAAATGAGCATGGTAACGAATACATTTCCTATTGAGCATTGTTGCCTCCTCCTTTGTTTTCCCCCTACCATTCCTTTCCTCCCATCTCCACAACTACTCCCCCTGCCAAGCTCAGTGACTTAATTTTTATTTTTGGATTTGCATGGGGTTTGAACTCAAGTAGTGGCAAATATGCACTTTCCCTCACATTGGTACATATTTACCAAGACCCTGAGTTCAAATCCCAGGCTAGGAAAGAAAACTGGTAGAAATTCAAAACAAGGGAGCTTTATTTCTTTTTTAATTCAGTTCAATAATTAATTAATATTTTTATTTATTCTGTATTTTGCCAACATGGGGCTTGAACTCAGGTCATGGCAACTCTGCCTCAGCTTCAGTCACCCTAGGGTGGGTCATCCTCTGACCCATAGCCAATCTAGGGATCCTAGGCCCAGAGGGTTTTCAGGAAGAAAAAAAAACGTAGCATAGCACAAAAAGTGGCAAGCTGCAGAGGGCTGAGGGTTTTCTGTTTTTTTTCTTTGCACAGTGGCCATCCTGGGTCTGAATAACATGGCTGCAAAGTGGACCTGACCTGTCATATCTGAAGGCTGGCATGCTATCAGGGAATCCATAGGCCAACCTGTGAACATAGGCCCCGGGTTGAAATCCCAGTACTGACACCTACCAATGGCAGGAGATCACAAGAGACTCATTCCTATGCATAGGAATACCAATTGACAGAGTAGTTCATGTTTTGGCTTAGTCTAAAATTGGATGCGATAATCCTAGGACGCTGATTGATCTTAATTAATAGGTTATTATGCATGAAAAGAATAATATTCCTTCAATGGCGGTATAATAAATGCCTAAGAGTTGGCAAGAATGTCTTAGGTGTCATTCAAACATAGATAGATGGCTCTGGCACTCCTTAATAATATATGTTTATTTGTATACCCCCTTTGCCTATCCATGTATCACTGTTTTGGCCAAACCTGGAGCTGGATCTCAGCACCTGGGAACCACCTGACAGCTTCATTGGCTAGAGGCTGCCATGCTCACACTCATCCATTCATGAATTGGGCTCGCTAAACCCTGAGTTCACATTCCAGCACTGCCAAAAATTTAATGTTGGAGTAAGAAGCCAAGTGTGACACATGTTTTCCTTTTCTGTGAGAATCCTGAGTTTCAGGCATGAAGGAGAAAATATTTACAAATCTGGATGCTGTGATGGGATGTAAACAATGTAATAAATGGTAGAGGGGTCATCAGAATCAATGAAATAAATGGTAAATAAATGAATAAAACAAGAAATAATTTGAATAACCACACCCAACAAAATATGGTCTGACTAGTTGTATGGAAGTATAAATCCTATCTTTAAAATGGATATAAGGAGTATGTTTTCCAGTCCTGAGGCTTGAATTCAGACTTAGGGAACAGTCCTGACTTTTGTCTTCAAGCATGTTCAGATTCCCTTCCGTCACGGTGCTGCATATTTACCCAGACCTTGAGTTCAAATCCCAGGCCTGGCAGAAAAAGATGTCATGAATTGCAAACCAGGGAGCTAAATATTTTTTTTTAATTGAGGGCTATTGGAGAAGCCATAGTCCCGCACAGCAACATAGGCCTACAGTTCAAATACAGTCATGCCACTTCCAGATGGTGGGAGATCCTAAGAAATTCGTTCCCATCCACAGGAATAATGATGGAATATTATCACTGTCACAGTTGAATGACATGCTCATGAATGATACTTGTACACAATTAGACTTCATGATTTCAGTCGGCTGATTGATTTTATTTAATATCTTATGAAACATTAAAAGAATATTATTTCTCACCGGGACGCAATAATTTCAGGACACTGATTTACTTAATACTTTATTAAAGATAAAAATAATAACATTTATTTATTTATTTTTGTGGATCCTGGGGTCTGAACTCTGGGCCTGGGTGCTCATCAGCTCAAGGCTAGTACCCTATCCCATGGCTTCCCTTATTTGCAATTACTAGTATATGTCTGAGTAAAGCAGAAAAGGTCAGATAAGGTGATATTAGGGAAATGAACCCTAAGATATGTACTCAAATGTTTTTTTTTCTTTCATGCGATTGTTTCTAACACATTCATAAGATTGTTTCTTTGTTGCTTTGTATGTCCCTCCCCCACAGTATTACCCCTGCTTTCACTGTACCTGATGTCAGTATAATTTGTGGAGGGGAAGGAGAAAAACAAATCGTTTAAATAGGAATACAGATGGACCCATTGCAAAAAAGAGATGTACAAGTCGTAATGTCGAAAACGAACATTACAACTTTGGTGCGCGGGGGGGGGGGGGGGGGTTGGGGGGTGGGGGATAAAAGCGCAGGGAGGATGGGGTGGGGGGGCAGAGGGGAGGATGGGAAGGGATGGGAAGAGGAAACAAAGGAGGAGGCTACAATGCTTGATAAAAAATGTACTTATTATCTTGCCCATGTAATTTTAACCCTCTATACATTATTTTCACAATAAAAAAAATAAAAAAAATTAAAAATAATATTAATTACATGGAGGCATAATAAATACCCAAGAATTGGTAGGAATGTAGTATATATAAGTGAACAATGGATAGACATCTCTGGCACTCTGTAAATGTATATGTATTTATTAGTGTACTACAATCTGTGTGTCAATCTGTTATTATTTTGTCAACCACTGGTACTCGATCTCAGATCCTGGGAACTGTCTATCAACTCAATTTGTTCCCGGATGGCATGCTGACACATACACATTCATGAATTTGGCCCTGCAGGCCTTGAGTTCAGATGCCATCATGCCCAAACAATGAATCATGGAGTAAGAAACTGATGGTGACACATGTTTTCCTTTTCTGTGAAATTCCTGGGTGTCAGGTATAAGTAGAATACATATACAGATCTATATCCTATTTAATCAATGTAACCAATGTTCTATGTGCCATATTAGTCAATAAAATAAACAGTCAATACATGTTGGGTCTTTGTTTGCCCCCGAAAGGTGGATGGGGCCCAAGGAAAGGTAAGTGCGCCACTCGCCATTCCCCAGTCTCCCTTAGGCGGGGAGACATTCAGACACAGTGGGGAGTCAAGTCAAGCAAGAACTCGTTTATTACCACACAGCAAGCACCATTTAAAGGGAAAAAATTGTGAGGCATGGAAGGGGAGGGAAAGGAACCAACCAATAACTGTAAAGGTCACACCTTATCATGCACCTAAGCTATATCCAATCAGATTTTAAGGTAAACAATTGGGCTGTGCCCACTCAACTTCCTCTCAGCACCATCATTGCTGCCCATGTGCCCCACAAACACATGAATAAAACAAAAATAAAATTAATAACTACACTGAATGCAATATGGAGTCAACCTATGTATGTAAATATAAATCATATACTTAAAATGTACACAAATAGGATGTATTCTAGTACTGAGGATAGATTTCAGACGTAAGGAACAGACATGAATTTCTTGGCTTCAAGAAGGCTAGCTTCCCCTTTCAAAACAGTGCAACAGAGTTACCCAGACCATGAGTTCCAATCCCAGTCCTAGCAGAAAAAATGGCACCTTTATACTATGTGATGCCCAATTCTTAGGTATTTCATTATGCCTCCATTTAATGAACGTGATTGTTTAAATGCTTCATAAAGTATTGATTAAAATCGATCAGTGTCCTATAATATAATTGTGTATACTTTTATCATAGAATTATTTAAGAGCTGCCCATTCAATCATAACATACATAATGTTGCATTGGTATTCATATACATAGGAATGTGTTTCTAAGAATCTCTTTCCATTTGGAGGTGGCAGGACCAAGATTCTAATTGTGGGCTCCAGCTCCCACCATTTTAACTCAAGGATAGGGAACTCACTGGTCTGTCCAAGAATTGCAAGACCAATGATTAGGCAGGCACCAGTGGCTCTCAGCAGTGCTTATTAATGTTTACAAGGCTGTGATAGGAGGATCATAGTCAAATTCACACTAGACAGGAAAGTCCTTGAGATCCCTCTCCAACTTCAGTGACAACAAAGTCAGAAGTAAAGCTGTGTAGCTCCAGTGGTAGAGGGATAGCCCTGATTGAAAGCAGCTCACAACACACACACTCACACATACACACACACACACACACACACACACACACACCGCAGTCTAATCATCTATCTGTTTATATATTGGCCATTCCTAGGGCTTGATCTCAGGTCCTCAAATTTGCCTGCCAACTTCTCTTGCATCAGACTGGTGTGCTAACATTTACACACTCATGAAGTGGGCCTGCTAGGCCCTGAGTTCAATTCACAGAACTTCCAAAAACTTAATCCTGGTGGAAAGCCAATTGTCCCACTTGGTTTCTTTATTGGTGAAATTCCTGGGACTCAGGAATGATGTAGAATGCATAGGCAAATCTATGTCTTATGTAATAGGATGCAAAAAATATTTTATGTGTAATCATATTCACTAAAATATATAAGAAACAAAACACAAAATAAAATGAATACACTAACTGCAATATGCAGTAAAAATGTTTAGGTCAATAAAATTCATGTACTTAAAATATATACGAATATTATTTTTTCGAGTGCTAGGACTTGAATTCAGGCCCTAGAAACAGGCCTGACTTTCTTATCTTCCAGAATGGTGATCTTCTCCATCCCCCACAGTGCTGCAGATTTACCCAGACCCTCAGCTCAAATCTCAGGCCTGGCAGAAAAAATGGCACGAATTCCAAGCCAAGGAGCCTCATAATTTTTGTATGTATGTAGGGA
The DNA here is from genome assembly GCF_019054845.1 of Dipodomys spectabilis. NCBI lineage: Eukaryota > Metazoa > Chordata > Mammalia > Rodentia > Heteromyidae > Dipodomys > Dipodomys spectabilis. Next base: position 913,040 of record NW_024871338.1, read on the forward strand.
GGTAGGTAGGTCGGTAGGTAGGTAGGTAGGTTGGTAGGTAGATAGGTAGGTAGGTAGGTAGGTATTTTTCTTTTGTCAAGCACAGGGCTTGAATTCAGCTCATGGCAATTCTGCCTCATCTTTGATCACTCTAGGCTGGGGTGCAGCCACTGGAACCACAGCCGAATCTGAGTTCCTGGGACCCAGAGGCTGACAAGAAAAAAAAAATTAATGCGACACAGGAAAAAACAAAAAACTGGCAACTTGCAGATGGCTACCAGTTTTACATTTGTTTTCTTTGCTAGGTGACCATCCTGCGTCTGAATGACCTGGTTGAAGAATGTTGGTAACTTGGCATTGCTGAAGGCTGGCGGACTACCAGGGAAGCCATAGGCTAACATGGCAATATAGGCCCTGTGTTTGAAGCCTGGTCCTGACCTCTACCAATGGAGGGAGATCCTAAGTGTCTCATTCCTATTCATAGGAATACCAATGGAAGATTATGAATGGCAAGGTTGAAGTAATTGTTTCTGATTGCTACTATATAAATAGAATGATTTTAGGAGGCTAATGGATTTTGATGAATATTTTTGACACATTCAAAGAATACTATTAATTACATGGACACAATAGTTTCAGGACAGTGGTTGATTTAATCAATAATTAAGGATGAAAACAATACTATTAATTACATGGAGGTATACTAAATACCCAAGAATTGATAGGAATGTAGCCTATATAACTGAATAATGTAGAGACATCTCTGGCACTCTATAAAAATCAATAATTATTTTTGTTCTACCATCTGCATGTCAATCTGTTCTAATTTTGTCAACTCCTAGAGCTGGATCTCAAGTTCTGTAAATGCTTGTCAGCTCAATATGCCTCAGGCTGGCATGCTGACACTCATCCATTCATGAATTGGGCCTTGTAGGCTGTAACTTCAGATGCCAACACTAACAAAAATTGAATCGTGCATTAAGAAACCCATGGCAACACATGTTTTGCTTTTCTGTTAAAGTCCTGGGAATCAGGTGTGAAGTTTCATACATAGGCAAATCTATATCCTATGTAATAACTGTAATAAATATTTCATGTGTAATAACAGTCAATAAAATAAATGGTAAATAAATGAATAAAACAAAAAATAAGATGAATAAGTACACTAAGCACAATATGGGGTAAACATACGGAGTTCGATTTCAGGGCCTGGGAAGTGCCTGGCAGCTGAATTGGCTAGAGGCTGCTGTGCTGACAGTCAGCCATTCATGAATCGAGCCTTCTAGGCCCTGAGTTAGATCCCACCACTGCCAAAAAATGTAATCTTGGAGTGAGAAGCCGAGCGTGACACATGTTTTCTTTTTCTTTGAAAGTGCTCGGTGACAGGTAAGATGTATAATTCATATGCAAATCTATATGTTATGTAATAGGATGTCATAAATGTAAAAAATGTCATAGGTGGAAGAGTTGTCACTACAATAAATGAAAAACAGACTGAATTAGTAGTGAATCATTCTAGGATAAAATTAGAAACAAAAACTATAGGATGTGGATTAAGTTTAAAATTTTATTAAGTATTACCAAAATAAAAATGTCATGGAAACATAAATATCTAATAATTAGTAGTAACACATGATGCATAATTTAATAATGTATAGACATCTGTCTCATTCTATAACATATGAAATTATGTGTAGGGATGTATGTACATATGTGATAAACAATAATAGGATATTGAGTAATTTAGTTAATGCTTTACTAATTATTAACTGGGACACATCATTAAATGGAGACATAATTTAATAAGTAATAATTGATAGTAATATCTATAAAATAATAATATACAGACATCTTTCTGTGTATATAATGCTTATATATATCAATCTCTATCTATTTATACCTCCTTCACTCCTGGGGCTCGGTGGTTAAGTGCTCACCTAATGAGCATGAAGCAATGGGTTCGATTCTTCAGTGCCACATAAACAGAAAACCCGGAAGTTCTGCTGTGTTTCAATCAATTGAGTTCCACCCTTGAGCACAAATGCTTAGGGACAGTGTCAAACCCTTACTCAAGCCCCAGGACTGCCGCCAAAAAGAGGTACTATGTTCTAACTGCAACTATATAAGGACAGTACTTCAAATACCACACGACAGAGCAAGCTAGGAGTTTGGTGCTGACAGCTGCCACCTCATCTGACTTAGCCAGATATAAACTGCTGCAACCCAGCTCCATGGGTACCCCCATCATCCTGGCTTACCCTGGCGTACCCCCGATATCCTGGCCGCTCTGGGGCTTTAAAACCTGGCGGGAAGTCTGCCATACTCTTTGAAATATGGCTCGAAGTGGTAGAGTTCTAGCCTTGTGCAAATGTTATTAGAACAATAAGATCCCCAAGCTTTAAGCTCAAGCTCCATGACTAAGCCCCCCCCCAAATAAAACATCCCACTAAACACTTAAGTGTGAACTTTTGTGGTTTGTGAAATGTTCCTCAAAGAATGGTGATATTGGTTAGAGCACCCTAAGTCTAATGACAGCTTGTGGAACAGAACTATGTGATGAGTCCTCCATAGGGTACTCTCTGCTGAGTCCTGCACATGGTGCTATGTACCGAGTCCTTCACAGGGTGCAGGGTGCTGAGTCCTGCATTGGTGCTGGGTTCTGATTCTTTCACAGGATGCTGTGTGCTGAGTCATGCAAAGACTGCCATGTGCTGTGTCCTTCACCAGGTGCATTCTTTCATTGGGTCTTTGTAAGATCTCCCCACTGAGATGATTATGCAGACAAGAATATTGAGGCTCAGATATGTCTCCATGGGAGGGACAAAATTATGTATTACTGAAGACTAGTGAGTTGTCTACTACAGACAATTGTTTGTTTTGTTTTTTTCTCAGTAATGAACCTTGAACTAGGGGCCTAAGCTCTCACCCTTACCTCTTGGGCTCATGAGTAACACTCCACCGCATGGAGCCATGGACCCCCTTGCAGCAAAGGCCACAACCTAGGGGTCTATAGCTGATTTCTCTCATCCTGCCTTCTCAGGAAGCTGAGATCTGTGGATCTGGATTCCAAATTATCCCAGACACAAAAGGTCCTATTAGCCTATTATCTCCAATTCACTACTAAGAAACCTGAAGTGGAAGCTAGGTGCTTGTCACTCATGCCTGTCATTCTAGCTACTCAGGAGGATGAGATCTGAGGATCATAGTTCAAAGCCAGCCTGGACAGGAAAGTCGTTGAGACACTCAGCTCCAATGGGCCACCAGAAAAGCTGAAGTGGCTTTTGGCTCAAGTGGTAGAGCACAAGACTTGAGCTGAAGAGCTCAAGAACAGCTCCCAGGCCCAGACATCAACTCCTACAATAATAAAAAAAGAAAGAAAGAAACTAACAAACATGAAGTATAGGGCTGAACAAACCTGAAGTATGGATCAATAATGTTTCTTTCTTGCTTCTATAGCTCAAGAACTCTAAGAACATTTAGAGTCCAAGTACTTCTCATCACCAAGGGAAACACAGGGAGCTCTTGAACATCTGACCTTTCAGAAGTGGAAGTCAGAGTGTCATAGACTTTTCTGCCCTGGCTGGCTTCACCCTGTGATCCTCAGACCTCAGCCTCCTGAGCTAGGATGACGGGCCTGAAATACTGGTGTTCTCCTATGTTCAGAACGGTGATGACCTTGACAATACAAGTCAACTGCTTATCACAAAGGGCTTGGGGAGCATATTAAGCCTTTCAACATTGGACATTTAAGAATCCTGTAGTCACAAGATTAAAACGATAGAGTCTGAGAGGCTGGGCATATGGATGTGTTACACTTGAACCTTAAGCTCTGACTCCAATTCTGGTATACATCAGTGTTCATTTTCCAAAGGATGTTCTCATAATTAGCGAATAGGAAAAGTACCTTGATTAACCCTCACATTTTTTCCCAATTGTGTGTCTTGAACGCAACCCTGTACACTGTCCTTTAGACCCTCAGGTCAAGGCGAACACTCAACCACTTGAACCACAGTGCCACATGGTTCACTGGAGATAAGAGTCTAACAGGCTTTCCTTGATTAGGCTGTCTTTGGTTTTCAAGTCTCAGCCTCCTGAGAAGCTAGAGTTCCATGTGTGAGCCACTGACGTTTCGTCTATTGTTTTTGGCAGTCCTTGGGATTGATCTTAGGGCCTGGGTACTGTCTCTGAGCTCCTTTTTCTCAAGATTAGCCACTTGGGCCACACCACAGCTTCTGGCTTTTTCTGAGTATGTGGTACTGAGGATTAAACCCTGGCATTAATGCATGCTAAGCGAGCTCTTTACCACTAAGCCACATTTCTAGCCCCACTCTTACAATTTTATCCCTTACTTGCCTATTCTCAGGAAAAGGTTTCTGACTATAAATCATTTAAAGAAATCCCAATAGGAAGATGTCCAAAGATTGTATAAAGTTCATACTTGGGAGAGACTCTAAGCATGTGAAGACTGTGACAAATGCTCCCATTTAATTATGTATTATGTTTCAACACTTAATAAAATATTAATAAAAATGAGTCAATATCCTAAATTATTGTATAGAATTTTATCATAGATGTGCAAATTGTAACAAATATTATGTGTATAATAATACTAAATACAATAATCAATCAATAAATGAATAAAAGAAAAACAAAATACAAAATCAATAATAAAAATCATAATATGAAATTAACATACATATGTAAGTCTATATCATATATTAAACATGTATAGAAACATTTTTTCCATTGCATAGCCTTCATTCAGGCCCTGGGAACTCTAGCCTGAATTTCTTTTCCTCAAGGACAGTGAGCTTCGCCTTCACCCATGGTATAAAAGAGTTACCTGGACAGTGATCTCAAATCCTAGCAGTGGCAGAAATACTGGCCCCAGTTCCAAGATAGTGACTTCTTTTTTTTAATGGAAACAGTTATGTTTACTCAGTTCCATACTGAACATTAAAATAAGGCAGTGTGGAATTTGTACAGTTATTCAGACATCCTTTCCTTACCTCTAAAGTGCTTCTCTGAGAATGACATCGTTTCTCTTTTTTTGTACTTTTTTTATTGCAAAAGTGTTTTACAGAGGGGTTACAGTTACAGGAGCAAGGTAATGAGTACTTTTCCTATTGAGCATTGTTGATTCCTTCTTTGTTTTCCCCCTACCATCCCTTCCCTCCCATCTCCACAACTACTTCACCCTGATGAGGTCAGTGACTTAGTTTTTCTTTTGTGGTTGGCACGGGGTTTGAACTCAAGTAGTGGCAACTCTTACCTCACATTGCTACAAATTTACCAACACCCTGAGTTCAAATCCCAGGCTAGGAAAGAAAACTGGCAGAAATTCCAAACTAGGTAGCTTTATTTTTTTTATTTAGTTAAATAATTAATATTTTTATTTATTTATTTATTTATTATCCATCCATGGGACTTTAACTCAGGTCGTGGAAACACTTCCTCAGCTTGGATCTCCCTAGGCTGAGGTGCAGTCTCCAGACCCATAGCCGATCCTGAGATCCTAGGCCAGAGGGCTTGCAGGAAGAAAAAAAAGCTGGAAAGCACAAAAAGTGTTGAGCTGCAGAAGACTGGCATTTTACGATTTTTTGGGGCATGGTGACCATCCTGGGTCTGAATAACATGGCTACAAAGTAGACCTGACCTGCCATTGCTGATTCTGGTGAGCTATTAGTGAAGCCATAAGCCAACCTGTCAACATAAGCCCTGGATTCAAATCCCAGTCCTGACACCAAGAGACTCATCACAAGATCACAAGAGACTCATTCCTATGCATGGGAATACCAATTGAATGAGTAGTTCATGCATCCGTCTAGTCTAAAATTGGATGCAATAGTCCTAGAATGCTGATTAATGCATAGTTTATTAAGCGTAAAAAGAATAATATTCCTTCAATGGTGGTATAATAAATACCTAAGAGTTGGTCGGAATGTAGTATGTGTCATTCAATCATAGATAGACGGCTCTGGCACTCTTTAACAATATATATTTATTTGTATACCACCGTCTGCCTATCCATGTATCACTGTTTTGGCCAAACATGGGGGTCGATCTCAGTGCCTGGGAACCACTTGACAGCTTCATTGTCTAGAGGCTCCCATGCTCAATCTCACCCATTCATGAATTGGGCCTGCTAGGCACTGAGTTCAGATCCTCACATTGCCAAGCATGATGGAGAACACATCTACAATCTAGGTTCTATGTGATAGGATGTAAACAATGTAATAAATGGTAGAGGTGTCATCAGAGTCAGTAAAAATAAATGGTAAATAAATGAATAAAATGAGAAATAAAATTTATAAACACAACAAACACAATATGGACTGAACATCTGAACGTAAGTATAAATCCTATCATTAAAATGTATATAAGAAGTATCTTTTCCAGGACTAAGGCTTGAATTCAGTCCCCCTAGGAGGAGGGAATGGCGGGAGATCCTGAGATACTCGTTTCTGGACCTAGGAAGAGCCGTGGCATGCAAAAGATCTCATCCTTGAATGAGTAGTTCATGCATGATGTGAGTAGGAAATGATACATAAGACTCATGGGGTATAGATTATTTGTAAAGAAGAGTTGATGAAGCATGACAATAATCATCATATACATGAAATGGATGCATCAGAAAATAGGTACTCACAGATTGGATTCCATCACAGGTCACCACAATCCTACTCTATACAAATATGTACTTATTTGCATTCTACCTTCAGCTTATGAATGGATGACAATTGTGCTCCCCATTCTCCCCACAGTGGGGCTCAAACTCAGGTACTGGAAATGCCTAGCTCTTTGTCGCTCACAGGCTGGTGTGCTCATGTGGACCCATTCACCAATTGTGCCTGCTAGGCCCCGATTTCAAATCCAAGCCCTGCCAAAAGATTCATCTTGGTGTCAGAAGTCAATTGTTGCATCTATTTTCCTTTCCTGTGCAAGTCTTGGGTCTCAGCTAGGATGCAGAATGCATGGGCCACCCTGTGGTCATGGGAATAAGTTGTTATCCATGTCAGTCCAGTTATACCTGTCATCATATATGTAAGAAAATACACAATACATCCATGAATAGCATACAAAATAAACACAACAAGTACACTCAATGCACGATGCAGTCCAAACACGGATGTGAATATACACCCCATGTTTCAATGATGCATTGAGGACTATTTTTGCCTCCCTGTGGCTTTATCTCAGTTCCTGGGAAAAGCCCATCTCCTTAGTGGCTCACAGTCTGGTGTGATCATGTGGACCGATTGGGCAGTTGAGCCACCTAGGCCCCGAGTTCGAATCCCAGCACTGCCAAAAATTCACCCTGATGTGAGAAGCCAGTAGTTGCACCTGTCTTCCTTTGCTGCGCAAATTCTGGGTCTCAGCCAGGATGACTACACCAAACGCAAGATGCAGCCCACCCATGTTTGGAAATATAGATCCTTTGTTTAATTATGAATTTATGACTATATTGCCCTCCCACCAGGGCTCAATCTCGGGTCCCAGGAATGGCCTAGCTCCTTAGAGGCTCACAGGCTGCTGTGCTAAACATGACCCATTCACCAATTGGGCCTGATAGGCCTTGAGTTCAAATTCCAGCAATGCCAAAAGATTCATTCTGATGTGAGAAAACCAAGGTTGCATATGTTTTCCTGTTCTGTGAATATCCTGGGTCTCATTGAGGATGGAGTATGTTATATAAGCAAATCTATAGCCATGGGAATAGGTTGTCATCCATGTCAGCACAGTTATATCTGTCACCATATTCAATAAAATGCACAATACATCAATGAATAAGACACAAAATAAAAAGAATAACAACACTGAATGCAAGATGCATACCACTCCAGTAGGTAAAGAGAGATCCTATGTTTAAAAAAGGTAGGCTTGCGATTTTGTCCAGTGCTGGGGCTTCAAATCAGGCCCTAGACCAGGCCTGAAATTCTAGTCTTCAAGGATGGTGAGCTTCCCCTTCCCCCACAGTGCAACAGAGATACCCAGACCTGAGTTCAAATCCCAGCACTGACAAAAAATTAATCCTGATGTCAGAGGCCAGTTGTTGCACACGTTTTCCTCTCCTGTGAAAGTCCTTAGTCTCAACCAAGAAAGGGAATTCATAGGCAACCCTATAACCATAGGAATAGGTTGTCATCCATGTCAGCAAAGTTATACCTGTCACCATATTTAGTAAAATACACAATACCTCCATGAAATAGAGACAAAATAAGGAGAAGTTCACTAAACACAAGATGCTGTTGACACATGAATGTCAATATAGATTGTATGTTTAAATTTTGAATTTATGACTATAGTGGACCAACTTGGGGATCAATGTCAGATCCTGGGAATGGCCTAGCTCCTTAGTTCACAGGTTGGTGTGTTCACTTGACTTATTGGACAAATGGTCCTACTAGGCCCTGAGTTCAGATACCAGCACTACCAACAAGTGGGTTGTAGAGTAAGAAGCCAAGTCTGAAACTTGTTTTCCTTTTCTCTGAATATCCTGGGTGATCCTGAGAATCCTGGCATGGTGGAGAACATTTCTACAAATCTAGATGCTCTGTGATAGGATGTCATCAATGTAATAAACGGAATGGGTTTCATCATAGTACAATCAATGGTAAATAAATGAATAAAAGAAAAATTTCAAGGAACAACCACAACTAACATGTATGGACTGAACATCTATAGGTAAGTATAAATCCTATCTTTACAATATATATAAATAGTATGTTTCCAGGGCTGGGGCTTGAATTTAAAACTAGTGAAAAGGCCTGACTTTCTTATCTTCAAGTACAGTGATCTTCCCCTTCATCCACATTGCTCCAGATTTACCCAGATCCTGAGTTCAAATCCAAAGCCTGTAAGAATAAACTGTGTGAATTGCAAGTCAGGGAGCTAAATTTTTTATTTTACTTTTCTCAGTACGGGACTTGAAGTCAGGTTGTGGCAACTCTGTCTCAGCTTCGATCACCCTCGGCCGGGTGCAGCCACTAGGTCTACAGCTGCTTCTGGGATCCTAGACCCCCAGGTCTTTCAGGGAAAGCAATTCACAGAAAAAAATCTGGCCTTTTTATGTTTTCTTCCTTTGCATGGAGACCCTCATGGGTCTGAATGACACTGTTGCAAAGGGTTCTTCGCCTTGCAATGCTGAAGGCTGCCAGACTATCTGGGAAGCCATAGGCCCACATGGCAACATAGGCCCTGATTTCGAATCTCCCTCCTAACACCAACCAATGGCAGGAGATACTAAGAAAATGGTTCCCATCCATAGGAAGAACAAATATTATCAATGTCAAGGTTCAATGAGTTGATCAAGAATGATGCTCCTATAAAATTAGACAGCAACATTTCAGGAAGCTAATTGATTTTATTTAATATTTATGAAGCATAAAATGAATATTATTACTTACAGGAACACAATAATTTCAGGACACTGATTGATTTCATTAATAGTATAAGGATGAAAACAATAACATTAATTACATGGACGCATGATTAATACCCAGGAATTGGTAGGAATGTAGTCTATATAACTGAATAATGTATAGACATCTCTGATACTCTGTAAAAACACATATTTTTTAGCATACTTCCATCTGCATGTCAATCTGTTCTTATTTTTTTAACCCCTGGGGCTTGAGCTCAGGTCCTGGGAACAGCCTGTCAGCTCAATTTGCCCCAGGATGGCGTGCTGATACTCAACCATTCATGAATTGGGCCTTATAGGCTTGTAGGCCGTGAGGTCAGATGCCAGCACTCCCCAAAAATGAATTGTGGAGTAAGAACTTGATGGTGACACATGTTTTCCTTTTCTGTGAAAGTCTTGGGTATCAGGTATGAAGTGGAATACATATGCAGACCTCTATCTTATGTAATCAATTTAATCAATGTTATATGTTCCATAATAGTCAAAATAAATGGTCAATACATGAATAAAACAAAAAATAAAATAACTGCACTGAATGCAATATGGAGTCAACATATGTATATAAATATAAATCATATATGTAAATTGTACATGAATAAGATGTTTTCTAGTGGTGGGGATCTATTTCAGGCCTAAGGAATAGATATGAATTTCTTGACTTCTAGGAGTCCAGTTTCCCCTTCCCACACAGTGCAACAGAGTTAACAAGACCAGTTCCAGTCCCAGTCTTGGCAGAAAAATGACACCTTTATAGTATGTAATAGTATAGTAATTCTAAGGTATTTCATTATTCCTCCATTTTATTAATGTGATTGTTTAAATGCCTCATAAAATATTAACTAACATCGATCAGTGTCCTATAACATAATTGTGTATAATTTTATCCTAGAATCATTCAAGAACTGCTCTTTCAATCATGACATACATCATATTCCATTGGTAATCATATGGACAAGAATAAGTTGCTTAGGATCTCCTTCCATTTGGTGGTGGCAGGACCAAGATTCCAACTGTGGGCTACAGCTCCCACCACTTAAACCCGAGGATAGGGAACTCACCAGTCTGTCCAAGAACATCAACAAGACCAATGATTAGGCAGGCACCAGTTTCTCTCAGCAGTCCTCCTTGATACTTACAAGGCTGTGATGGGAGGATCATAGTCGAAGTCACCCTAGGCAAGAAAGTCCAACTTCAGTGCCAACAAAGCCAGAATCACTGTGGCTCTAGTGTGGAAGGCCAGCCTTGATCAAAAGCAGCTCACAGACTGTGCTCATATCCTGAGTACAAGGTCTGGGACTGGGAACAAACAGACATACACAACAATCTGTGAAACCATCCAGCTAAATGAGGTCACCCTCTTGAATCCAACTGAATTGGACATTGTTCCCTGGGAAAAGGGCTGGGGGAGCTGCTATTTCTTTTTTTTTTTAATTTTATTTTATTTGTGGAGCTGCTATTTCTTGACCCTGCCCATGCTGCTTGCACCACAGGATTCTGGCCACACCCCCATTCTTTCATAGTTCTTTCTGACCAATGAGATACAAGAATGGTGGCCACGCCCACATTCCATGCTGCCTGGTAGCACCAGGATTCCTTCTGTTAGTTTACACCACTACCAGCAATTGAGGAAGGTAGAGATGGCTGAGTGGTGAGGAAGAGACTCCAGGCAACTTTGGAATATAGAAGGAAATTGAGATGCCTGCCAGCACCCTGGCTTCCTTCCCTCCTTCCCAAAGTGTGGAATTTCAAACATCAGGCAATGGCACCCTGCCAGGCCGCATAAAGCCCCAACCTGCTCCCTGGCCCAGGTTCTTTGCTCTGAGGCCATGTGTCTGCAATGCCACTGCCATCGCTGCTTGCCCCACCTGGAGCAGCCTAAAGCAGGTTCTCCCAGCAGCACAGGTGAGTGGCTGCCCCCAAACCACCCGTACCCCGGGTCAGACACCCCTCTGGGGGCACCATGACCCCCTACTTGTGTCCTCTCCCTGGCTCTGAGGAGCCACCTTTCTGTCTTGGGCATTTCTGAAACAGAGCCTCAATATAAGCTCTTGCTGGGCTATTCGAGGTCTTCCTATCTGTGACAGGTATGCTTCACCAGACCTGGTCCTCTGGAGTTGGGATGGTAGACATGTAACAACATGTGCAGTCATTAATTTAGAAGGATTATCGCAAACTTTTAGTCCACAGCAGCTGATTCTTTTTCTTCATATTTTTTATAGTGAAAATACTGTACAGAGGGGTTAAAATTACATGGGAAGATAGTGAGTACATATCTTATCAAGCATTGTAGCCTCCTCCTTTGATTCCCCTTCCCATCCCATCCTCTCCCCATCAGCCTACCCGACCCTCCACCTCCCCCTAACAAAGTTGTAAAGTTCATTTTCGACATAGGACTTGTACGTCTCATTGTTGCAATTGGTCCACCTGTAATCCCTATTTAAATGATTTTCTTTCTCTTCCCCTCCATAAATTATAACAACATAAAATACAGTGAAAGCAGGGATTATATCGTGGGGGAGGGACATAAAAAGCAACAAAGAAATGAACTTATAAATGTACTAGAAAAGATGGAATGAAAGTAAAAATTTTTGAATACATATCTTAGGGTTCATTTCCCTAACACCAACTTATCTGACCTTTTCTGCTTGAGTCAGACATATACTAGTTATTGCAAATAAGGGAAACCATGGGACCTATGTTTCTTTGGGCCTGGCTTACTTCACTTAATACAATTTTTTCCAAGTTTTTCCATTTTCTAAGAAATGGAGGAATGTCATTCTTTCTGATGGCGAAATAGAATTCCATTGTGTATAGATACCACATTTTCTTGATCCATTCATCTACTGAGCGGCATCTGGGTTGGTTCCATATCTTAGCTATGGTAAATAAGGCTACAATAAAAATAGTTGTGCTGGTAGCTTTAGTGTGGTCTAGGTCCAAGAGTGGGATTGCTAGGTCATAGGGGAGTTCTATGTGGAGTCTTTTGAGAAACCTCCATACTACTTTCCAAAGTGTTTGAACAAGTTTACACTCCCACCAACAATGCAATAAGGTTCCCTTCAGTCCACATCCCCTCCAGATTCTGCTGTTATTAGAGTTCTTGATTTTTGCCATTCTAACTGGGGTGAGGTGGTATCTCAATGTTGTTTTGATTTGCATTTCTTTTATGGCTAGAGAGGTTGAGCATTTCTTCATGTGTCTATTGGCCATCCTTCTTTCCTCTTTAGACAAGTTTCTCTTTAAGCTTTTAGCCCACTTATTTATTGGGCAGTTGTTTCTTTGAAGATTTGTTGTTGGGGGATTTAATTTTTTGAGTTCCAGGTATATTGCAGATATGAGACCCTTTTCTGTTGTATGGTTAATGAAGATTTACTCCCAATCTTTGGGCTTTCTATAGATCTGGCTAGCTATGTCCTTTGCCATACAGAAGCTCTGCAATTTCATGCAATGACAATTGTCCAAATTTCTTTAATTTGTTGTGCTTCTGCGTCTCTATTAAGAAAATTTCAGCCTGTGCCAAAGAGACCTAGGATTTCTCCTATTCCATCCTGTAATGTTTTCAGATTGTCTGCTTTGTCATGGAGGTCTTTGATCCATTCGGAGTTGATTCAGGTTCAGTGTGATATATAAGGACCTAGCTTTAGTTTTCTACAAGTAGTTAACCAATTTTGCTAGCACCATTTACAGAAGAAGCTGTCTTCCTTCCATTGTATTTTGTTAGCTCCCTTATCGAATATTAGAAGGCTATAGGTCTGTAGGTTCATTTCTGGGGTTTCAATTGTGTTCCATTGGTCCTGAGGTCAGTTCTTGTGCCAGTACCAAGCCATTTTGATTACAATTGCTTTATAGTAGAGTTTGAAATTTGGTATTGATATTCCTCCAGCACTGTTCCTTCTGTTGAGGATTTTTTTTGCTATTTGGGGTATTTATTGTTCCCTATGAATTATTGGATTGCCTCTTCTATTTCCTTGAAGAATGAGTTGGAATATTGATAGATATCGCATAGAATTTGTAGATAGCCTTGGGAAGTATTGCCATTTTCACGATGTTGATTTTTCCATTCCAGGAACATGGATGGGAGTTTTTGCCATTTTCTAAGATCTGTTTTGATTTCCTTTTTCAGGTTTTTAAAGTTTTCATCATAGAGGTCCTTCAGTTCTTTGGTTAAGTTAATTCCTAGGTATTTTATTTTTTGTAGGCTATTACGAATGAAGTTGCTTTCCTAATTACAGCCACACTTTTCTCATTGTTGGCATACAGAAAAGCCATTAATTTTTAAGGGTTAATTTTATACCCTGCTACTTTGCCAAAGTTTTGAATCACCTTGAGTAATTTGGGAATGGAGTCTATGGGATTCTCTAACTACAAGATCATGACATCTGCAAGGAGGGAGAGTTTTACTTCTTCTTTCCCTATTTGGATCCCCTTTGGGTTTGCATCTTGTTTTATTGCTGTAGCTAGGCATTCTAATACTAGATTGAAGAGAAGGAAAGAGCTTGGACATTCATGTCTCGTTCCTAAGTTAAGAGGAAATGGCTTTAGTTTTTCACCATAGAGTATAGTGCTGGCTGTAGGTTTATCATATACAGCCTTTATTGTATTGAGGAATGTTCCATGGATTCCTAATTTTTCCAGAACCTTCATCATAAAGAGGCGTTGGATCTTGTCACTTGACTTTTTGTCATCTGTTAAGTTAACCATGTGGTTCTTATCCTTGCTCCTTATCCTTGACGTGATGAATTATATTAATTGATTTGCGTATATTGAACCAGCTTTGCATCCCTGAAATGAAATCTGTTAAATGATGAATTGTTTGAATGAATTGTTGAAGTCGATTTGCCAAAATTTTGTTGAGAAGTTTTGCATCAATATTCATCAAAGAAATGGGTCTATAGTTCTCTTTCTGTGGTGAGTCCCTGTCTGGTTTGGGGATGAGGGTTATTGTGGCTTCATAGAATGAATTCAGTAGTGAACTTTCTCTTTTAATTTCATTGAAGAGTTGAAGTAGTATTGGTGTGAGCTATGTTTTGAAGGCCTTATAGAATCCTGCTTTAAAGCCATCTGGTCCTGTGCTTTTCTTAGATGGGAGGTGTGTTATTGCTGTTTCTATTACAATGCTTGATATGGGCCTGTTAAGATGGTTTAACTCATCCTGGTTTAGTTTTGGCATGTCAATATTTGCTAGGAAAAGGTCCATTTCTGCCAAGTTCTCAAACTTATTAGCATAAAGTTTTGAGAAGTATTCCCATGGAATGTTCTGAATCTTGGATGTTTCTGTGGTGATGTTTCCATTCTCATCTCTCAGTTTATTTATTTGGGTGTGTTCTCTTCTTTTTCTGATAAGATTTGCTAAGATTGTCAATTTTGTTAATTTTTTCAAAGTAACAACTCTTTGTTTTGTTGGTTCTTTCTATAGTTTTTTTGGATTCTAATTCATTTAATTCGGATTTAATTATAATTATTTCTGTCGGACTAATGGATTGGGGATTATCTTGCTGGTCTTTTTTAAGGAGGCTCACATGTCTTATCAAATGGTTGGTTTCAGATCTCTCCAATTTGTTGATGTAGGAGCTCAGAGCCGTAAACTTGCTGAGTTCCTGCTTTGCTGTGTCCCAGAGGAGTGGGTAATTCCTCTGTTCATTTTTTTTGAATATCATGAACATTTGAATTTTCTCCATGAGTTACAGGACTTTCTTTGGTGGCTTTTGGTGTTCAGAAATAATTTTATTCCCTTGTGGTCTGAGAGAATGCAAGGTATAACTTCAATGTTTCCTAATTTGGACAAGTTTGCTATGTGACCTATAATGTGGTCTATTTCAGAAAACATTCCATGTGCTGCTGACAAGAACATGTATTCTGATGCTAATGGCTGAAACATTTGGTATATGTCTGTGAAATCTAGTTGATCTTTGCAGTTGTTTAGATCTGTGCTTTCTCTGTTGAGTTTTTGTATAGTTGATCTATCTAGTGGGGAAAATAGTGTGTTAAATGCCCCAACAATTAATGTCTTTGGATCTATGTGGGATTTGAGGGAAATAGTGTTTCTTGGATAAATTTGGGTCCTCTGTTATTTGGCTAATAGATATTTAGAATTGTAATATCCTCCTGAAGGAGAGATCCCTTAATTAGTATGGAGCGACCTTCTTTACCTCTTCTCACGAATTTTAATTTGAAATCTATTTTATCTGATATTAGGATTGCAACTCCCGCCTGTTTATGAGGGCAGTTTGCATGGTAGATTTTGTTCTAGCCTTTCACATTGAAAATATGTTTGTTTTTATGGGCAAGATATGACTCCTGAAGGCAACAGATAGAAGGATCTTGCTTTTTAACCCAATTAGATAGTCTATGTCGCTTAATTGGAGAGTTAAGTCCGATAATGTTGAGAGATAGGACTGAGAGGTATTTGGGAGTTCCTGCTCTTTTATCCACCTACTTGGGGATGAGGCAACTGGGTTCCTCCTGAGGTTATTAGATTCTCAGTTTGGGTGCAATTTCTTGGCCTTTATTGTGGTCTTGTTGGTTTTCTATGTGTAGGACATCTTTAAGAATGTTTTGTAGGGCTGGTTTGGTGGAGATATACTGTTTCAATTTTTCTTTGCTATGGAAGGTTTTTATTTGACCTTCAGTTATGGAGAGTTTATCTGGGTACAGAATTCTTGGTTGATAGTTGTTTGTCTTTAGGGCATGGCATACATCATTCTGGGCTCTTTTTGCTATGATTGTCTCCGCTGAGAAATCTGAGGTGATTCTAATTGGTTTCCCTTTATAGGTGATTGATCTTTTCTCCTTGACAGCTGTAAGAATCTTTTCTTTGGTCTGAATTGATCCTGTGTGGATTATAATGTGACAGTGGGATGTTCTATTCTGTTCTGGTCTATTTGGAGTTCAAATAGCTCCTTGTATTTGAATAGGCCTATCTTTTTGTATGTTAGTGAAGTTCTCTGCTAGAATCTTGTTAAACAAATTTCATAGACCATTAACTTCTGTCTCTAGGTTCTCCTCTACAGCCATTATCCTCTGATTAGGCCTTCTGATGGTGTCTTCCAAGTGTTGAATAGATCCATCATATTTCTTGGATTTGTCTTGGATGGTTCTATTTTCTTTCTCTATAATATCTAATCTGTCTTCAATCCCTGAAATTCGGTCTTCTGCATGGTGTAACCTACTATCAAGACTTTATACTTTGTTTTTTATTTCTTTTTCTTCTAGTTGGTCGGCTTTGATGGCTTCAAATTCTTCGTTGGAGCATTGTTTTATATCTTGTATGAACTTCTTTAATTCCTTAATTTAGTTTTCAGTGTTTATACTCAAATCACTTAGTTGATTGCTTATACCCATTCCTTCTGTTTAGTTCCATTCAGCATTCCCTTTGTGGTCTCCCTGACTTCTTTCAGTTCTCTGTTTATGGATTCCATGAATGCCTTTAGTGATCTTTCTGCATTCTAATCCAGCTGTCTCAATTTCTATATTACTCTTTGCTTAGCTTCTTCACGTTCATGCAGTTCCTGTAGTTCTCATTGATTGATCTCAGTCTTCTCATGACATTCCTTTATTTCTCTTTGAGTGTTCTCAAGCTGCTCATGCAATTCCTGTATCAATAGTTGAGTAGCTTCCTCATGCTCATGATATTCTTGTATTAACCTTTGTTTTGCCTCCTTTCTCTCCCTATCACGCTCATTCAGAGTCCTTTGCAGGTTTTCAATATTTTCATTTACCATGTTTACCAGTAGTGTTTGTAGAGCTTTTTGGGAACTCTCCTCTGGATTATTCATTATCTTTTCTGTCCCCTGATTATCATGAGTGGGAGTTGAGATACCCGGACTTGCCTTTTTTCTTATGTTTTTCCCGGTTGATCTGCCTATTTGAGATGAAAGTAACACCAGTTTTCTGCTAGCACACTATTTTAAGGCAAGCATCAAGCAAAGTCTGTAGTTGCAAAGTCAAAAATCTGAAAAAATCTAGTTCAACAGGTATACCTATTCAACATCAAACAACTATGTATTAATGGGCTACGAACCGCAAAGAAGTATTTGGCAAACAGAAATTATTAAGTTAGGGAGAGATATGGGTAAAAATAGGCATATAGGGATGTGGAAAGGCTGTGGGAGAGTTAACTTAACTCAATCCTAATCTCAAAGCGGGAAATAGGTTGGACAGAATGATAGTAGAGAGGCAGAAAATAAGAAGAAAGAGAAAGAAAAAAGACAAGAAAAAATAGAAAAACAAAAATTAAAAATTAAGAAGTGCAACACTTAAAAATTATGGAAATTGACAACGCAATATTCAGAGAAGAAAGTGGATAGAATAAGAGAAGGGGAGGGATAAAAAGGAGATGTGAAAAACTTAAAAATAAAAATGCTTAAAATATTATATAGGTATAAAGAGGTAGTACTGTTATTAAGGAATTTAAGTCTAATAGGTTTTAAATAGAGTAATAAATTTCTGGATTAAGCGTGTACACAAAGCGGCCAAGGTCTAATCATCAACTATTGGCATATCTGAGGATGAGCAAAACAGCAATTATGTCACGCAAAGAAGAATGAAAAAGAAGAAAAAGTGAAAAGAATGAGAAGGAAAGAAAAAAGGATCAAATGGTCAGTAGAGCTAAACAAAAAATTAAAAAAAAATGTACACACACATATACCTCTAAAATAAAAATTATAATAGGAAGAAAAAAAGTTAATAGAAAACAAAAAAAATAAATGTTAAAAATTAAAAATTGAAAAAAAACTTTTAGAATTTTTTTTTTTATAAAGGTACAAAAAAAGAGTTCTTTGATTTTTTTTTGGCAGGGGGATGGGAAGATCCTGTCTCTCCCTGTGTCCTTGTTGGAGTCTCTGGTCTGCTGGTGGTTTTTGATTTTCCTGTGGCTTGAATGGTTTCTTAAGTCAGTTATGGCAGGCAGAAAAATCACAGCAGATGATTCTTGACCACAGGTGAAGCTCTGGGTAGGGTCGCAACCATTGAACCTCATTCTCCTCACAGTACAGTTGTGAGGAAAAAAGGGATTTATACAGAGGGATCACTGAAGCATGGCTAGGCACAGAGAGAGTGGCCTACAGAGAAGGTTCTTGGCAATTCTGTGAGCAAATTACAGGAAGATACCCGGAAAGGGCTCAGGTGGGCCCTGTTATTAATGGTGCAACAGATGTGGGATTATCAAACAAAACATGGCTCTCTTTCATCATTACCCTATCCCCAGGAGGAAGAGGATCCTTCACTGTGTTGAGTTTTGCAGCTGGCAAAACCAAGGCACAGAGAAGCAAGGTGACCTACTTATGACTTCAACTTCACAGGAAGCTCTGCGTGACTTTGCTACCATGCTCCCTAGGACAATGGGTGCTATTCAGTCCAGTTCTTGTGTTAGGAAGTTCACTTCTTTTCAATCGTGGGGCTGGAACTCTAGGCCTGGGTGCTGTTCCCGAGAGCCTCAGCAAAAGGCTAGTGCTCTACCACTTGAGCCCACAGCACTACTTCTGATTTTCTGGTGGTTCTTTGGAGATAAGAGTCTCACAGAAGTTCCTGCCTGGGCTGGTTATGAACCATGATCCTCATATCTCAGCCTCCCGTGTAGATAGGATTAGAATTCTGAGTTACCAGCACCAGACTTAAATGCAATTCTGACTTTTTTCTCTCAATTTCCCAAGACCTGGTTGAATGGGTGCTGGAAGAGGAGCTCCAGCATCCCCATGTGGATGGAACCCAAGGTGGCCCTCTCATTCTGGAGGTGGGCTGTGGGTTAGTAGCTGTCTTGCTAGCTTGTTGAAACAGATTCATGAGATAAGCCCTTCTGTTCCCTGGCTAGACCGTGACAGTTATTCATTGTCCATCCAGCCTTACTAGACTTACTGTATTGTATTGCTTTCTACATCATTTTCTAGCACCTGGCCAAAATAATGATATATAGTTATGGAATGAAAATGTAATGCCATCTTAAGAAAGTTATCTAGGGCTCTGGGAATTTGGCCTCATGGTACAGTGATTGTCTAGCAGCCATGAAACCCTGGGTTCATTCCTTAGTAACACATTAAAAAAAAAAAACACTGGAAGTGGTTCTGTGCCTCAAGTGGTAGAGTGCTAGCCTTGAGCTAGGAAAAAACCTCAGGAAAATTCCCTACCCCTGAGTTTAAGTCCTTCGACTGGAAAAAAGAACAAAAACAAAACAAACAAATAAAACATTTAGTTAGTAAATGCAAAATAAAGAACCCATACTTACAATATATAATTGCTTCTTCCATACTGACACTTGACAACAGTCTCTAATTTATGGACTTTACTTATGTTAGAATACAGTGTTGAAAAAAGTTTTGTTCATTAAGTCACAGCAATTAATGCCAGGAATGTGCTTAGATGTCAGGTAAAGTTTAATTCTGGAAATTCAATGATTCCAGGATTTGTGTCGTCACTGCTAATCACAAAGAGAAGGGTAGGCTAAGTGTGATTTGAAATCTTTTTGATGAGTTATGGAACCAAAATGGCAGAGGCTAATTAATAGTTGTGAAAGAAAATAAGGAATAACTCCAGATAGAAGGACTAAATGATAGTAATTAAGGTATACCAGAAACTGTTCTAGAGAACCATTTTTAGTTATTGTAGAACTTGTTGTCAACTAGGCTTTTCCTCATTGCTTTTAGCATTCTAAATCTCTTAGGCTAGCTCTTAGTGTCTGTGTGATAAATGTATCTCCTTCTATGCTATTCTTTCATACCTTATCTCTTTTGTTTTCTAAAAATCTCATTCTTTCTATATTTCTCTATGAACATTTCCTGATACTAAATAGACCTATACAGATGGCAGAGGATGCTAATGTAAGGGTCCCAAAGCTCATCAGTCATTAATGTAACAAAATGGAAAAGGAGGAATTATTTATTGCTACTTCAATTTTTCTGAAATGCTGCAATGTAATCATCTGGTTAAAATTTCCATTCTTTGTCTACACAGTGTCATTCAGTGCACATAAATGCAAAAATGTGCCAGGTGCTGGTGGTCTACACCTGTAATCCTAGCTACTAAGGAGTTTGTGACCAGAGGATTGTGGTTCAAAGCCAGCCTTGTCAGGAAAGTCCATGAGACCCTAACCTTCAATTAACCACCAGAAACCAGGAGGTGGTGCTATAGCTAATCACCCAGGATCAGAGTTCAAGCTCCACAAGAACAAAAGTGGTGAAATATGACTTTAAGTTTCCCCAAAAGGATTGACAAGATCAATAATCTTCCCAACCAAAAAAAAAAAATCCAAAATTATTCAGTGCACCTACTTTTGCTGAATTATGTTATGGATTCTTTGCTGGACATATTCCCTAAAACCAAATCCTTTAACTAGGGATACACGTGGGCCCATTGCAACAATGAGATGTACAAGTCGTTATGTCGAAAAACGAATTTTACAACTTTGGTGGGGGGGGGAATTAGATGGGGGGTATATGGGAAGGGATGGGAAGGGGAAACAAAGAGGAGGCAACATTGCTTGATAAGATATGTACTTGTTATCTTGCCCATGTAATTGTAACTCCTCTGTACGGTATGCTCACATAAAAGAAAGAAATAATGGTCAAATATTAGCTTTACAATAAACTTCATCTAATATTTCTCATTTGAAAAGAGAAGACTGTACAGTTGATGTCACTTGGCTTTCTTACTATCTTAGTTCAAAGCCAACCCAGGCACGAGAGTCTGTCAAACTCCTATCTGTAATTACACAGCAAAAAATCGAGAAGTGGAGTTTGGGTTCAAGCAGTAGAGTACTAATTTTTGGGGGCTGGTGGGCAGGAACAAAAACTGTTCAGGGACAGGGTCCAGCCTCTGGGTTCAAGCCCCAGAACCAACATAAACTAAACAAAAAAGCAAACAAAAAAACAGATATTTCATTGGGACCCTCCTTAAAGGAGTACTGGTCTGAGAAGTGGCTCCTTTTGCTGATCATACGCACAGGATGCTCTTTTGGAATCCTTATTGCTCTGGAGAACTCAGGACCAAATTAAAGGAATTGATAACTGACTCCTGCAATAAAAGAATCATGTCAGGAGTGAAATATCCATCCATAAAACACTTTAAAACCTCCATGTCTTTGTTTCTTTGCAGTAGAATTTTTTTGGGGGCGTCCAGTCGTGGACCTGAACTCGGCCTCGGTGCTTTTCCTCAGGTCTTCAACTCAAGGCTAGCACTCTACCACTTGAGCCACAGCACCACTTCTGGCTTATTTTTGCTTATGTGGTGCTGAGGAATCGAACCTAGGGCGTCAGGCATGCAAGGCAAGTTCCCTACTACTGAGCCACCTTTCCAGCCCCAGCAGTAGAACATATTTAAAACAACGTTATTTCCTTTTGTTCTATGCTGGCCATCAAATGGCACATTATTTCTTTTTGAATTCTCTCAACAAGAAGTTTACAGAAAAATTATATATGAGTAAAAACACACTAGAAAAAGTCAAGGACAGAGTTTTCTTCAAGCCTTCGGGTTCTCTTCTTTTACAGTAAAAAGGAAAGCACAAGTTAACTTGAACTTTGTCAATCCTCTATGTTCCATTCTTCTCCTGGGATCAGTTTCCACATCCAGTAACAGTTACTTCCAGGAACAATCTATGGTGCTGCTTGAGATATAGTGAATGATTTCTGGCTTCACCGAAATAACACAAGGACATCTTTGGACCTGAAGTAACACGAGTTTCAGAGACAACTTAGTAAAGAGAAAATATGAAATTTATATTGCTTATAAATACATTATTCATGAGTATATTGAGTTCAAACATTGTAAATTCTCTGTAAATTAAGGTGAATTTTAAAAGAGAAGATGTTTCTCAGATTTTTTTTTTTGTGAGTGTATGTGCTGCGCATTATTTCCCAAGTGTACATGAATTTGGTAACTCATGTTAACTATAGCAATAATAAGAGAAAGAGAAATTCTGTGTTTAAGTATAAGGGTTCAATACACTATAGAAGACTCTACGAATAAGACCACTTTGAAACAATAAAGCCAAGTCCAGATTTATGAGAGTGATATAGAGAAAGCATTACTCCTACGTGGAACAGGAAGTATAAGGCCACTCCCTTTCTAAATCATGCTTGCTAATGACACAACTTTGTAGAAAGTAGAATGGAAGAATAATTCTGTTTTCAATGCAAATCAGATATAAGAGTATAGACTTAATTGGAAAAAAAGTCCATCTTGAGATAGCAGGGATTATACTAGCTATGAACTGGTAGATAAGATCACATTTTTTCTTTCCTTTACTTATATATTGTTTGGTGGTGGTGGTCTTAGAACTTGAACTCGGGGCCTGGGCACTGTCCCTCTGCTATTCAGCTCAAGGCTAGCACTCTACCACTTGAGCCACAGTGCTGCTTCCAGTTTTCTTGCAGTAAATTGGAGAAAAGTGTCTCCGGGACTTTCCTACGTGGGCTGGCTTTGAACCCTAATCCTCAGATCTCACCACCACCCAGCATAGTATCACATTTCTAACAGTGTACACTCAGCATATGTAATGTTTATGTTCATCTATCTTTATATGAATTCTTGATTTAAAAATCTGGGCTACAGCTTAGACTTTACACTCACAAAAATGTTTGTAGTTTAATAGTTGATTCTACTGGACAAATAAAACCTAAGAATGTAAAGGAGTCTGGGACGTTCAGTTTGCATCCTGCCTGGGCAGAACAGTCTTTGAGAAACTATAATTAACCAGCCAAATCTGGATTGGAAGCATGGATCAAGTATTGGAATACCAGGCATGAGCAAGATTGCTGAATAAGATCTTGACGCTTTTGCATACATACATACAATCATACACATATATATACAGAGACACTTATATGTGCACACACAAATACACATATGAAGCAAGTCTCAGAATATGTAGAAAAGTTAGAAAACAATAGAAAATATGTCCTGAGTAAGACTAGAATCAAGTGATAATTTTTAAAATTAGAAAATCCTCAAGCGAACTTTTTTCAAAAAAGTTTGAGAAAATTACATAGATAGGGATAAGAGATAGTAAGAGAGCCAAGTAATCAATATTAAAAGGATTAAATCCATGGAGAAATGAATCAGAGACCCCACAGGTGCATTTGAAAATGTTCATATCCTGTCTCAAATGTTAGAACATCTTCGAAAATAGTACATGAACAGTCTGAGAAGTTTAGTTGATAATATAACTGGAGAAGATCAGAATTGCTAGTCTATATATAGAGTAAATAAACCAAGAAGGGCCTGGGAAGGTGGCTCAGTGGTAGAGAGCTTGCGTTGCATATATGAAGCCCTGGGTTCCATTCCTCAGCACTACATAAGCAAAATGAAAAAAGCCGGAAGTGGCTCTGTGGTTCAAGTGGTAGAGAGCTAGTCTTGAGCTGAAGAGCTGAGGGACAGCACCCAGGCCCAGAGTTCAGGCCCCATGATCGGACCCAAAAATAAATAAATATATAAATAAATAGATAAATAAACCCAGAAACTATGGTGGGGCTATGTGATACAAGCCTTCAATTCTAGCACTCAGACTGACAGGAGATTAGAGACTGGAATTACATAGTGATACCTTCCCTGGACCAAGTAGTATAATTTTGTCTTAATAAAAGAAACCAAACAAGTTGGAAATTTGGGCTAATTTTGTCATTATGTTTTGAGAAGTCATTTCCTATTGAAATGCAACTCATATATAATTCTCAGTTTTGCTTTTAAATGCTCTCTTCATTTCAGAACATTCTTAGATGCAAAATGGCTCATGATTCCCATCCAAAATTTGAAAAAGTAAGTAATTATCATTCTGTTAGTTTCCAAGGAAAGGATGAAGGATTACAAAAGCTTAAGCATGGAGGAAAAGCAAAGTTCATCTAATGTAGGACTTTATCCATCTTCCTAAATTAGAGTTTAGACTTCAAATAAATATTTTGGTTTTGTTTGTAATTTCATATTCTATAGGATGCTACAAAATTCTTTTTAAGTAGCGTGTTTAATTGACAAATTTACAAATGTTTCTTGCATTCAATTTGCCTAGCATATTGTCTCAAGAGAGTTACAATTAGAACTCAGTTAATGGATAATTCCAACAGTTCCTGTATAAAATGATAATGTGCCACGCCTATTCCAGTGGAGTCTGCTTAGCATGGGAAACCAGCTTTCAGACCTGAGAATGAGGCTTCAAAGAGACCTATCTCTGAGAATGGGACTTCACCAAAGTCTACCTCAGAGAATGGGGCTTTACAGAGACCTATCTCTGAGTATTGGGACTTCACTGAAGTCTACTTCGGAGAATAGGGCTTCAAAGAGGCCTACCCCTGGAATGGCTGGCAAGCCCCTGGGAAAGATGTGTTTCTGTTCTTGCTTTTCTTTTCCTCACTGTATAAGAGTGCCTATTAATCTTTTACTGTTCCTGCTGCTCATTGTACTTACTCATGCTCAATGTTCCTTTATTCAAAGCTCTTTCTTAAGAGTGTTGACGACTCCAATATCTGATGAGTGTCTTAAAAATATGACTACCTCACCAGAGTTAAGTGCTACCCTTGAAGCCCCTCTTATGGAGGCTAGTAGACAAGTCATAGGTAAATATAAAAGTATTGGGGGTTTCACGATGTCACTTCAGCAGAAGGAATTGTCTGTAAGAGATTTACAAGAAGCTGTAGGCGCGGCTAGAACAGAAAGAATGTATGGCAATTGCTGAGATAACTACTTAGGAGAAAGAACTTCCTGTTACTCTCTTTCATTTACTAAGAGACTTGCTAGATCTAGGCCTCCGTGACCTTACTATTAAAGAAGGAACAGGAAAGATCTTATGGGACAGTTAAGGCCTCTATAGAAATAAGGTAATGGTTAGTTGGTGACAAACATGGAAACCCATTATATTTCTTAGAGATAAGCCGGAAACAAGTGCCTATCAGGCGACCAGCTGGTGACCACCCAAGAATGAAGCCCTGCAGCAAGATTGTGTAACCTTTTGCCCTTTCAGGCGACCAGCTGGAGACCACCCAAGAATGAAGCCCTGCAGCAAGATTGTGTAACCTTTTGCCCTTTCTCATGGAGACTTTTTGCTATAAAAGTTTGTTATCCTCTGCATTAAATCGCACTCAGCATCCACTCCTCTTGTGTGTGAGTTGTCTGTTTGCCATCTCCCCACCTATTCCAGTTCCTCCACTAGGTGTCCTCCGTCTTCCCGACAGAGCTGTTCCGAGGCAATAATGTAAATAATGTAGACTGAGTTGCCAAGAAATGGATATTAATTTATAAATTTAGAAAAAGAGCAATTTTTTGAGGGTTTGGTATAACATTGTATGAAGAGAATAATTGTGTTACTTCTTTCGTCTACCTGTATGTAACACAGGAAGCAATTTCCTTAATTACATGCTTCTGTATACAATGAGAAAAACGCTAGGTTTGGAGTTTGTTTTATTTTTGTTTTTGTTTTATTGCTTTGTCATAGGGCTTGAACTCTGGACCTAGACACTGTCTCTGAGCTTCTTAAGCCCTACCACTTCAAGCTCAGTACCACTTGTGTCTGGCTTTTGCTGAGAAGTTTATTGGAGATAAGAATCTAGGGAACCTTCCTGCCTGGGTGGGATTTGAACTGAAATCTTCCGATCTTAGCATCCTAAATATCTATGATAGTTAAAAAGTATAAATATAAATAATATTTGTAAGAATACCAGTGGAGGAAAAATGATGCAACCCAGTTTATTGTGGTGTTCTTTCTAGAACATGGAGGGCATCACATTAGCATAGGTGTAGTATTTTTTCCAATAGAAATAAGCTATTTGTGATGTGAATTAAGGGAATTTTGAGGTGCACCCTACAAGTTGGAAACTGTTGGGATAGGATGAATTTATGGCACAAATTTTAGGATTGATAGTCATAGAAATAATAGCTTAATCTGATAAACAATTGCTTTCTCTTGAAGAATTAATTATAACCGATGCTTCATAGTTTTATCCTATACCAGAATGTGGCTATTTTTCTGTTCACTTCTCAATCTATAACACCTCATTGGAAAATGCATCTATTGCAGAATTACATAACATGCAAACAGGTACTATTTTGAATTTCTCAGGTATTGAATGTTCAGAATTTGAAAGTGAGTAGTTTTTAGTAGTTATTATTTTGAGGAATACACATATTCTGTCCTCTTAACAACTTATTTAATTTTAAAAGATATGGCTTTCTATAGAATTATACGGTTTTCAGTTTTAGTATGAGAAAGTACCAATTTATTCTTTTTTGAAAATATTGGCAATTAAATTGTGAAAAAATTGTCAAGTTATATAACATTCAAGTTGATGGCCCTCTGATAAAGAAGGGGTAATTAATTCAAATTAGATGCCAAATAGTACTGATTTTTTAAAAAGTTACTACATGAAGAATAATATTTACTATACCAATACAGTGAAATTTTATTTCATGTAGCTTAGTTTTTAAATTTAATTTTAATGTGAAAGTGATGTGCATTGGGTTAGCAATTGTAACGCAGTGAATATATAACTGTTCAAACTTGTTATCCCCTCTCTCATTTTTCTCACAGTTTTCCTTCACCCCAAAACCCCTCACAAGTTGTAATGTACATTTCCAACTTATTATCTTGTGAGTATTGCTATTGCATTGGTTTGCCCTTTGTCCTTTGTCTCGCTAATTTGTTGTTGTTCTTCCCTTCCCTAATTAAGGTAAATGTATACACAATACACAGGGTACCAAAATCAAACACAGTATGAGATAACCCATAGGGGAAAAACCCAAGGAAAATAGAAATCACATAGTACATTAAAAACAACAACTGCAAATAAATATCTCTTTCCATATCTTGGAGTTCATTTTGCTCAGCATCAGCTTATATGTTCATATATATGCCTAACAAAGCCACTGGAAAATAATAGTTTCATGGATAATATATCATGAAAACAACATGTTAACTGTTTTTGATTGTAAAGGTGGAATTAGGATTGGTAAATTCTCCATTCTGATCAAGGAATTTCAAAAGAGTTTTTAAACTATGACAGGTAAATTTTAATTGTTCAAACGTTTTAACTTAGCCTATTAAAATTTAAAATTGCCTGGGAAAATAGGCTTTCATGCAAAGAAATCCATGGAGACTTAGCTGAGAGGTAAAATGGCTCATTTTCACACTAAACAAACAAGCCTCACAAACCGTGCTGTAAATCCTGTAGGTTAACATGAGAATTGTCCTTACCCAGGATATATAGTCTTACTGTGAGAAACAAGATTGTAGTGGAATTTAAACTCAAAGTTTTTTTTTTTTAAATAAGACATGAAAATTTGTGAATTGACGTTTAATTACTAAACAGTAATTCTCTTAAAAAGATAATTTTGACTGGAACTCTAAAGCCAAAATATTTAGGGAGAATGTGCCCTTCAAATTAAAGAACGTATTGAGTTTACACTTTTTTGTTTGTAATACGTTCCACAATGTCTTTGCAAGTGATACACTGAAACACAGAAAAAATCTGATTGGATACTTCAAACCAATGATTTCACATTTCTAAGTAGCTCAAAAATATAATATCCTCATTAACATGAGATAGTGAAGACTTCTCTTAATGCATAAGCCAAAAAGTTTAGGGATCAGAAAAAAATCGAGCAAATTGAAAAGGTAAGAAAACGCGTTCTTAGAGGCCCTAGCTAAGGATACTGACTTCAGCAGTGGAGGAGGCCAAAACTTTTTCATATAAATTGTCTTAATGTTTTTGCTACCTAAAGTGATTTTACAGAGCCTATTTGGCTCAGTATAATGCAAAACAAATTGAATGAAGACATGAAAATAAATTCCACCTCCAAATAAAAGAGTTTTCAAAGAGAAACCATGAAGATGTAGCAGTGGCGGATGCAGTATAGTCCTTCACCTTCACTAGATTTGAAGCCAAGAAGCTGTGATTAATCGGAAATCAGGCAAGAGCTAAAAGGGGACATAGAAGTAGGACATAGAAGTATTGTCCTTTGTAACAGACAATGTAATCCAACGAATGGGTGATTTAACTCTATTCTTCTCCATACATCTTGTGTCGCATCCACCTCGAACAGCAAGGAAAACACGACCCGGGATTCTTCTCAAAGCAGTTTATTCAGGAACCTTGATTATTAGCTCCTCTCTCGCCCCGCACCCGCACTCCGGTTATAAGCCTCCTGGATGGCCAATCCCGAGGTGCCACGTGGCATATACCAATAGGCTCGCAAACACGGAAGCAAACTAGGAGCCAAGTCATAGCCATATAAGGAGTTGGTTTTCACAGAGAGCACTCGCCATCGGGAAGGCAGAAGGCGGAAGCCAGCGCCATCTTTGGCTTGGCCGTGCCATGCGGCCACGCCATCTTTGGCCAGCTCCCGCAGCTCTCCACAGCTCCCCCTTTTTGTTTTATTAAGCGACAGGTAAGAGTAGAGGTTGGGCCTCTGTCTAAAACATTAATGAGAGGACCTTGCACTGGTCTTCGCCTGAGGGGCGCCTTCCCCAGTGATGACCAGGCCCGTCTGATGCCTTTTTTCAGAGGTGGGACCTTGGGCATCAACCCACTTGCAACCCAACATGCTCTTCTTGGGCTCACGCCAGGAAGTGATTCCCATGTGCAGTGCATTTGCCCAAGTGCAGTGCGTTTGCCTTACACCCTGTGCTATTCCGTTAACGTGGCAAGCCACGCGTGGGGGGACTGTCCGGCCTCAATGGCAGTGAAGGCCTGGACCACCATAGCCATACTCCTGATCTGCAAGCTCCTAATCCGGCATATGCACCACAGGCACAGCAAGATCACCAATGCCAGGATACTGATAAGGGAGCCTAATCCCGCCCACTCCTTTAAATGATCCACAGCTGTCAAAATCCAGGAGGAAACATCTTGTAACAGGGCATCATCCATCCAGGTAGAGTTTACCACGACAATGGCCAATCGTAGCTGTAACATCAATTGGTCGAATTCTCCCGTCCAGTTGCCTAAAAGATAACTTGACAGTTGTTTAGACAAATTTGCTGCCTGAGTATAGTTATAGTACTGAATAGCAGTAATACAAAGCCCTTCATATTTCTGAATACATCCCAGCTGAGCCAACTGCCACATGATATCAACCTGTTCCTTCACAAGATCAATCCTTTGATTTAACAGCATCAGTCCTCCTTTTAATTGTGCAATGGCCACTTGTTGTAAATCCAGAGCTCTGGCTGTAGTAGCCGACAAGTTATTTAAAGTCTGAGCCGTCTGCACAGTATGCGACAAGGCGACAGCGGCAGCCGTCGCACCCGCAGCAGCTACAGCTATAGCAGTTACAATGGCCACAGTGATGCCAAAATCTCTCTTATGCCTAAACAAGGTTACAGCTTGAGAAGCATCTACTGGCACAGGCACCCAACGGGGAATGCGTGTAACTATGGCTAACGGATACTGAGAACTCCAGCAGGTAGCATAATAACAGGTTTCATTAGTGCAAGCACACACATCATCTGAGCATATAGAGATGTTGTTAATTACCAAAAACACAAAAGGGGAAACCACACACATTAGCAAAGCAGCCTTGTCCTAAGAGCATATCTCTATCCCAAGCCTGGTGTCCGTTCGCTTGATTGATGTCTGCCTGTTCATTACAAAATTCCAGCATAAATGCCCTCCAATCCAAGTACTGGCCTGGACTCAAACATGCCCGTGCTAGGCTTGCCCAATCAGAGGGAGTCATGCAGTATCTCTTTATAGCCTCCACTTGAGCTATGGTAAAAGAGGCTGTAATCCCATACGTCCGAACAGATTCAGCCAGGGACTTAATTGCTTTAAATTCTAGAGGCTCATGAAATCTCTGTTGACTACCGTCTTGAAAAACTGGGAAGGCGAGTTCTGCTCGGGCAGTCCGCCAAGTATCTGGGCAAAACGTATGCCCATTGGCTCCATGTTGATATGGAGGAGGACCTAAGGGGACTTGACTGGAAGTTCTTTCTACGTCATCTAAAGGGGCCTGACCAAAAGTTCTTTCCACATCCTCATTAAGCACAGGTTGGCTTAGCTTATGTTCTCCCTTTTTTATACGACTCCTTTTCATCTGTTGAATAAGTGCTCTCACTTCTTCCTCCTCTAGCTCACTGGAACTTTCTCTTTCCGATTTCAGCTCAGACAGATCTGGGTATAGTTGCCCCCTTTTGCTCTGTCTACTGTCTCCCTTTTCACTGATCGCCTTCTCTGACCTCTCCTCCTGTAACTGCTCCAGTGCTGACTGTCCATTTTCTATAACCTCACAGCAGCGCTGGTCCTCCAGGCAGCCCCTTATCAGTTTCCAAATGGTGCGGACTCCTGCCTTTAATGTGCCCTGTTCATAGGCAAAGTCCAAATCCCTCCCTAATTTTTCCCACGAGGCTACTGTAAGGCTCCCGGACACTATGAACCAAGGAGCTACAATGTTGCATTCTTCAAGGAAACTCTGTAAAACACCCTTCTTAAACTTTAGTCCTTTTGAGCGTAGGAGCTCATTCAGGGCCAGAAAAATTGGATGAGACGTCGCGGCGCCCATCTTAGTTATAAAAATTTTATCTTTTTTTACTCCCTTTTTTATTTTTTATATTTATATTCTTACTTTCACTTTAGGCCTGTATTTCTTCCCAGGTTTCCGCTCTCTCTTTATCTACAGAGAAGAGCCCCGTATTATGCCCGCTTTAATCGAAGATTCCCACTTACCTGGGATCTTACCGGTGCACCACCCTGACTGCCAAGAGTTCTGGATCCCTTGTGGAGTTAGTTTCCCCGTACGGGCCACCACTTGTCGCATCCACCTCGACCAGCAAGGAAGACACGACCCGGGATTCTTCTCAAAGCAGTTTATTCAGGAACCTTGATTATTAGCTTCTGTCTCGCCCCGCACCCGCACTCTGGTTATAAGCCTCCTGGATGGTCAATCCCGAGGTGCCACGTGGCATATACCAATAGGCTCGCAAACACGGAAGCAAACTAGGAGCCAAGTCATAGCCATATAAGGAGTTGTTTTTCACAGAGAGCACTCGCCATCGGGAAGGCGGAAGGCGGAAGCCAGCGCCATCTTTGGCTTGGCCATGCCATGCGGCCGCGCCATCTTTGGCCAGCTCCCGCAGCTCTCCACAATCTTGTTGAGCAAAAGCAAGACCAAGGGAAAAATAATCTATTGAAATAATTTTGCAAAGAATAATTTCACTGTTCCTGATATGGTATCTAAGGAAAGTCTTAAGAGAGAAGATAAAAGTCGTAAGAGAGAAAATAAAAATGGATTATACTTCAGTTTCCTCTAAACATCTTGTTAGCAAAATATATCTTTGAGGTTAGATGTGATTGAATCAAAAAGGTGTGGAGTACTTATTTTTGTGGGCACATTAAACACAAGAAGATTTCAAGGTAAAAGAAAAAATAAAAAAATATTATAGCTAAATATTTGTGATTACAGGTTCTTGGACTGGATTTTTGGAGACAAAGATTTGCATTAGTGTTGGTCTTCATTAGCATAGATGTTGGATTTTCGTGGCAACCAAATGAAAAGAGGAAGTTTAATGGACTCGTTTGGACAAGTACACAGCATGATAGAAAATAATGGCAAATAATATTTAATAAATTATTTTGAACAATTACTTTGTGAGAACGAAGAAGGAAAGATATAATTGAAAATCACTTGACTTTATTAAAAGTATGAAAATAGAGTAGTGAAGAGATTGAGAGAAAATAAAGAGGACTGCTTTCTCTCCAGTGGAGTAATAGGTTCTTGATCTTGTTTCTTCCATTCTGTCTTCACAAGCTACCAAGTGTGCCTCAGGATTCGAGTATCCAGTTCAGACGAAGAACATTCGCAGAAGAAAATATTTGCAGTAGATATAGGTGATTTATAACCTTAGACAATCTATTTAAATCTGTTTAAAATTCTCCCCTACCCCAAACTGCCCTCTTTGAACAGCTTTGTTTGCTTTTCCAAAGACTGACCTTCATTAAGTATTTAAAATTTTGAGAGGTCATATTCATACTCTCTAGAGAATGCTGTTTGGTTGTAATTTTTGTGTGTTTTTGTTTGTTGTTGTGTTTTTTAACTGAATTTCAAAAGGTTGTGCAAGTGTGTTACAATTAAATATGTCCATCAAATTGTCTAATGCTCCTGGATCAGAGTCACTCCTTCTATCATTCTGAACCAACCCTTTCTCCAAGATTTATTTCAGATTTACCACTTCCTTTCTTACATGTGTACATTGAGTATTCTAGCTGTACTTGCCCATTGTTCTATTTTTCATTCATTCTATTTCTTTACTATTGTTCCTCTCTGTTTTCAATTTCCTGATAGTCATTCTGTTAAACTGCATGTTAATACTTTGAAAGGTTTATATACATTCCATGGAATTTCAATCCCACATATACTTGAACTGATGTCAGCTTATATTTCCATAATTCATTCATCTGCAATAACAATTTGCAAGACTGGAGATGTGAAGCACTTAGACATGATTTTATTCTCATTCATTTGGAAGATTAATCTTTAGTCAGCAAGAAAGTTTAAAAATGACTTAGAATATATTCCTAACTACTAGTTTTTATAAATGGCTTTGTACAATGGTGTGTGATTATTTTATTTTACATAGGATAATATTTTCTACTACCTATAAGTTTTGGAAAAAGAAGAAAACTAAAATTTACTAGTGTAGAGGAATATGATAGAAATAGAAGATATATTTTATGTTTGTCACATCTCTGATCAGTACCCATATGCAAGACTTAAAGTCATATTTCTTACAATGTTAGACAGATAGGGAAAACATAAAACAACACATGATAAGGCAACTCTTAGTGACTTTTTAAAATGTACATTCTTATGTGATGAAATTTACTTTGTTAGCTAATATTTGGGTTTGAAATATGGGAGGCTGATCTATTTAACACATTTCTGGAAGGCACTTACTGAACATCACAAATGGTGGGTGTACTATTTCTACACTTTAATGAATGAATTTGGTTGGTATTAGTGCTGAGTAAGTAAATCAACTCTATTGGAACTTGCTCCCTACACTTGAAAACCTTGTAATGTCACTATCATCTACTTGTCAAGTGTAATTTTGGCAAATGTGATTTTAAAAAGTTTATTTGAAAATGAATATACTTTCAGGAGATTAAATGTAGGTTATCATTGGTTTGAGAATGACAACATTCATTTTTATACTACAGAACCTAGTTTTCTGAAGTACCAGTGTTTTGAAGCACTAAGGATCTTCTTAATGTTTTTCTGATCAATCCCCCTGAGCTGTGCTGCCCTCCTGAGTAACCCCAAAAGAGAGCTGTGCTGCCAAAGAGAAAAATAGTTCTCAGAGAAACCACTGGTTTCCACCAACCCTGTCCACCCTTAAGGAAGAGAACAGTTGCGCAGGTGTTCCAGCAGAAAAAAAAGGGAAGTGTGATCAGGGAGGACGTAAAACCCCTGAACTTGTGAACTTGCTTGTTTGGAAACCCCATGAACTTGTGAACTTGCTTGTGTGGAAACCCCTTACACTTGTTTGTTTGAAACTATAAAATCTGTGCTAATTTTGAGCTCAGGGCCTCTTAACATCACCAGTTACTGAGTGCACGGAAGACCAAGCTCAAGCTTGCAATAGACGACTGTTTGCTGTTTGCATTGATCATGGACCCTGGTGGTCTGAGAGGGGGCATCTGAAAACTGGACACTCCAGTGTGAGCCAGCAGCGCCTGGCTTGGTGGTATTATTTTTTAATAAAATCATTTATTTCCACATTTTGATGGACTAAGATATAGTTTTCAACTTATTGTTATTAGTTCAAATAGCATTCTCATATAGATACAATTCAATAACCAATGTTTTCCAATGATATATTAAGACTATGTTCTTCAATACATCTGTGAACACATGACACAATTTACATAATACCACTTACATACGTGTAGTTGTCTTAAAAGGACACAGGCTTTAGGGCCAGGAGGTAATATTTATTTTGATTTCTGCCTGAAACAATTTGTGACTTTTTACCAAAAAACTGAAATTGACTCTTTCCTTATTTGCAAGCTAAGTTGGAAAACGTGAGGACTATTCACTTTTCCTTTTTCCTGCTCTAGAATTCAACAAATATATTCTTCAATATTTCTGGTAAGTTACATCCATTTACAGATGAGAAATGTAAGGCCAACAGTCAATAGAGTGAGTAAATAATGATACTATAATTTGTGTCTGAGCACTTCACTCCGTGTGCTTACAAGGAGAATAATTTGGTGATGGAGAGGACCAATATGAAAAGACTGTGGGGAAAAAGCATACTTTGTAAATGGTTGTTTGAGGACTAGGTGATCAGTGATGAGTATTTGAAACATGCTGGTGTCAGGGGCAAAAAAGGGGTAAATAGAAATCATATTATGTCAGAAACTGAGAAAATCTTGATCATTCATCTTATCTAATGGGCAGGAGTAGAAGGGTAAGAAGAAATCTGAAGTACTTCCACTTCTCTGGCTGGAAACTGTTAGTGATATTCCTATGATAAGGATTACAGGTGGAAAAGATGGATTTAGAGGTAAAAATTCTCTGATAGTTCTAAAATTTATGTTAAATAGATGCAAAGATAGGTCTGTTTAGACATCATCAAAATATCCACGACCATTAATGTGAAAAAGAATAATAAAATTGGAGGCATTATTAAAGGGAAGAGGAAAAGGAAAGTTCTGACACAAGTGTGAGCAATGTGAACAAAAGTGTGGACAAGATTGGAAAAAAGATATAAATAAGGAAACAGAAATGTAATAAACTCAGATTTACAGAAGTAAAGGAAAGAAAGAATTTTCAGGAAAATATTGTAGGAAATATATTATCTAGATTTGAAAACTAAAAGGACATAGACAATTTCAATAAGAACAGTGTTTTGGAGAAAGTCATACTGATAAAATTTTGAGATATGAATATGAAGCCATAAAATTCTGGATCCATAAATTCAACAGATCCTGTTGATGTTAAATGTTGGGACCAAATGCTTTTATCCCAACCTTAGAAGAACTATACAGATATAACTATCATGAACTTTACTCAGAGGTATTCTGTGAATATTTTTGAAGATTTGTTTAGCCAGGAGATTATAGATTGAACTACAGCACAGACAAGCCTAATTTATCCTACAGTTCCAATGAGTGACCCATGTATCTATATCAGTTTTGGATTTTACTGAAATACCTTTAGATATGTTTGGATACCTTAACACCTACTCATTATAAATGTAGGACAAGTAACACCAAGTATTAGATTGAACATTCAGCTTTATAGATGGACTGAAGACTCCTCGAATTGATTCTTCTTTAGAATAGAAAATGCCTTATAAATGTGTAGATTATTTCTTTGTTGCTTTGTATGACCCTCCCCCACAGTATACACCGTGCTTTCACTGTATTTGATGTTGGTATAATTTGTGGAGGGGAAGGGGAAAAACAAGTCGTTTAAATAGGGATACAGGTGGACCCATTGCAACAATGAGAAGTACAAGTCGTTATGTCGAAAAAGAACTTTACATCTTTGGTGGGGGACGGGGATGAATGGGTGGGGGGATGGGAGGAGGATGGAAAGGGATGGGAAGGGGAAACAAAGGAGGATGCTACAATGCTTGATACGAAATGTATTCATTACCTTGCCCATGTAATTGTAACCCTTCTGCACAGTATTTTCTTTCTTTTTTTTTTAATTTTATTTTATTTTATTTGAGAACATACTGTACAGAGGGGTTACAATTACATGGGTAGGATAATGCATACATTTCTTACCAAGCATTGTAGCCTCCTCCTTTGTTTACCCTTCACCTCCCTTCCCAGACTCCCCCCTCCCCCACCCAATTCTTCCCCCACTTCCTCCCCCACACCGACACTGTAAAGCTCGTTTTTGACATGACATTTTGTACTTCTCATGGTTGCAACAGATCCACCTGAAACCTTAAACGACTTGTTTGTCCCCATCTCCTCCACAAGTTATACTGACATCAAATATAGTGAAAGCGGGGGTTAAACTGTGGGGGAGGGACATACAAAGCAACAAAGAAATAATCTTATAAATGCGTTAGAAACACATGCATGAAAGAAAAAAAAACATTAAAATACATATTTAAGGGATCGTTTTCCTAACATCACATTATCTGACTTTTTCCGCTTGACTCATACCTATAGTAGATATTGCAAATAAGGGAAACCATGGGACCTATGTTTCTTTGGGCCTGGCTTACTTCACTTAATATAATTTTTTCCAAGCCTTTCCATTTCCTAACAAATGGGGAAATGTCATTCTTTCTGATGGAGGCATAGAATTCCATTGTGTATATGTGTATATATACCACATTTTCTTGATCCATTCATCTACTGAGGGGCATCTGGGTTGGTTCCATATCTTAGCTATGGTAAATAATGCTGCAATAAACATAGTTGCGCTGGTAGCTTTAGTGTCGTCTTGTTTGTAAACATTTGGGTAAATGCCCAAAAGTGGGATTGCTGGGTCATAGGGGAGTTCTATGTGTAGTCTTTTGAGGAACCTCCATACTGCTTTCCAAAGTGGTTGAACAAGTTTACATTCCCACCAACAATGAAGTAAGGTTCCTTTCTGTCCACATCCCCTCCAGCATCTGTTGTTGTTAGAGTTCTTGATTTTTGCCGTTCTAACTGGAGTGAGGTGATATCTCAATGTTGTTTTGATTTGCATTTCTTTTATGGCTAGGGATGTTGAACATTTTTTCATGTGTCTATTGGCCATCCTTCTTTCTTCTTCAGAGAAGTTTCTCTTTAAGTCTTTCGCCCACTTATTTATTGGGCAGTTGTTTCTTTGAGGATTTGTTGTTGGGTGGTTTAATTTTTTGAGTTCCAAGTATATTTTAGATATGAGACCTTTGTCCGTTGTATGGCTAGTAAAGATCTTCTCCCAATCCGTGGGCTTTCTATTGATCTTGCTAGCTATGTCATTTGCCCTGCAGAAGCTCTGCAACTTTATGCAATCCCATTTGTCCAACCTTTCTTTGATCTGTTGTGTTTCCGGGTCTCTATTCAAAAAATTTCGGCCTGAGCCAAGGAGACCTAGGGTTTCTCCTATTCCATCCTGTAATGTTTTCAGACTGTCTGTTTTGAGTTCAAGGTCTTTGATCCATTTGGAGTTGATTCTGGTGCAGGGTGATATATAAGGATCTAGCTTTAGTTTTCTACATGTAGTTAACCAATTTTGCCAGCATCATTTACTGAATAGTCTGTCTTTCTTCCATTCTTTTTTTTTAGCTCCCTTATCGAAGATTAGATGGCTATAGGTCTGTAGGTTCATTTCTGGGTTTTCAATTCTATTCTATTGGTCCTGATGTCTGTTCTTATGCCAATACCATGCTGTTTTGATTACTATGGCTTTATAGTAGAGTTTGAAATTTGGTATTGAAATTCCTCCAGCAGTGTTCTTTCCGTTGAGGAGCGTTTTTGCTATTCGGGGTCTTTTATTGTTCCATATGAATTTTTGGATTGCATCTTCTAGTTCCTTGAAGAATGGGGGTGGAATTTTGATAGGTATTGCATTGAATTTGTAGATAGCCTTGGGAAGTATTGCCATTTTGACGATGTTAATCTTTCCAATCCAGGAGCATGGGAGGTTTTGCCATTTTCTAAGTTCTGTGTTGATTTCCTTTTTCCAGATTTTAAAGTTTTCATCATAGAGGTCCTTCACTTCTTTAGTTAAGTTAATTCCTAGGTATTTTCTTTTTTGTGGGGCTATTACAAATGGAGTTGCTTTCCTAATTTCAGCCCCACTTTTCTCATTGTTGGCATACAGAAAAGCCATTGATTTTGGGGGGTTAATTTTATACCCTGCTACTTTGCCAAAGTTTTGAATCAGCTTGAGTAATTTGGGAGTGGAATATATGGGATTCTTTAAATACAAGATCATGTCATCTGCAAAGAGGGAGAGTTTTATTTCTTCTTTCCCTATTTGGATCCCCTTTATGTCTGCATCTTGTCTTGTTGCTGTAGCTAGGCATTCTAATACTAGATTGAAGAGAAGTGAAGAGAGGGGGCATCCTTGTCTTGTTGCTGAGTTAAGAGGAAATGGCTTTAGTTTTTCACCATTGAGTATAATGCTGGCTGTAGGTTTGTCATATACAGCCTTTATTGTATTGAGGAATGTTCCATGGATTCCTAATTTTTCCAAAACCTTCATCATAAAGGGGTGTTGGATCTTGTCGAATGCTTTTTCTGCATCTATTGAGATAACCATGTGGTTCTTATTCTTGCTCCTGTTGATGTGATGGATAATATTAATTGATTTGCGTATATTGAACCAGCTTTGCATCCCTGCAATGAATCCTGTTTGATCGTGGTGTATGATTTTTTGGATGAATTGTTGAAGTCGATTGGCCAAAATTTTGTTGAGAAGTTTTGCATCAATGTTCTTCAAAGAAATGGGTCTATAGTTCTCTTTCTTTGATGAGTCCCTGCCTGGTTTTGGGATGAGGGTTATGATGGCTTCATAGAATGTGTTCGGTAGTGAGCTTTCTCTTTCAATTTCCTTGAAGAGTTGGAGGAGAATTGGTGTGAGCTCTGCTTTGAAGGACTTGTAAAATTACGCTGTAAAACCATCTGGTCCTGGACTTTTCTTAGCTGGGAGGTCTCTTATTGCTGTTTCTATTTCAATACTTGATATGGGCCTGTTAGGATAGTTTAACTCATCTTGGTTTAGTTTTGGCATGTCAATATTTGCTAGGAAGAGGTCTATTTCTGTCAAGTTCTCAAACTTATTAGCATAAAGTTTTGAGAATTATTCCCTTATAATGTTCTGAATCTTGGTTGTTTCCTTGGTGATGTTTCCATTCTCATCTCTGAGTTTATTAATTTGGGTGTGTTCTCTTCTTTTTCTGATAAGATTTGCTAAGGGTCTGTCAAGTTTGTTAAGTTTTTCGAAGAACCAATCTTTGTTTTGTTGATTCTTTCTATATTTTTTTTTGGATTCTAATTCATTTAATTCTGATTTAATTTTAATTATTTCTGTCCGTCTACTGGATTGGGGTTTATGTTGCTGTTCTTTTTCAAGGAGGTTTAGATGTGTCATTAAATTGTTAGTTTCAGATCTCCCCAATTTGTTGATGTAGGAGCTCAGAGCTATAAACTTGCCTCTGAGTTCTGCCTTTGCTGTGTCCCAGAGGAGCTGGTAATTTGTGTTTTCATTTTCGTTGAATAGCATGAACATTTGAATTTCCATTCTCATCTCTTCCATGACCCACTCATGATTCAGCAGTGTGTTGTTCAGCCTCCATGTGATACCGGACTTTCTTTGGTGGTTTTTGGTGTTGAGTTCTAATTTTATTCCCTTGTGGTCAGAGAGAATGCAAGGTATAATTTCAATGTTTCTGAATTTAGACAAGTTTGCTTTGTGGCCTAAAATGTGGTCTATTTTAGAAAACGTTCCATGTGCTGCTGAGAAAAACGTGTATTCTGATACTGCTGGGTGAAATGTTCGGTAGATGTCTGTTAAGTCTAGTTGATCTATGCAGCTGTTTAGATCTGCGGTTTCTCTGTTGAGTTTTTGCCGAGTTGATCTATCTAGTAGGGAGAGTGGTGTGTTAAAATCCCCAACAATTAATGTCTTTGGATCTATATGGGATTTGAGGGAAAGTAGTGCTTCTTTGATAAATTTGGGTGCTCCATTGTTTGGCGAATAGATATTTAGAATTGTAATATCCTCCTGAAGGAGAGATCCTTTAATTAGTATGTAGCGACCTTCTTTATCTCTTCTCACGAATTTTAATTTGAAGTCTATTTTATCTGATATTAGGATTGCAACTCCCGCCTGTTTATGGGGGCCGTTTGCTTGGTAGATTTTGTTCCAGCCTTTAACATTGAAAATGTGTTTGTTTCTATGGGCAAGATATGATTCCTGCAGGCAGCAGATAGAAGGGCCTTGTTTTTTAACCCAACTAGACAGTCTATGTCACTTAATTGGGGAGTTCATTCTGTTAACATTAAGAGATAGGACTGAGAGGTATTTGGGAGTTCCTGCCATGTTATCCTCCTTCTTGGGGGCTGTGAAAACTGGGTTCTTCCTATGGTTCTTGGATTCTCAGTTTAGGTGCAGTTTCTTGGCCTTTATTGCGGTCTTGTTGGTTTTCTATGTGTAGGACATTTTTAAGAATCTTTTGTAGGGCTGGTTTGGTGGAGATGTATTGTTTCAATTTTTCTTTGCTATGGAAGGTTTTTATTTGGCCTTCAGTTATGAAGGAGAGTTTAGCTGGGTACAGTATTCTTGGTTGATAGTTGTTTTTTTTTAGGGCATGGCATACATCATTCCAGGCTCTTCTTGCTTTGATTGTTTCTGCTGAGAAATCTGAGGTGATTCTAATTGGTTTCCCTTTATAGGTGATTACCCTTTTCTCCTTGACAGCTTTAAGGATCTTTTCCTTGTTCTGAGTTGATCCTGTGTGGATTATAATGTGACGGTGGGATGTCCTATTTTGGTCTGGTCTATTTGGGGTTCTAAAGGCTTCTTGTATCTGAATAGGCCTATCTTTTTGCATGTTTGGGAAGTTCTTTGCTAGGATCCTGTTAAACAAATTTCCTAGACCATTAACTTCTGTTTCTAGGTGCTCCTCTACACCCATTATCCTTAGATTAGGCCTTCTGATGGTGTCTTCCAGGTGTTGGATAGATCTATCATATTTCTTGGACTTATCTTGGATGGTTGTATGTTCTTTCTCTATAATATCTAGGCTGTCTTCAATCCCTGAGATTCGATCTTCTGCATGGTCTAATCTGCTGTCAAGACTCTCTACTTTGTTTTTTATCTCTTTTCCTTCTAATTGGTCGGCTTTGATGACTTCAAGTTCTTTGTTGAAGCTCTGTTTTAGGTCTTGTATGAATTTCTTTACTTCCTTAATTTGGTGTTCAGTGTTTGTTCTCAAATCACTTAGTTGATTGGTTATGGTTTCTTTGGACTCCCATTTCTTCTGTTGGGTTCCATTCAGCATTCCCTTTGTGGTCTCCCTGACTTCCTTCAGCTCTTTGTTAATGGATTCCATGAATGCCTTTAGTGATCTTTGTGTGTTCTCTACCTGGTCTCTCAATTCCTGAATTACTCTTTGATTAGCTTCCTCCCGTTTGTGGGATTCTTGCAGTTCTCTTTCCTCCCGTTCGTGGGATTCCTGCAGTTCTCATTGAGTGTTCTCAGCCTGCTCACGCCATTCCTCCCTTTCTCTTTGAGTATTCTCAAGTTGTTCACGCAAATCCTGTATCAGTTTTTGAGTAGCTTCCTCACGCTTATGATATTCCTGTATAAACTTCTGGGATGCCTCCTCTCTCTCCCTATCACGCTCATACAGAGTCCTTTGTAAGTTGTCAAACTTTTCATTTATCATGTTTGCCAGTAGTGTTTGTATAGCTATTTGGGAACTCTCCTCTGGATTATTCATTATCTGTTCTGACCCCTGATTATCCAGATTGGGAATTGATATACCCGAATTTGCCATTTTTCTTGTGTTTTTCCGGCTTACTCTGCCCATTTGAGATGAAGATAGCACCAGTTTTGTGCTAGAACACTATCTTAAGGCAACCATCAACCAAAGTTTGCATTTGTACAGTCAATAGTCTACAGTTACAATCTAGTTCAACAGACACATCTATTCCACATCAAACAACTATATGTTAATGGACTTCGAAGCACAGAGAAGAATTTGGAAAACCAGAAATTATTAGGGTTAGGGAGAGATGTGCGTATAAAATAGGGATAGATTGGTGTGGGGAGGCACAGGGAGAGTTAACTATGTCCTAATCACAATGCAGGAAATAGGTTGGGTAGGATGCATGTAGAGAGAGAGAGGAAAAGAAGAAGGGGAAAGGGGAATGAAAAGAGAACAGAAAAAAATAGATACGTAAAAATTAATGTTATTATATAGATTAAAAGACCATCTATTTAGAGAGGAATGTGAATATTTTGAGAGAAGGTGAGGGACATAGAGGAGATGTGAAAAACTTAAAAAAATGCTTAAAATATTATATAGGTATAAAGGGGTAGTACTGCTATTAAGGAATTTAAGTCTCAGAGGTTTTGAATTGAGTAATAAATTTGTGGATTAAGTGTGTACACAATGGGGGATAGGGTCTACTAGTTAACTACGGGTTTATCTGAGGATGTGCAGGACAAGAGTTAAGTCACGTAAAGAAGAACAAAAGAGAGGAAAAGGTGAAACGGATAGGAAAGGGAGAAGAAAAGATCAGAAGTTCAGTAGAGCTAGACAAAAAAACAAAAAGATAATTAAGAAAGAAAGAAAAAGAGAAAGAAGACAAGAAAAGAAAGGAAAACACACATTCACGTATTCCTAAAATAAAAATTATAAGAGGAAAAAAAAAGTTACTGGAAAACAATTATTTTTTCAAAAGATTCAAAAATTAAAGATTAATAAAAGTTTTAGAAAACGAAAAATTTTTTTATATATATATAAGGTACCAAAAAAACAAAAAAAAAAAAAAGAAGAAGAAGAAAAAAAGTTCTTTGATTTTTTTGGGAGGGGGGGGGGAAATCCTGTATCTCCCTTTTGTCTCTAGCCAGCCTCTTGTTGGAGTCTCTGGTCTGCTTGATGTCCTGTGGCTTGATTGGTTTTTTTAAGTCAGATTGTTCGAACAGGCAGAAAAATGCTCTCCTTTACCCAAGATTTTGAGATCCCCTTCCCAGGTTAGTTTAATGGGAGGGTGATCTGGTTTGAGAATCACAAAAGAGGGGAATGCAGTGATGAGGCTAGCTTCTGGGTAGAGTTGAGGCCT
The DNA here is from genome assembly GCF_019054845.1 of Dipodomys spectabilis. Classification (NCBI taxonomy): domain Eukaryota; kingdom Metazoa; phylum Chordata; class Mammalia; order Rodentia; family Heteromyidae; genus Dipodomys; species Dipodomys spectabilis. Next base: position 956,141 of record NW_024871338.1, read on the forward strand.
TTCAATAAACAGTAGCTTTTCCTTGGGGCTATTTTGTGAAAACCTCACAGAGCCCAGCCTGGAGCCATTCTCAGGGTTTCTGTTTTTCAATTGATTGTGGAGGCTGCTAGAGGGAGGGGCAGCCTCTGGCTCTGGTTACCCAGTGCAGAAAGCCACTCCTATGGCTGGCGCCCAAGCTGGGTGACTTTTCCCTGGATGGAGCTGAGTCTGGCAGGTCACACTGCTGTTAAGTTCTTGTGATCTGCTAAATGACTCGTTTTATTCCAAGGCCTGAGCTGGAGCTCGCAGCTCCGCCGAGCTTTGTCGATATCCAAGATGGAGATCACTGGTGCTGGGGGGGGAGGGGTGGCCTTCCCTCCTCTGTTCCCTTAAGAGGAGTGAGGAAGTCGGGCTTCTACTCACGCCGAGTCTTGGTTCCTGGGTCGGTCTCTGGTCTGCAAACTGCAGGATGATGTCTGCTCCTTGTCCGTTCTTGCTGGTGTTGAGTAGAATCTGCTCGCCCGCCTCGTCTGGCTCCTTCGCCCCGGACTCTTTGGCTCAGTTATGGTGCCCTGCAGTCGCCGCAGTGACCGCTGCCGCTGCCGCGGCGGCTGCTGGCAAGCACTCAGATATGTCTTTTTGCCTTGATTTCCCCTCTCTTGCCTAAACCTCTGTCCTGTGATGGCACACTTGGTGTGGTTCTCTGGCTTAGGGCTGTTCACTGGAACTCTAAAATTGCTTTCTATCTGCACAGTATTTTCACAATAAAAAAAAAAAAAAGAAAATGCCTCAATAGTCATTGACACATCCCAACTGCCATATACTCTTTTTAAGTCTAGTTCTTGTTAAGGATATCTCCATGCTGAAATAACCCTGTCAATCAACCTGCCACAAATTCTTATATGTAGGAAGGGCTCTTATAAACTTCAAGCTTTTATTGAATGGAAGAGTTCAGACATTACCCTGACCACTAGGGTTAAATGCCTAAAAAGATAATATAGTGCTTTAATGCCTTTCTTTCATTTTTTCATACATATTGTCAAGTAGTGAAGGATTCTGATGTAACAATAATACAATGGTGACTTGTACTAACACAACATCTAGGATCTAGTGTTAATTCAGATACTTACAAATTAGCTCCAAATTTTGTGGATATTTATATTTCTCCTGGGAAAACTAACGAGTTCCAAGGAAATGTCCCTAAGGAGCCTTTCAATTCTAATATCACTGTTTGTCTCAAAATGCTTTAAATTCTACACTCTCTCATGTGGGCATAGGGTCATATCGTGGAACTTTTCTCCTCAGAGAGTGAGTACTACCCTATTGCTTAACATGGACAATGTACCTTCATACATAGACTGGGCGTGCACAAAAAAGTGGTAGTTGAACAATTTGCTTAGGAGTTTTTACAGATAAAATTGAAGTAGAACAACTATGAACTCAAAAGGAATGTGCAAAGAAGACAAAGGCACAAAGTAGAATGTGCCAAGGAATGCTGCAATATAATTTCAAATTATGCGCTCAGGTGTGAGGGTGTGTTCAAAGTACAGCTTCAGGCAATATACTTGGATATAATGGGAGAAAAACTGCTTTAAAATATTCTGGGATAATTGTCTAAGTAGAAGCCCCTAACTCTGACTCCAATCAACCACAACATCATCAACTGAGGGACTATTTTCCAAGAGCAAAGTGAGAAAAAGAGGGCTCATTTCAGTTAGTGTTCAGGTTGAAGCATGGTAATCACATAGCTTTTCTTATAAGTCTTCATTTATTTTGGAGCATTAAAGTAGGTAAAAGCCAAGTAAATATTTTGCATGTACCTAAATTAATTGGGATGTATTCTATTGGTCTCTCTTTAACTTGAAAGTTATAGATTATGTCTTTTTATATTCTATCAGGACAATGATTTGCTGTCAATTATTATTTTCTCTTCCTCTTCTTTTGCCCTTCCACATACATAATTATTATTTAAAGAGACATACTTGACCTTTCATTTCTAAATTCTTCAAAATTATCTGAACTACTTCATACTTCTGGCAGCCTCCCATATCTTTCTCAAGGGAAATATTTATGTCACTACCATTTTTATACTCTATGATATTGGGTATCTTCCTGCGTAATTCAGTGCGAGATATACATTAGAGTCATCCAGATATCTCAACACTCGTACCACCATAACATCCTATGTTACTTAAAAATCATGCTTTTAGAATGTCTGGAGAAGTGGCATCTCTCAATTTTTAATGACCCTAAGTGATAATTACAAGCAGTGATGTTTTAAACCAATATGCCACTCAGTAGATGAACGAATTGACAAAATGTGGTTTATGTATGCACAGTGGAATTTTATGCTTCCAATTCGTATGGAAATGGAAAGTCTTGGAAAAATCAAACTAAGTAAAATAAACAAGACAAAAAGAAACAGATTCCGTGGTTTCCTCATTTGTCATAAGTAGGAAATGTGTGGGATAGTACTAGCAGTTGAGCAGAATTGCTCAATAACTATGTATTTATGACGATATAAGATGATGATGAGCGAAATGAACTTCTGTATATGGAAACAGAGTTTTACTTTGTGGTTGTTGTTTTTAATGTACTATGTGATTTCTTTTTTCTTTTGTGTTTTCCCTTTGGTTTATCCCCTGTTATATTTGATTTCAGTATCCTGTGTATTTTATATACATTTATCTTAATTTGGCAAGGGAAGAGGAACAACGAAATGGCGAGACAAAGAACAAAGGGCAAACCAACGCAATAGCAATACTCACAAGACAACATGTTGGAAATTTACATTACAACTTGTGAGGCGTATTGGAGTGAAGGAAAACTGTGAGAAAAATGAGGGAGCGGGTAAAAAGTTCAACATGTTATGTATTTACTATCTTACAATTACTGCAAAACTTTCTACATATCACCTTGACAATAAAATTAAATTAAAAATGAGCTGCATAAAATATAATTTCACTCTCTTGGTATAATAAATATTATACTATGTGTATAACCTTTTTAAAAAATGAAGATTTTGGCTGCTAATTTGAATTAATTACCCCTTTCTTTATCAGAGGGTCATCAACTTGAATATTACCAAACTATACAATATTTTCAGAATATACTTGCCATTATTTTGAAAAAATTATTTTAGCATTGTCTCATGTTAAAACAAAAATAGTTCAATTCTGTTGAAACTCCTAACATTTAAAACGGAATAATTGTTAAGAGGACAGAGTATATGTGTTCTTCAACATTCCTATGACTACTAACTACTCATTTTCAAATTCTGAACATGCCATACTAGAGACATTCAATACAGTACCTGTTTGCATTTTATTTAATTTTGCAATAGGTGCAGTTTTCAATGGGGCGTTACATATTTAAATTCAACAGAAAAAATAGCCACATTCTGGTAGAAGGTAAAATTATGAAGTATCTATAATAATTCCTCAAGAGTAAATATTTGTTCATCAATGTAAGCTATTATTTCTATGACCATCAATCCCAAATTTTTATGCAAAAAAGTCATCCTAGTCCAACAATTTCCAACTTGTAAGGTGCACCTTAAAATTCCTTAAATTCACATCATGACAAGTGTATAACTTTTGTAAAAAAAAATACTACACTTCTGCTAATGTGATGCCCTTCGTATTGTGGAAAGAACACTACACTAAACTTTACTGCATCATTTTCCACCCAGTGTTATTCTTGAGATCGGAACACTTGCAAATAATATTTATAGTTACATATTTTATCTATCATAGATATTCAGGAGATCTGAATGTCTGAATATTAAGATCTGAAGATTATGGTTCAAATCCCACCTAGGCAGGAAGGTTCCTTAGATTCTTATCTCCAATAAACTGCTCATGAAAAGCCTGACGCAAGTGGCACTGAGGTTCAAGTGGTAAAGTAACAGCCTTGAGCAAAAACAGGCTCAGGGACAGTGGCCAGGCCTACAAGTTAAGCCCTGGGACAAACCAAACAAGAAAAACAAAATAAAAACAAACCCTAAGCCTAGCATTTTTCTCATTGTATACAGAGGTATATAATTAAGGAAATTTCTTCCTGTGTTATGTATAGGTAGAAGAAAAAAGATGTCACACATTTACTCTCTTCATACCATGTTACACCATAATCTCAAAATATTGCTCTTCATCTAAATTTATAAATTAATAGCATCAATTTGTTGGAACTTTGTCTAGATTATTCACATTATCATGAACTGTTGGAATTAACAATTAACTAAGTTCTAATTATACCTCACTTGAAAGAATATTTTAGGCAAATAGAATGTCAGATTCATTTGTGAATTTGTAAATTAAATCTTCTACTTAAAAAGAATTTTGTAGTAACCTATAGAATATTAAAATACAAACAAAAATGTTTATTTTAAATCTAAATTCTAATTTAGCCAGGTCTACAAACTCCTACATTAAATGAACTTTCTTATTTCTCTAGGCTTAAGCTTTTGTAATCCTTCATCATTTCCTTGGACTCTAACAGAATGATGCATATTTTTTCAAATTTTTGCTTGGGAATCATGAGCTCTTTTGCATATAGTAATTTTTTGTTTTGAAGAAAACATTTAGAACACAACTGAGGATTATATATGAGTTGGATTTCAATAGGAAACTTGACTTCTCAAAACATAATGACAAAATTAGCCCAAACTTCCAACGGTGTATTCCTTTCTTGTATATTTTTTATTCCTTTCTTGGTTTGTTTTATTGAGACAAAATTATACTACCTAGTCCAGTGAATGTATCACTATGTAATTGCACTCTCTACTCACGTCTTAGTCTGAGTGCTAGAATTCCTGGTTTGTATCACATTGTCCTACAATAGTTTGTTTTTTTATTTAATCTAGATACAGACAAGCAATTCTTAACTTCTCCATTAATATTTTCCACTAGACTGATAGCTCAGACTGTTCATGTACTATTTTCAAAGATGTTCTAACATTTGACACAGGATATGAACATTTTCAGATCCACCTGAAGGGGTCTCTGATTTATTTCTCCCTCGATCCGATCCCTTTATTAATGACTTGAATTTTTTACTATCTCTGTTCCCACCTATGTAATATTCTCAAGCTTTTTTGGGGAAATTTCACTTGAGTACTTTCTAATATTAAAAATTATCACTTGATTGTAGTCTTATAGGACATATTTTCTATTATTTTCTAACTTTTCTACACAATCTGAGAATTTTTTCATATGTGTGTTTGAATAAGTAAGTGCCTCTGTGTGTACGTGCGTGTTTGTATGTATATATGTATGCAAAAACCTCAAGCTCTTATTCAGTAATCTTGCTCATAACTAGTATTCCATCACTTGTGCAATTCTTCCAGTGCATCTTTTGGCTGGTTAATTATAGATAGTGTCTCAAGACTCTTCAGCCCAGGCGGGATGCAAACTGAACTTCCCAGACTCCTTTACATTCTTAGGTTTTATTTCTCCAGGAGTATCAACTATTGAACTACAAACATTTTTGAAACTGTGACCCAGATTTTTGACTCGAGTTCATATAAAGATAGATGAACATACAAATTACATACGCTGAGTGTACATTCTTTGAAATGTGATCCTAAGTAAGGTGCCAGTGGCTCACACATGTAATCCTAGCTAATCCAGAGGCTGAGATCTGAGGACTGCAGTTCAAATCCAGCATGAGTAGGACAGTTTCTGAGGCACTTATCTCTAACTACCCTCCAGAAAACTGGAAGTGGTGCTGTGGCTCAAGAGGTTGAGCACAAGCTTTGAGCTGAAGAGTAGAGGGACAGTGCCCAGGCCCGGAGTTCAGGCCCCACTACCATCAAAAAAAAAAAAAAGAAAGAAAAGAAAAGAAAACGAAAAAGAAATGCGATCTTAGCCACCAGTTCATTGGTAGTATAATTCCTGTTCTCTCAACTTGGCCTTTTATTTTTTTTATCAGTTAAGTCCATGGTCTTATATCTGACTGGCTTGGAACCAGAATTATTCTTCCATTCTACTTTTTACAAATTTGTATGATTAGCTACCATGATTTAGAGCTAGTATAAGAAAGAGAGTGGCCTCATTCTTCATGTTCTACTTAGGAGTAATGCTTTTTCTATATCACTCCCATACGTCTACATACTGGCCTTGGCTTTCTTGTTTCAAAGTTGTCTTATTTGCAGAGTCTTCTATAGAGTATTGAACCATTATACTTAAACACAGAACTTCTCTTTCTCCTATTCCTGTTGTTTCTCCTTCTGTTAAATTATGTACACTTGGTTAATAATGCACAACACAAACACTGACAAAAAATGTTTCTGAGAACCTTCTTCCAACTTAAAATTGGTCTTAATTTATAGAGCACTTAGAAAATTTGAACGTAATGTACTCCAGGATAATTTTTTTTATGTTACTGTGAAAATGGTGGACAGAGGTGTTAGAGTTACATAAGTAAGTTAATGAGTACATTATCTAACAAACATTGTTACCTCCTTTGTTTTTCTCCTGCCATCCTTTTTCTCCCCACCTCCCCAAATCTCCTCTCCCATCCTCAACTTGTAAGTTCATTTTCAACATAGTGTCTTGTTCATCTCATTGTAACAATGGGTCATACTCTATACTTCTTCCAGCATTTTATTTCCCTCCCCTCCCGACATTAGAAAAATGTATATGCAATCTTATCAGAAAAAGAAGAGAACACACCCAAATTAATAAACTCAGAGATGAGAAAGGAAACATCACCACGGAAACAACCAAGATTCAGAACATTATAACGGAATACTTCTCAAAACTTTATGCTAATAAGTTTGAGATCTTGACAGAAATGGACCTCTTCCTAGCAAATATTGACATGCCAAAACTAAACCAAGATGAGTTAAACTATCTTAACCGGCCCATATCAAGCATTGAAATAGAAACAGCAATAAGAGACCTCCCAGCTAAGAAAAGTCCAGGACCAGATGGTTTTTCAGTGGAATATTCCAAGGCCTTCAAAGCAGAGCTCACACCAATTCTCCTCCAACTCTTCAAGGAAATTGAAAGAGAAAGCTCACTACCGAACACATTCTATGAAGCCATCATAACCCTCATCCCAAAACCAGGCAGGGACTCATCAAAGAAAGAGAACTATAGACCCATTTCTTTGATGAACATTGATGCAAAACTTCTCAACAAAATTTTGGCCAACCGACTTCAACAATTCATCCAAAATATCATACACCACGATCAAACAGGATTCATTTCAGAGATGCAAAGCTGGTTCAATATACGCAAATCAATTAATATTATTCATCACATCAACAGGAGCAAGAATAAGAACCACATGGTTATCTCAATAGATGCAGAAAAAGCATTCGACAAGATCCAACACCCCTTTATGATGAAGGTTTTGGAAAAATTAGGAATCCATGGAACATTCCTCAATACAATAAAGGCTGTATATGACAAACCTACACCCAGCATTATATTCAATGGTGAAAAATTAAAGCCATTTCCTCTTAACTCAGGAACAAGACAAGGATGCCCACTCTCTCCACTTCTCTTCAATCTAGTATTAGAATGCCTAGCTACAGCAATAAGACAAGATGCAGACATAAAGGGGATCCAAATAGGGAAAGAAGAAATAAAACTCTCCCTCTTTGCAGATGACATGATCTTGTATTTAAAGAATCCCATAGACTCCACTCCCAAATTACTCAAGCTGATTCAAAACTTTGGCAAAGTAGCAGGTTATAAAAATAACCCCCCAAAATCAATGGCTTTTCTGTATGCCAACAATGAGAAAAGTGGGGCTGAAATTAGGAAAGCAACTCCATTTGTAATAGCCCCACAAAAAAGAAAATACCTAGGAATTAACTTAACTAAAGAAGTGAAGGACCTCTATGATGAAAACTTTAAAATCTTGAAAAAGGAAATCAACACAGAACTTAGAAAATGGCAAAATCTCCCATGCTCCTGGATTGGAAAGATTAACATCGTGAAATGGCAATACTTCCCAAGGCTATCTACAAATTCAACGCAATACCTATCAAAATTCCACCCTCATTCTTCAAGGAAATAGAAGAGGCAATCCAAAAATTCATATGGAACAATAAAACACCCCGAATAGCAAAAACGCTCCTCAACGGAAAGGACACTGCTGGAGGAATTTCAATACTAAATTTCAAACTCTACTATAAAGCCATAGTAATCAATACAGCTTGGTATTGGCATAAGAACAGACCTCAGGACCAATGGAATAGAATTGAAAACCCAGAAATGAACCTACAGACCTATAGCCATCTAATCTTCGATAAGGGAGCTAAAACAATAGAATGGAAGACAGATAGCCTCTTCAGTAAATGGTGCTGGCAAAACTGGTTAACTACATTTAGAAAACTAAAGCTAGATCCTTATATATCACCCTGCACCAGAATCAACTCCAAATGCATCAAAGACCTTGAACTCAAAGCAGACACTCTGAAAACATTACAGGATGGAATAGTAGAAACCCTGGGTCTCCTTGGCTCAGGCCGAAATTTTCTGAATAGAGACCCGGAAGCAAAACAAATCAAAGAAAGGTCGGACAAATGGAATTGCGTAAGGTTGCAGTGCTTCTGCAGGGCAAATGACATAGCTAGCAAGATCAATAGGAAGCCCACGGATTTTGAGAAGATCTTTACTAGCCATACAACGGACAAGGGTCTCATATCTAAAATATACTTGGAACTCAAAAAATTAAACCACCCAACAACAAATCCTCAAATAAACAACTGCCCAATAAGTAAGTGGGCGAAAAACTTAAAGAGAAGCTTCTCTGAAGAAGAAAGAAGGATGGCCAATAGACACATGAAGAAATGTTCAACATCCCTAGCCATAAAAGAAATGCAAGTCAAAACAACATTGAGATATCACCTCACTCCAGTTAGAACAGCAAAAATCAAGAACTCTAACAACAACAGATGCTGGAGAGGATGTGGACAGAAAGGAACCTTACTTCATTGTTGGTGGGAATGTAAACTTGTTCAACCACTTTGGAAAACAGTATGGAGGTTCCTCAAAAGACTTCACATAGAACTCCCCTACGACCCAGCAATCCCACTTTGGGGCATTTACCCTAATGTTTACAAAAAAGACCACACTAAAGCTACCAGCACAACTATATTTATTGCAGCACTATTTACCATAGCTAAGATATGGAACCAACCCAGATGCCCCTCAGTAGATGAATGGATCAAGAAAATGTGGTATGTATACACAATGGAATTCTATGCCTCCATCAGAAAGAATGACATTGCCCCATTTGTTAGGAAATGGAAAGGCTTGGAAAAAATTATATTAAGTGAAGTAAGCCAGGCCCAAAGAAATTAGGTCCCATGGTTTCCCTTATTTGCAATATCTAGTATAGGTATGAGTCAAGCGGAAAAAGTCAGATAATGTGATGTTAGGAAAACGAACCCTCAAATATGTATTTTAAGGTTTTTGTTTCTTTCATGCATGTGTTTCTAACACGTTTATAAGATTATTTCTTTGTTGCTATGTATGTCCCTCCCCCACAGTGTAACCCCCGCTTTCACTATATTTGATATCAGTATAACATGTGGAGGAGACGGGGACAAACAAGTCGTTTAAGGATTCAGGTGGACCTGTTGCAACAATGAGAAGTACAAAATGTCATGTCAAAACCAGCTTTACAATGTCGGTGTGGAGGGGGTATGATTGGGTGGGGGGGAGGGGGGAGGCTGGGAAAGGAGGTGAAGGGTAAACAAAGGAGGAGGCTGCAATGCTTGGTAAGAAATGTATGCATTATCCTGCCCATGTAATTGTAACCCCTCTGTACGGTATGTTCTCAAATAAAATAAAATTAAATTAAAAAAAAAAGAAAAATGTATATGCAAGTTGCAGCTCACTGACCTCAAATACAGTGGAAATGGGTTCTACCATGGAGGAAGAAAATAGAAGAGAAACAGAAAAAAATCACATAATAAATGATAGGTGCATTAGAAACAATACTAAGAAAGAAAAAACAAGTTGTGTCCGTATTTGGGGATTCATTTCAGTTCGCATTGTTTTATACGGCCATATGTACATGGATAATGTTTTATAAGCCATGTAAATTCCATATTTTCTCATTACTAAGTTGTCCCTGAAACACGTGTTACCTTGTGTCCAAAGATGTCTTTGTGTTATTTTAATGAAGCCAGAAATCATTCATTTTGCCTGGAGTAATACCGTAGATTGTTACTGGAAGTAAGTGGAAGGAACCTTTACAGGAAGTAGAAACAATCCAGGAGAGAAATTGAACATAGAGAAATGACAAAGTTCAAGTTAATTTGTGCTCTCGTTTTTACTGTACAAGAAAATAATCCAAGGCTTGAAGGAAACTCTGTCCCTAACTTTTTCGAGTGTGCACTTTAGTCATAAAACTTTTCTGTAAACTTCTAGTTGAGAGTATTACAAAGGGAAACAATATGCCATTTGAAGGCAAGCATAGAAAAAAAAAGGAAATAACGTTGTTTTACAATGTACTACTACAAAGAAACAAAGACATGGAGGACTTAAAATGTCTTATGCATGGATATTTAAATCCTGAGATGATTGTCTTGATGCAAAAGTCACATATCCATTCCTTTATTCTGGTCCTGAGTTCTCCATATCAATATGGATTCCAAAAATCAGGATCCAGTGAGTATCATCAGCAAAAGGAGTCTCTTTTCAAAGCAGTGCTTCAAGGATGGGCCCAAAGAAATATGTGGGTTTCTTTTGTTTGCTTGTTTGTTTCTTTAGTTTGTGCTGATTCTGGGGCTTGAACTCAGAGCCTGGACCCTGTCCCTGAACAATTGTCTTTCCTGCCCACCTGCCCCCAAAGCTAGTACACTACTGCTTGAGCCAAAAGTCCACTTCTGGATTTTTTGGTGTTTAATTAGAGATAAGAATTTGACAGATTCTCCTGCCTGGGTTGACTTTGAACTGAGATAGTAAGAAACCTAAGTGACATCAACTGTATGGACTTCTCTTTTGAACCAAGAAATATTAGATGAAGTTTATTATAAAGGTAATATTTGACAATTTTATAAAAGAGAATATGTGCAGCAAAGAAGCCATAACTTAAGTATTAACTCAGCAAAAGTAGGTGCACTGAGTCATATTGGAAAAATTTTTTCTGCTTGAGAAGATTACTATTGAATTCATAGTTCCTTTTGGGGAAACTTAAAGTATATTTCACATTTTTGTTGGTCGTGGGGATTGAACTCTGATCCTGGGCACTGTCCCTCAGCTCTTCAGATCAAGTTGGGTGCTCTGCCACTTTAGTTACAGCACCACTTCAGGGTTTCTAGTAGCTAATTGAAGATCAGTGTCTCATGTACTTTCCTGACCAGGCTAGCTTTGCACCACAGTCCTCTGGTCTCAACCACCTGAGTAGCTAGGATGACAGGCGTGAGCCACCAGCACCAAGCTCATATTTGCATTTATGTGCACTTAATGACACTGTAGACAAACAATGGAAATTTGACTCAAATGATGACATTGCAGCATTTCAGAAAATTTGAGGTAGCAATAAATATGTCATCCTTTTCCATGTTGTTACATTGACTCATGAGCTTTTAGACTCTTATTTTAGCATCCTCTGAGGTCTGCATCGGTGGACTTAGTATAAATAATTATTAGTAGAGAAATAGTGAAAGACTGAGATTTTTAGAAAGCAAAGAAGACCAGATATGAAAGAACAACAGAGAATGAGATAAAACTTATCTCACAGAGATTCAGAACTAGCCTAAGTGATTTAGAATACCAAAGGCAATGAGGAATAAGCCTACTTGATAACTAGTTCTTTAGTAACCAAATATGGTTCCCTACAACAGTTTCTGGTATAATTTAGTTATTATTATCATTTATTTCTTCCATCTGGATTTATTCCTTCATTTCTATCACAACTATTAATTAGCTGGTGCCTTTTTGATGCCAAAACTGACCAAAAAGATTTCCAAATCTCACTTAGACTTAGATTAATCCTTACCTGATATCTAAGGACATTCTTGACATTAATTTCTGTGACCTACCTACCAAAACGTTTTGTTTATTTTTCTCAACACTGTCTTCTAATATAGGTAAAGTACATGAATTAAGAACTATTGTTAGGTCATAGTTGGAAGGGGCAATTTTATATTCCAAGTATAGGTTCTTTATTTGACATTTACTAGCTAAATGATTTTTTTTGCCAGTCCTGGGGCTTGAACTCAGGGCCAGGGAACTCTTCCTGAGATTTTTCTTTTTTTTTTTTTTTGCTTGAGGCTAGCACTCTACCATTTGAGGCATAGCACCACTTCTTTTTCTGTTTACGTGGTACTGAGCAATTGAACCCAGGGTTTCATGCATGATAAGCAATCACTGTACCATGAAGCCACATTACCAGAGCCCTAAATGACTTTCTTAAGATGAGATTATTTTTTCATTACATTACTATGTATTATAATTTAGCTAAGTGGTAGAAAAGGAAGTGGAAAGCAATACTAAGACCAGTAAGGCTGACATTCCTATCACATCACTAGAGAAGTACAGTGTTAAGACCTTCAGGACTCATAGGGCTATTGCATGTGACATTATTATTTTACATTATTACATAATATTTTACATTATTATGTAAAAAAAACATTAACAGTCTTCTCCGACATCCATAACATTCTGCTTCCACTTTCAAGTTCAAGAGCCAAAAATCTAAGTTTTTTTATTGATTGGGTGTGTTTCCTAGGAAGGAAGAAAGAGGATGTGGAAGGTGATGTTGGAAAAATACTTATATTGGCTCCCAGTCCACATTTTTTGCATTTTTAAAAAGTGCTACTGATGAACTCCCACATCTACTTGACTATGCTGTCTGCACAAGATGCAGATAAATGAAGACATTTATTCTGGTGGATAGTCATATATATTAACAAAATCCAGTTCTGGAAAAAAAGTTACTACTATAAAGTATTGTCTATAAAATGGTTTCATGTCCTAGCAGAACAAAATGCAGTATTGAAATGATTACTCCAGCTTTCTTTGAGATTTTATGCTGTCTCAGCCTCAAGAGGTTCTCGAATTCCAGTAATATACAAGCCTAAGATATGATTTGAAGATCTCAGTAGTTTTAGAAACAAAGGTACATAGTAGCTTCCTTCCTGCAGAGACAGGTGATGGCATGTATGACTGATTGTATTATAGTTATCTTCTTTTTCCTCTTCGTTTCATGTTGCATATCTTGGCATATTAGTCTGTCCTGCTTCAGCTTCCTGTAGGTGAGATTTACCTCTACTCTGCAATGTCAAGATGCGTCAGGTGACTTACTTCAGCTTACAAAAATGAACCAGAAGTGTTGAAAGGTTATTTCTAGAGGAAGATTTCTATCTCATTGTCTGTGTCTAAGAGCTAACTTCTTTCCCCTTACCTATAAAAATAGCATATTTCCAGAGGGAATCTTCTTTCAACTTATATACTGGAAGAATATAGCATGTGAAATTGAGGCAAAACTCAAACACAGCAAGAGTTAAGATAATATTAGAATATGATATTAAGATATTAGTTTCTTACTATTCTTGTATACCTTTATGATAGTTGACTACAGTACATCAGAATTTAAGAAATACTAAACAAGTACTAAACAAATAGATAACACTTCCTGTTTGATGCTATTACATATTTTTAATAAATTAGCATTCTCTATGTGAACACTTGAGGGGCAAACTTTTTTTTATAATTGTGTTTAATCACTCTAGAGCACTGTATCTAATATCCACAATCATTATCCAGACCTTGTGATTGAGACGAGGAAGAACAAAATATCTAGATTTCTCACTTCTCTTTTCCTCTTCTCCTTTTTCTAGTGAGAATTCTCATCCTTTCTCCAAATTCTCCTATTAATAAAGGAAGAATGAGACATTGTGGATATCAAGCAAAAGGCTTCAAAGCCACAATTTTATTCTTTCAGAAATAGATGAAGTAAATAAGAGTGACTCAAGGAAGAAGAAAAACATGATGTTTTCCCTTTCTGCTTCAACAATAGAGTATGAACACAACTCTAAATGTTTAATACCATTGGCTTTTGCTAATTTTTTAAAAATATAGTGTTTCAAAATAAATACTAATTTTAAAAATTAAAAAATTTAAAATATGTAGTAATTTGTTGTTTGCTTTTGGGAGGCATGAAATGACTGCATTAACATTGTGTATGTTGAGAGGCTAAATTTTATTTGAATCTAAACAAAATGAAAAAATATATGATGTTAAGATAAATAACTTTTAGGTACATTTTCAACATGACATACACACAGGGACATCTTTTTTCTTCTTTTTCTCTCCACACTTCAATAAGCAGTTCATGTAATTCAAATAGCTGTGTTTCTTTCAGAAATAGATTAGACATAAAAAAAGTTAGAAAAAGAATACGAGGATTGGTGGTGCATTCTTTAAAAATAGCAGTCAAATAATTATTAACCATAATTCCAAAATAATAACAATCAAATGCTCTTGAAAAGAGAAGATTGTAAGCAGAATATACAAAAAGTGATAATGCCAAAACTGCTTCAGGAGATGCTCTCTGACATTTAAGATTTCTAGTACATGACAATGTTTTAATCAGGAGTAAATGCTTTCAGGAACTATTTTTTTCTAATTATAGTTCATTAAAGAAATATGTTGTTCAAAATTCATGAAAGGATAACAGGTTATGATAGAAAGAATGCTTACACACTCAAAATACCTTCCCAAAATATCTATAGTCCCGAAATATCTAATCCATCAAATGTAGATTTACATTTTATAAAGTTTGTAAAATAATCAGCTTTCATTACCTAAGGAATACAAATTTGAATAATTATCAGATGGGAAAAGTATACTCAAAAGTCCCAGCTGTAGTTAGAGAGGGACATCATTAGGTAAGAACCATCAGTTAGATGTAAAGATGCTACATTAGAAGATAAAGGAAAAGACAACAATCCAGATTCTGAAGTTTCTGGAAAGCGGAACAGGAAGTAAATGCCTTTTCCACTGGAATCATCTGAAAAATATTTTAGCTCTGTAGGTGGCTCAATTTTAATCTAGTGAGACTTCTTTTAGATTTCTGTCCTTTAGAACTGTAAAATGAAAATATGAATTATTCAAGCCAATTAACTTGTAGAAATATTTTACAGCAGATTTGGTTTAGTAAACTAACTCAACTACAGCCTTTTTCTGATGCAACTACAAGGATACCACATGTCCTAGTTTCCGAGAATAAGACAAACTTGCCACCAGCTTTGTACACATGTATGATCTATATACTACTAAGGGTCTTGCATTAATGAAGTCTTGAAATTCTAAATAATATTTAAATAAGAAGTTCCCTATCTGCATTTTCACATTTGGGGATCATTAATTACCAAAGTTATGTAGAAGGCTAGGGTAAGAATATAGAAATGAAATCTGTCTTCTAAATTATAAAGATCATTTATGTCACTTTGATTTACAGTTTGTAAGGTAATAAAAATAAGGTAAAACAGAAACAGTAAGTCAATTTTCTATCTTTCCTATCTTTCCAACAGAAATTAGAGAATCCAGGAAAGATACAGCAATCCCAGGATGCTATAGTATGTTATAGGATCACTTGATGGTGAAAAAGAAGTTAACAAAAATGGGTCCCCTGGAACAATATGAAAAAATCTATACCTAGATTGTGATATAACTAGAAAATAGTTTCCACTATGCTAAGTCTTTGATACTTTAGGTTTGTTTACACAGCAACATTCCTCTTTTAGGAAATGACTCTTTATTAATACTAAGTGTTTCCAGCTTATAACACAGCAACAAATAATGCTTCTAAATATAAACAAGCATGATACTAAGAGTAACCAAGGCTACTTGCATTGCTATAGCTGATAAAGAAGAATAATCTTGGGGAATAGTCAAACAATCTTGAAATATTTCATACCTTTCCTCTTCTTCAACACGAGAAGTCCTAGTCTAGATATGTAAAATTTTAATAAAGGATTTTTATATTTCTTATTGTTCACCCTAACCATTATTTTATAGACAAATGTTTACTGCTTTGGCTTAGGTGTTTTCTTGCCTTTGGGTGTTGTTCTCTATTATTTTGGCAACTACATAGAAAAACAAGATAAATCCATTTTGCTTATTTTCGATTGTTCAAAGTCAATCTGTCTTCAGTTTTCTGTTCCCATCTTCACTGCTAATTAAAGTGTAATTATTGCTCTTTAAATGATAACAAAAATGTGATACTCTTACATATATTCTCTTCGAAACTGGTGATTACAGGAGTGTCTACAATTGTTTGATAATTGTTTTCAAATATTTCCTTGGCTATTTTCATTATTGCCTTTGTTCCTGTCTTCTAATTAGGAACACAAGGTTACACAAAAGATCTTACTAAGGAATAGGATTTTAGGCAGAAAAAAATAGATGTATAATTAAAAGTTTTCATCTCTTAAGAGACTGAAAAGCTCAGAAGACATTTTGTTATTTGTGGTACGGTTAAGATGACTTGAATATTTTGTTTCTTAAACTAAGTGAAATGCATGTACAACGTTACACTTGTTCCAAAAAAATGATTATGGTTTATTCTTTTCTGTTTCAATGAGATGAAACCTCTGACAAGGTTGGAGGGTATATTTATTTTAAGGTAGAAGTATTAATGATAGAAAGCCAAGGGAAATTCCTAAAACAGCACTGCTTATCACATATCAGTTAATTATAATTATGGCATATAAGTATATAAACACACAAATATGAATTGAGTGAGAAATGTGAGATTTACACAACTGATTCAATAACTACTAATATCAGAAAACAATTCTTTACATTTATATAAACTATTATATCTAGTGAGGGTTTAAACATTTTTTATAACATATATATTAACATTTATGCCAAAATATTTGTTTATTTGTAACTGTTTATTTTTAGTTTTTGTCGATCATGAAGCTTAAAATATTGACCTGGATGATGTCTGTCAGGTCTTAAGCTCAAGATTAGTACTCTACCACTTGAGTCACAGCCAATTTTCTGGTCGATCATTGGAGATAAGAGTCTCACGGACTTTCCTGCCTATGCTGGATTTGAAATGAAGTATGGAGTGGTAATCCCATTCATTTATATGTTGTTTAATGATAAAGCTACCTCACATCCGTTAATTTCTGCATGTAACATTTCTTTATAGTGAGAATGCTCAAAAACTTATCTTCTGGCTATGATGAAATATATATTCTTAACTATAATCACTTTGATTCTTTTAGCATAAAATTAATATATTTACTTTTAGTTATGGAAGTCTGCTAATTAAGGTTATATAGAACATGAATTGTAAAGTGAAAGAAATTCATAGTTCTATTACTTGTTTAAAGAAAATAATTATGCATTTTTTCAATTATATTTCTTTGAAATGTGTAATATTCATTGATTTAACTTAAAATTGATAACAATTACATTATATCAAGTAGATTCAAACTTGTATTTGAAAATTGCACACTTAACACAAATATACTTTCTTCTAATACATAATTAAAATAACAGTATAGGAAAGTGTGGTGTTAGCTGTTCATGTGTAGAATCATAGAAACTCAGGAGGCTAAGACCTGAATATTTTAGTTCAATACCAGTCCAAACAGACAAAAATGTGAAAACTTATCTCCAATTATATAGCAGGAAGCAGAAGGTGAGGATGTGGCTCAAGGAATAGTGTGTCATCAGCCATGAGCAAAAAGTACAACAGAGACCATTAAACATTGAGTTCAAGCCCTAAAAATGGCATATACACAAAAGACAACAACAAAAAGTAGTATGATCAACAATAATAAAGACAAAATAGTAGAAAAGTTCATGAGAAATGTTGTGTAAACATCTGGAAGTCAGAAATCATTTGACAGAATTTTGAGTCATGAGAGGTGAAAGTCACAGTATAATTTGAACAATCTCATTGAAGTCATTTGTGTTAAAACCTGGCTACTGGGTAACATGTGAAAGAGCAGACTGGATTACCTGACATAGCAGACATTGCCTGTGACTACACCATCCCACTCTGCAAAAATCTAAAATCGTGCTTGTTAATTTAAAAAGAACCTCATGCTAGAGACTTTTTGGTCTATACAGACTGGGGTCCTTATTTTGAGGCTTCAGACCAGTGCTTTTATTATAACCACTCCTGTTTTACTCCCCCTCCCTAGTGCAGCTATACCTTACTTAGCTGGCACCAAGCCATTCCCTAGAATTGGGCAAGAGCATTTGCTGATGCTCTTCCAACTTCTCTCTGTGGCTCTGGATAGCCAGACTCTTGTACCTAAGATGGGTTACTTTGCTGTCCAGGTGGCCTCAAACTTGAGATAAACATGTAACGGATATGTCAACCTGAGTTAGTTTCAAACTATGATCTTCAGATCTGAGCCACTATGCTCAGACCAGTATTTCCAGTAAGTTACTTAATCTTTCTGACACTCGTTCTTCCTGTGTGGAAAGTGAAAAGAATTATGTTGTGGACCTTAGAATCCAGTGGGAGTTAAGACTGGGTGCAGGAAGTGTAAGTGTTCAGGATGTATGGATAGAGTTTGACACTCTTATAAAACTACTGGTATTTATATTAAAATGAATTCCAGGAATTCGAAACACTAGGGATTTTTTTGTTCTTGTTTATCCTTTTATGGACATTGAAGGAGCCACAGAAATTAAAGGAGAACAGGGAAACAAATGCAGCAGTTATACTCTGTAGAGATTATATTCACCATGAGCTATACCTCCTATGGACAGGGACAGGAGGGAAAATCAGAGAGAGAGCAAAGTGATGAGATTGTCAAACAAAAAGTGAACTCATTAGTGACTTATAAAATGGAGATCTGTATGTACACTACCTTAACACAAACATTTTGAAAAATCCAGGTTGGTGATTCTCTCCTCCAGTTTTTGTAGAGGCCCTTAAGACTCAGGCCCACCTGGAGTTTTTGAAGGTCAAATTATATGATAATTAATGTAGAGCCAGAATCTCTTAAGAAATATTATAAAAAGTATTTCATTCTTAGTACCTTTTTCTCTTTGAATGGTGATTCTATATGTTGTTGTCAGAGCAAAATTTTTACTTTTTGTTTTTAGTACTTGTCAGGTGTTGAATCCTCTTAAAGCTTTGTGACAAAGGTCTGCTATATCTTGGCACCCTGCCCCTAACTAAAAAGGTAATTAACCTTTGAAATTAATGTACTTGAGTATGAGTTTTATTTATTGATTTAACTTGTCGGTGGTGGTGAACTCTGGGCATGGTTGCCATCCCTCAGCTCTTCAGCTCTAGACTAGTGCTCTACCACTTGAGCCACAGTACCACTTCTACCATTTTCTGCTTAGGTGGTACTGAGGAATCAAACCTAGGGTCTTATGCATTCAAGGTAAGCTGTCTACAACTGATTCACCTTCTGAGCCCCTATGAGTGGTATGTTTGTGCATGGGTCTATCAAGCAAATCTATTGAGCAAATGTATTCATTTGCACTAGACATATTCAAAATTATGAATTATCTGCTATTTTAATGAATAAAACTGTTATTATTGATACTAGGAAGTGTTTGTCTCCCTATAATAAAAACATGGAGGAGAGTATTTTATTTTATTTGAGAACATACTGTACAGAGGGGTTACAATTACATGGGCAGGATAATGCATACATTTCTTACCAAGCATTGGAGCCTCCTCCTTTGTTTACCCTTCACCTCCCTTCCCAGCCTCCCCCCTTCCCCCACCCAATTCTTCCTCCCCTCCCCCCCACACCGACATTGTAGAGCTCGTTTTTGACATGATATTCTGTACTTCTCATTGTTGCAACAGGTCCACCTGAATACTTAAACGACTTGTTTGTCCCCATCTCTTGGAGGAGAGTATTTTAAACTAAAACTACATAAGAAATTTTAAGATCTTGTTGCTAACAAATGTGTCCAGGTGTTATTACATTAAACAGAAAATTCAAAATGGTTTTTCTTCATGAATACAGAGATCAATGGTCTTATAATACGTATTTCAAGATGCAAATTAAAGGGGAAAATCAGTCAGGAGGTAAAATTTATATTGAATGTTAATAGTTAAAGAGGAAAAGGAGATCCTAGATGGCAAACTAAAGACAAAGAATATCAGAGCACTATATGCTCAATATTAAATAAGAAGATTTAATTGAAAAATTGAGTTGGAATGTGCACATCAGGCAAAGCAAGAAATCAAAGCCTACCACCAACAAAGAAACACCATAATGCATATCTCAGAAAAAGGAAAAAAGTTCCTGTCCTTGATTTCAATGATACATGTAATCCCTACACACACACACACACACACACACACACACACACACACACACACACACACACACGAATGTATGCAACAGCTCAACCTACTCACATCCATTCAACATGAATCAAAGATCTTCCTATAATATTTGAAACTTTAAAAGTTTCTAGTTTTGTAAATAATTGATGACAGATGCATAAGCAAATGTTTTCTGAATAACACTCTGTTATGTAATTGAGAATTTATGATGGTTATATCTACTTAAAATATCTCTGAATCTCGAAAGAATTAAACAAGAGAGAATACGAATTTGGGACTATATTTCTACCAGCTATTCTGCAAAGGCTTAAAAAAAGTTATGAGATCCAATATTAAATACCAAATTAATACAATTAATACATGTGTAAGTGAAGTGAAAGACAGTGATCAGAGACCTATGCTGCCTCCAATTCTCAGCAGGCTGCACACAGTGACAACTTTGGTTCTGCTGCTCCAGGCTGACAGTTCCTTTCCCTAGAGCACTGGCCCTGCTGGGGTTGGGGATGAGGGATGTGTGGAGAGGGAGGAGGCCACAGGGGAGGCCGAGCTTTGGTTGGGGCTGAGGGCAGTGGGGAGAGGATGGTGGGGAGGCCCTGACGGAGGGGGTGAAGGGAGGAAGAGGCAGTTGGCCAACAGTTCATTCAGCAGCAGCTCTAAAGTCAGCTGGGTTCTGGAGAGTGTCTGTGAGGTGTGCAATTTGGGGTGGATTTGCTAGGGCTTGTTTGCTTGGTGAGGAGAGGAAGAAGTCTCGAGTCCCACCCAAACAGATAATGATAAATGAGACAATCAGTGGCTGAAGAATTTCAAGAACAAAGGCAGGGACTTATAGGTAACCTCTATGGCCAGTGAGGGCAGCAAGGATGGACCTGTGGTTGTCATGCCTCTCTCGATACACTTGGAAGTGAGGGCCAGCTCTCCTGTGGGCTAGGCCTCGTTCTTGCCTTGACGCCGGCACCAGAAATTGTCAGCACAGCCTCAGCCTGCCCAAAGGAGCTGGCCTGTTGTGGGTGCTGGAACCTGGGCAGCTTCTGGAAGGCTATACAAAGCAGGGCAGAGGAAGCATGGCTGGTAGGCTCTGCTCCAGCCCAGCCAAGATCAGGACCACTGGGGAAGTTCCTGCTCTGGATCAGGACCAGGCACTGCTCCCCAGACAAGTAGGGCCTCTGGAGACCTTGCAGTGGCCACCACGTGTGGGTTGTGAACCTCCTTAGAATGGCCAAGGAATCTCAATGGAGAGGTGCATTTGCTTCTGTGCCTCTCCCGTCTTCTGGATTCCTGCTCTCATCCTGCCTCTTGCCATGTCCAACTACAGGAATCAACTTCTCCAAGCCACTGAGAGGCTATCCTGGAGATGCTCACAGGGCTTTCCAGGCTGCTTCACCATGCATGCAGGGCTCATAGGGTGCCATCCTCCAGGCAAAGCATACCCTCATTTCAGTTTGGCCACCCCTGCCTAGGGGACCACAAACTGCATTCTTACACAGAAAGCCAGAGGTACACAAGGCCGCCCTGCAGTCTAAGTCATCCTTTCCTTCCTCCTGCTCAAGTGTGGAGCAGCTGTGGAGCCAACTGCAACATCATGTTTGATTTTCTGAAAAGAAGAGGAAAAAAGCATCATTGTCCCAGATACAGCTGCCCCTGGGGTTTTCTGTGTACACTAGTCTTGCGCTTAGATTAGGATCCTCAAAGACCACCACGGAGCCAGTTCTCATGCGAGCACATTAGAGTCATTTATTGCAAGCTCAAGCCTGGACTCACAACTTTCACCATTGCAGTGGGTCAGAGTTGAGAGCCCCGACCCTTCAGTTAACTGGGTAATCTTATAACAATCTTATTGGCTAGCCAGTGCAGGCTAAGCAATAAGCAATAATTTGTGGAGGAGAAGGGAAAAAAAACAAATCATTTAAATAGGGATACAAGTGGACCCATTGCAACAATGAGATGTACAAGTTCTTATGGAGAAAAACGAATTTTACAACTTTGGTGGGGGGGAGGGAGGAGGAGAATTCAATGGGGGAGCGAGGGGCGGTTGGGAAGGGATGGGAGGGGGAAACAAAGGAGGAGGCTACAATGCTTGATAAGACATGTACTCATTATCTTGCCCATGTAATTGTAACCCCTCTGTACAGTATTTTCACAATAAAAAGTAAAAAAAAATTAAAAATTAAAAAAAACTGTAGCTTTAGGTACTTTCTTTCATTCGGTGATGGCTATTGCTAGGGGAGTTATGGGCAGAACATTATTGTGACATTTCACAGTTTTTCCAGGAACCTGAGTTTTAACTTTCAGTAAAAGTCTACTTACAATGGGTACTTTCAGTAAAGGTCTTCACAAGGGATACTTTCTGATTATTCGGAGTCTAAGTCCAGAATGCCTGTACTTTGGCAAAGGCCTCTCAATAGGGGTGTGTGTGTGTGTGTGTGTGTGTGTGTTTGTGTGTGTGTGTGTGTGTGTGTGTGTGTGTGTGTTGTGTGAGAGAGTCAGACACAGATGAGGTGAGGTTTGGAGTAAAACACTCCTTCCCTTCAGCATTGAATTTGGGTATCTATTGTTTGTCCCACCTCCTCAATTTGGAGTTCTAAAGTTGTCCTTCTAAATATATTTATCCTTTGATCTTTGGAGTAAAACACTCCTTCCCTTCAGCATTGAGTTTTGGTATCTATTGTTTGTCCCACCTCCCCAATCTAGAGTTCTAAAGTTGTCCTTCTAAATACTTTTATCCTTTGATCTTCTTGATATTCAGATTCCTAAGGTCTGCTTGAGAACTTCAACATTTGCTTCATGAAGGTGATGCCTTTCTTCTAACTTTTATGAAGCCTTTTGTCCCCTTTAAATCCAGTTTTTTCTCTGTTAGTGGTTTTACTTAGCCCAGACTGTGGTGGTCCATGCTATGACTGTTAATTCAGAGCTTAGTTTAGGAAAATATGAGATACTATACTTTCAGAATATCAGTGAAAGAAGTTCAGCATCTTTATTGAAACAATTTCCTGGTTGTAAATACAAACAAAAACATCCAGTGATATAAATGTGCAATCTGTTGTTTTTAGTTAATTGTGCACCACCGTAATGAAAAAAAATCTTTTTACTAACTAAAGTGAGTATTTGTAATGGGAAAAAATAAAATATTATAAATCTTAAAAATTGATGAAATACCAAAAGACAAAGAAAGACACTGATCAGGAATGAAGTACAAATGTAAGTGTTTAATAAATAAATGAAATGTTTGAGATTCATATCCACATAGCAAATACGAAGTAAAATAAAGAGGAAAGTCACTGAGATCCTATCTTACACACCAGAATAGCTATTACTACTCAAATAAATAAACTGCTGGATAGGTTGAAATAAATCAGGAACTATATTTGGTTTTGTGGCATTGTAAACTAATGCAACCCATAGGGATATCTTAATGGAAGTTTACACAATACCAAAAAGTCAGATATGTTGTTGACCTTTACCGCATTTGGATACATATTGAAGGAATATAAATCAACATGAACATCCATGTTCATGGCAGCAATATTCTATAGCAACCAAGCTGTGTAATCAACCTAGATGCACCAGAAAGAGGGAATGAAGAAAATGTGCTATTCATAGCTATAAACATGCTCTGGTATATGAGAAGTGAATGTTTCAACTGTATCATTGCTAAATATTTTGAATATATAACTAATCCTAATTTCACTGGATTTTGTGGCATTGTGTTTTTGCTTTAATGAGGAACGTCCACATTGATTTTCAGACCAGTTACAATAGGTTGAAGATATCCTATAATATGTGGATATTAGATCAAAATTTAAATATATCAATGAACACATGGAATACCATCATATATAGTATATAATTTGAAGCAATTTTAAGAAGGCAACAGTTGGGGGAAAAGACGATGTTAGAAGCTTAACAAATACACAGACATGGAAAAATACAAAAAAAAGTGCAAGTAATTACTGCTAATAGTAAAACATTTTCCTCAAGTTTTAACAATGAAACTATTAAGATAACGCTTAATAAAATCAAATAAATATGCCTTGGAAGAAAATGTACCATAGTTATACGTTTCCCCATAATTCGTTTTACTTTATAACAAATGGATTAGAAGAAAGTGTAATTACATGTCTGAATATGCTAACACTTTCAAGTTTCATTGATTGAATCCAGCAAAGAAAAGTAACAGAGAAGTAGAGAGTAAGAACAACCTGGGGTATGGATAAAGATACTCAGTAGAACTTAGTGAGGAAAGAATGTGCTCCATTTTCCTGATCAAAATAGAGCTAGGACAGCTAACTTTTGACAGAACACTTGTAATGTAGAGTAGTGGAGTTACTAATTTAGGTTGTAATTTATTACTTTTATTCCCAAATCTTATGATGTGACTGATCCTAGATTTTCTGAGCCCTTTTTTTCATCCAAAGTTTCTAATTCCTCACCCTGCCAATGATTCTTCTGCTACTCTCACTTCTCCTTGGTTCTGAACTAAACTCCTGTAACCTTTTGGTTCATGAGAAAGAGCTGGAGAAATATGAGGATGGCTTGGAGTCTGAGCTAACATCCACTCCAGCTTGGAGGATCTGGTGAAGGACTTCCACCTGGGTCTCAGAATCAGATATTAATTGGCTTCTTTGGAAATGGAGAAACTAACTCCCTCAGGCAGAATCTGTCATTCCTTGACTTTTTCTGAAGAGATTTGATACTAGGGCACAGTTCAGAGAATGAGCTTTCCCATTGTCAGAAGAAACAGGTTGAAAACTAAAAGTGTCCTCAGGTCCAAAAAGACCAGTCAGAAGCCAAGAGATCACACTATCCTCCTCATCAGGGACTTTCTGCTAGTAATAGAGTCTGAGCAAAATCTAAGATGGAGATAAACTGAGCCTGGGCCTAACGAGGACACAAAAGAATGACTCTCTCTTTGACTACAAGGGAGTAGTGTAGTGAGACATGACAACTTCCATCATATAAGAAAATTCACTAGGTAAGTTATCTCACTGCCACTTTGCAGGAGGTCAGTTTCCCCAAAGGAGAAGTTGTTAAATGTTGTGACTGCCAGTTTGCTCTCTAGGATGTTGTCTCTCTCACCCCTTCTCATGTCAGGAATACATTGCTTCTTTCAGGCACTCAACTACTTGTCCTGACTCCTCGGCAGGAATACTGCAGGCTATTCTTTGGCTATCCTCTTGCATTTATGGTAGAATTGGCCCAGGCTCTGATCATGCCAAGAGGTAGATGCAAGAGGTGAATATAAGCTCAGAGTTGTACAGAACAACAATCATATTGAAAAAATATTAAATGAAATTAATCGTTCAGTAATTTAGGGTTTATAGCCACAAGATTTAGGTAATTATTAGAAATACATCCAGAATCATGGATTAGGAAGAGAGCAGTGAAGTAGGTTCAGCATACGATGGAAAAGACACCATAGCCATAACAGGAGATGAGAGTATGAAGGAACTATTGGCATAGGTCCATTTATTATCTTAGGAGTGACCTTGGATAGGAGGCTTTTAGAATAATAACTAAAAGACAGGGACTTGCTGGGCAATGGTATCTCACACCTGTAATCCTAGCTAACCAGGATGCTGAGATCTGAGTATTATGATTCAAAGCAAGCCCAGGCAGAAAAAGGCAAAAGTGGTGCTGTGGCTCAAGAGGTAGAGCAATAGCCTTGAGCTCAGGGACAATGCCTAGGCCCTGAGTGCAAGCTTTAGGATCAGCAAAACAACAACAAGAAAACAATAATGATAAAAAATAAAAGAAGGACTTAAATATATGCGATGTAATGATGATCATGTGTAACTGTTTAGGGAACATAAAAGGAGACAAAATTTGGAGCAAAATGATATCTATTCTTTACTAATCAAGGATGCAAAGTAAATGCCAAATACCTCTTCTCCAAAACTTCCAAACTTGGGCTGGGAATGTGGTTCAGTGGTAGAGTGCTTTCCTTACATGCATGAGACCTTGGGTTCGATTCTTCAGCACCACATAAGCAGAAAATTCCAGAAGTGCTGTTATGGCTCAAGTGGTAGAGCACTAGCATTGAATTGAAGAGGTGAGGGATAGTGCCCAGGCCCAGAGTTCAGCCCCCCTGTCTGGCCTAAATAAAAACAAAAAAACAAAACAAAAGAAAAACTTATCTTTTCTCATAATTGAAGAGAGGCTCCTTTTACAGAAATTCTCCTTATCTAGCTCAAGGTCATCAGAACTTCAGCAGACTTATCTTGTTGAGATGTAATGCACCTAACTCTACTGAACCTAATCATGGCTAGGAAAGTATGGACATCGATACGTTTGTTGTATTTTTCCTTATAAATATATAATACTGTCAGTTATTATATATAATATATGTTATAATATAGAATATATTAGACATTATATAATATATCAAATATATTATAACATATATTATATATTAACAGACATCCTAATTTTAGAGTTAGGAGCAAGCAACATATTCAAAGAAAAATGTTTGAATCTCTGAGTTATTTCTCTACCACAGGACAATACCAGGTTTCATTCTTATTACCCAAAGAGCAACATAAGAAAGCGATGTCCATGGATGTGGTTCTCTGGATTTGGAAACTGTGATCATATATATATGATATATGTATATATCACATATATATGACATATCGTTTAATAATAGTGAATATGTTAAACTTTAGCAACAGATAAATAAGTGAACACCTATATGCACACAATCTCAGTCACTTTCATGTATAAGAATTTCTTTTCTATGCTCCTATTCACCTACACAGAGAGTACATGAGTTGCCCTTGAATTGTCCTGTACTGTAGCTTCACATCCTTTGTTCCCTAAGTAGACAGATGTCATGTATTCAATAACAAAACTGTTACAGGCAAAAGTATCCACCCTGACACACAGAGGAACTTAGATTTTAGAAATGCCACAAATAAGTGGGAGGTACAGCAGTACTTTTCAAAATTGAATAGATTACATATTTATTAGAAAACCGGGTGCTGCAATAGACAATAAATAAAAATAAAAAAAATTACATATGACATCAAATTACGAAGTTCCAGGGCATTTCCCTACTCTTGAGAACTAGAGTAATCCATATTAAAAATAAATAAATGAAAAGACGAATGTTTTATAACAAATTTCAAAACTTACTATATGTTATATAAAGGAAATGCAATAAGCATACATTTTTAATCTAGTAATATCATATGGTATGAAGAATCTGATTAACTGATTCATAGAAATCAATACAATGCAGGTAAAACATCCTATATCTCAAGTGTCAACTTAGCAGAATACTTTCAATATATGGTGTCTATTTTACATATTATCCAGCCCTATCCATCCCACAATGGCAGAAGGCTCTTCCTGAGAAAGTCCAGAGACCCGTCTACTGTGAGTGCTCAATATAGACCTGTTCCCTTTCTCTTTTATTTGGGCTTGTGATGGA
Source organism: Dipodomys spectabilis (assembly GCF_019054845.1). NCBI lineage: Eukaryota > Metazoa > Chordata > Mammalia > Rodentia > Heteromyidae > Dipodomys > Dipodomys spectabilis. The sequence goes on from NW_024871338.1 coordinate 983,808, forward strand.
CTGACTATCTGTTAACTTGCCAAAGGCACAATTTGAACAGGCTTCCAGTAATGATATTTTAGCTCTCAGAAAAAAAGGGAAATTGAAGACAGAGGGAAAATCTACCAGACCCTGAAAGATTTCTATCATTGTGCTAAACCTGTAGCTTTCTACTAACACTTGAACAAACTGCAGTAATTGCCACTCCAACCACATGTCCAAAAAGTAGCTTTCCAAATATTGGCCTATTTTCACTTTGGTAAATCAAGACACAATATACACACTATTGTGGCCCCGTTTTACTTAAACTTTTAGCTATGGTTTGCCGAAGGGATAGTTGACCTTACCAATTTCGTAAATTTTAGGTCATCACACAATCACTTTATAGCCCTTAAACATGAAAAATACCTACCCATATAAGTCTTCATTACATACTTATTCCTGTTTTTCTTCATTTGTCATGTTTTACATATTTGTGTATCCCAGGGCTTAGCTCTGTAATATTCCTTCTCATGGTTGTTACTACTGAGTACAGTAATTATTTCTGTATTTTTCTCCAGCTCTGTTTTCTTTAATTCAAGTCCTTAATAGCATCCTGTCTACTGACAACTCCTAGCTTACTGATTTTAGCAAGCTCAAAAGATACCAAAGTAAGCTTTGATCTCATTCTACAAACCAATCCCTCATTACTATTTGATTAAGTGATAACTCTTCCAGCTCTCTTTTCAAAATAACTTGGAGTCATTTCAGACTTACATACTTTTTGACACCTCATATTTAATCTATGACCAGGTTTCGACAAATTAACACACTGTATATTTTAGGAACCATATATATATATATATATATATATATATGTATATATGGTATATATATATACATATGTATATATATATACCATATATACATATATATATATATATATGTATATATATACACATATATATATATGTATATATATATATATATGGTATATGAGTGCTAGTACTATGACTTAAATTTGGGAACTAGGTTCTTTTATTTTCATTTTATGGGGCGGGGGTCTGGTCGTGGGGCCTGAACTATGGGCATGGGTGCTGTTCTTCAGCTCTTCAGCTCAAGACTAGTACTTAACCACTTAAGCCACAGCGCCACTTCCAACTTTTTTTCTTTTTGCTTATGTGGTGCTGAAGAAGTGAAACCAGGACCTCATGCATTCAAGGCAAGCCCTCTACCACTGAGCCACCTTCCCAGCGCCTTACTTAATTTTTTGCTCAGGCTTTATTTGGTATAAAGATCACCTACAATGTCATTACCCACACATTTTTCATTTAAAAAATATGTATATTCTGTAGCAATGTTATTGCCATTATAACCATAATTAGGAAGATAATGTAGTTTCATCTGCCCAATACATTTTGAAAGGTAATGAATGTGAAACTTACAGCATATCCTCAGATATGCCTGGTGGAAAACTGGATTTGTATTATGGGTCTACAGTTGATCAGTATTAGGTACTTGGGAAATTTGTTTGGCCTTGTTGCCTACTTCTGTTTTTAATGAATCACTTAATTCATTTCCTAACTGGAAGAACTATCGTGAGCACTATAATTACCCTAATGCAGTTGCAGTGCTTGGAATGGGGTCTGCACATTGTGTACTTGGTCACAAAGAAGTCAGCTTCCATCAACATAGTCACAGCATCTACCTGAAAGCCTTAAGAAATATATACCCAACCGACGTTAATATCGGTGAAAATTTGTCTTGAACAAAAAAAGGTCTTTTCTTCATATGAAACAATTAAAGTAATGTTGGGCTGTCCTGTGGCTTTTACTCTGAAGGAGTTTTGCCTAAATTTTATTCTTACTCTATTAGTGGTAGCAGTAGAATTTTTTAGTGCTACCCTTCATGTTTCTAGTTCTGTGTTCCATTTGGAATACTATTGTAACTTAGTTTATAATCTTTATCAGAATAAATAAACTACAACTGCTGAAGTTTTAAATAAAAAGACAATTTTAGGTGTGCATTACATTTTATGTGCTTAATACTTTCCTGAAATTATTCATTTTAGGTTATATATCCCAGCAAACTATTTTTATGTTTCTTATATGATTTATAGATTTATTATATGATTCTTATATGATTTCTTAGAGATCCATAAATAAAACATCTCAGAACAGGAAAAGAGTAGGTAAGAAGTCATAAAAACATTATTATGGTGTCTTAATGGCTAAGTGTAAAGAACATGTAACAGAACAATTGGAAGATTCATTTGCTCTTTTTGCTATTCTCTCACCCTTGATTGTAGAAACCTTCTCACTATGAAGTGCCAAGTGGTCAGGACCGTTCAAGCCTCGTCTCAGTGACAAAAGTGATGGGATTAGGACATGTACTCCTATGACTGGCTTTTAAGGCTATGTTGGAAATACAAGATTATACACAATAAATCTAATGGAGTGAGATCTTTACACTGGCAATGAGCAATGATAGCTTGGAAAGTTCAGGTGTCCACTAACTATGTGATTAGAGATGTGGAGTTGACCTTGGTATCAAGATTGGAGGTAAATTTCAAAGGCAGCTAATGTTGCTGCTGTATTGTAGCTCAATACAGTGTGACCCTGCCTGATAATGGTAAAACACAGAGTAGAAGCTAAGCCAGTAAAATGTATAGGAAGGATTTTCCACTGAGAATAATTGCAGGGGCTGATCATCACTTTTGCCTTGAAAATGTACAGCCCATCATTCTACTTTAAACTCTAGAGTATTTCTGATCTGAAGACAATTATAACAAACCAATGTGCTGTGATTGCTGAGCAGATTAAGTGTGTATTTCTGTAATATATGTAAAATCTTTATAGGTATGGAGTACCCTGACCTTCACACTTCATTCTGTGTTGTTAAGTTTCATGGAGAAATGTTCATAATTATGCAATTCACACTCATCTAAGTCTGAATCAGGCAACTGAGATAAGACATTAGGATCATCACTCCAGTGACGAGGTTTGTGACATATGAAATAAATAACATTATTTCACAATGTATATGCGTTTCTGAAAATTTATGCTATAATATAAATTTACTTGTAGAAAATAAGTTAAAATATCTTCTCTCGGGCTGGGAAGGTGGCTCAGTGGTAGTGTTTGCTTTGCATGCAAGAGGCCCTGGGTTCGATTCTTAAGTAAAAAGAATTCTTAAGCAAAAAGAAAAAAGCCCGAAGTGGCGCTGTGGCTCAAGTGGTAGATCGCTAACCTTGAGCTAACAAGCTGAGGGAAAGCGCCCATGCCCAGAGTTCATGCTCCACTACCGGACTCCAAAAAATAAAACACTAAAACTACCAGCACAAGTATGTTTTTTGCAGCATTATTACCATATCTAAGGTATGGAACCAATCCAGATGCCCCTCAATAGATGAATGGATCAGGAAAATGTCATATATATACACAATGGAATTTCATGCTTCTATCAAAAAGAATGACACAGCCCCTTTCTTAAGAAAATGGAAAGAATTGGAAAAAAAAATCATTATGTGAAGGAAGCCACACTCAAAGAAACATAGGCTCTATGGTTTCCCTCATTTTTATTAATTAATATATGTTTAGTATAGTCCTGTCAGATAGGTTCATTTTTTTACACCCTTAATATTCGCTTTTTTCTCTCCATCTTCATCTCCCATTCTGTGTGTGTGTGTGTGTGTGTGTGTGTGTGTGTGTGTGTGTGTTGTGTGTGTGTGCAGTAATGAAACTTGACTCAGAGCCTCAAAATCTTGCTTGTTTTTTTCACTCATGACTGACTGAATCTGCACTATTTTAACCAAGATTTAACTCTGTGTTTGATTGAACAATTGAACATAAATGTCTCATGGATTGCTACCCCAGCCATCTGTGAAGCATGATCTTGCAATATCAGCCTCATGAGATGAGATACTGGCATCTAGCTCTATTGCCAAGTGTCATTTCTTTGTTTTGTTTTGTTTTGTTGTTTTTGTGCATCCAAAATCTGTATGGAAAACAAATCATTTATAATCAGGACTATTTACATAAAATGTTTGTGGTTGAAAGATTACCTTAATAATGTAATCCTTTTGCATCCACATTATGTGATTTGATTTTTTGAACTCTATTGTTGCAGTCAAGTCACTTATATATAACATGAATCTTCTTGTCTTGGTTTTATAGGGTGTTAGGTGTTTAAAAACAGAATTTATCAAGGTTTAACTCTGCACTACTGAAGCAAGACCTTTATAATTATTCAATGTCCTGTAAATCATAAGTTTATCACTTCTTGAGGCACCATGTGAGCACAAATAGTTTCCTATAATACCTCCTCATATTTTAGACCTCAATGCCATGCACAAATATGCAAGGCCATCCTTTGTAACTCTCCATTGATTTTCAATGTTCTTCTCTCTACTCTCCAGTGCTAAGTCCTGTGATGGTCATGTTGATTTTCTCCCCTGTTAGATTCATCATTTCATCTTGGGAACTACTGTTATGCACTATTGTACTTCTGTCCATACTCCTTGTGCTTCGGCTTGTACCCATCTCACCTCGAAGGGCTAAAAATTGGTGATATTTGCTTTACTCTTTATCTCAGACATCTATCTTTACTTTCTAGTAATGTATTCATTGAATTCCTTCTGTAAAGTCTAATGCCTTGAAAATTATTACTGCATTTTCATGGCTTTGTTATTTGGCATAAGGGAAGAACATAGATCAGTACTGTAACTTAAAAAGATTATTGCAATCATGCTTCAATAGACCTTGTTCATTGGATAATGTTTACTTGAAGGTCTGCCTGCCTGCTTCCTTTTCACTGTTTTGTTTATTTTTCAATGTAGTCTTTTCTCTTGGAAAATATTTATGGGCCTAGTGAAGATCAATTCCTACTATAATTAGTCATTAATTTTATTCCAACCTCATTTCACGGATCCTTCTGAGTTTCTTCAGGGTCTGTGTAGAGCTTCACATTTTTAGATAAGTTTTAACATCAATGCATCCAATGATGAAGACACATTACTTAAGTCACCATTTTGATGACTGAAAAGAAACCATGCTGCAATCTCACTATATGACAATTTCCTGGTTTTAAATTCTTTTAGATTAAAATTGATGCTGGACAACAAATTCTGTGTACAATTTTATATTTTCCTAATTATTACATAAAGTTAAATATTACATAAAGTATTACATAAAGTTAATATTACATATTAATATTACATAAAGTGAAAACATTATCACTTACTTAGTTTTAGGACTTCTAAAACGGTCAAAGTTCTATTCATTCACAATTTTAAGATAATAGAGTGTCCATTATGACCAAGTGAGATATTTTAAAATTTTTATTTGTAGTCCTTAAAGGTTGTGCTGGGTAATCAAGTCCAGTGCTTCATGTGTCTTAGTCTACTGTGGGCCTCTGAGCCTGATGTGACCATGGTTTTATTTTCACTCAACAGGATTAAAGAAAAATTTCACTAGGAAGAAATTATTACTTGCTTACTTTCTCCAATATCTCTTGCATACATAAAAGTATTTAATATAATTCTATACTGACTGAAAATGGTGTTCCTATTAGAGTAATTGTTTATTTTTTGTAGCCCCACTCTTCACTAAGTCTTGTCCCTTTCCTATCCCCCCCCTTCCCATAAAACTTTACTGGATCCACTGGAAACACATTTCCATTCAGCCTCATCTTAAAAAGTCCAACCTTAATTAACCTACCCCCCTGGTAGTCCTGCTATAAACTTTCAAGGCCCTGACTGCAACCAGAATCTTTCCTGAAAGCCCTCCTCTGCTACAGGGAAAGCCTTCTTCCACTCCACCCCTTCCTGGAATCCCTTCTCTGCACCACCAGAAACCAGGCAACATCCATATCTCCTCCTATGATCTGCCTTGCTGCACCAAGAACCCCGCCTACATCGGGCTCCTCCCTCTAATCCTAACTCTAATCCTCTAATCCCTAACTATTCTATTCCCTTATAGTCCCATTGCTCCCATATTTATTACCTCCAAGCTCTTCCCTTCCGTTTCATACCCCACTCACAACCAGACTTCTCCCTAGACCCCTCCTGGTTTCATCAGAATCTCCATCCATACTAGTCTACTTCTAAGTGGCCTAACGTCTCAAACCCAGCCCTGAAACTACCTCTTCCCACAAAGCCCTTCATGCTTCACCAACAAACCTCCACCTCTCTATAACTGCACTTGTAGCCCCACCTTGGTTGACCAGAAGCTTCTCACACAGCTCATCTCCTGCCTGTAAAGCCAGCCCTGCTCCACCACAGGCCTCTCTACCTCCCATATCTACTCTCTCAATGGCTGCCTTGTTCCAGAGATGAATCCTCTCCTTATTGGATCCTCCCAGAGAGCCACACCCTACTCAACCAGATACCCTGCCCATAATTACCCAACACCTTTGTAGACCTTCCACTCCTTCTCAAAGTCCCTCTTCCAATTAACCCCATGGCTCCAAGCCTAACCTGCTCTAGAAAACCCTGACTAGACAACCCCCACCACACTATCCCATCTCTTGACTTCCAACGTTGCTCCACTGGAAAACACTGCATCCTTTCGCCTCCCTCTGGAAGTCTCACCAGTCTCAACTGTAAATCCCTGTCCATTCATAGTCCCTTTTTGAAGGTTGCCTTGCTTTACTGGAAACCCTGTCCAAAGTCTAATGACCTGCCTTGCAACACTGAAATCCCCACCCAACCTTACTCCTCTTTTTGAAGTGGTGACTGGCTACACAAGAAACCCTGTCTTAACTAGTCTAGTCCACTGGATCCTATCCCTGCTCTCACAAAGCTCTGTTCCTGAAAATTTCCTCCATACATTGTTACTACATTCTCCTCTGCCAGAAACCCCACCTCCACCCTAACACAGTTCCCAAAGGCCTGCCATTCTCCACCAGAAACCCCGCCCCTTACTAGCCCACTTCTTCCTAGCATCGCTCTGCCCTCTCACAGACCTTGAAAAACCTCTCCCTCATAGCTCTGCATTCCTGCACCAGAATCCCCACCTTCTGTCAATCTCTTGCCTACATTCTCTTCCCTGCCTTATGGAAAACCTCACCCTACATATCCCACAAGGGCTAACAGTGCTACACCACAACCCCTCCTCTAGTAACCTCCTCCTTTGTAGCCTTGTTCTTCCTTTTCAAAGCTCTGCCCCAAACAGCCTCTTCCTCAGTGACCCCACCATCTTCCACTGAAAACCCATCCACCTGCCAGTCTCCATCTTAAATTCCCACCTACTCCACCAGAGACACTTCTCTTAACAAGTCTAGTCTTTCCTGTCCCCACCCTGCTGTCTAAAAGCCCTACACAAACTGGCCTTCACCCTCAAAGCCCCGCCCTGCACCACCACAGAGGCTGTGCCAATATCAACTCCTCCCTTGAAACAGAAAGGGCTCCACCAGAAACCCCACACCACCTCATCCTTGAAGTTCCCACCTAATAACTTTTACTACAAATGTGATTTTATAATAGTCACAGAATTCATACTAATCAATATGATAAGAAAGCGGTATTGCCAAAAGAAAACAAAAATTAGATAGTTATTAGATGCCTTAGTCTAGTTTGGGGTTCTGTTACCAGGCAGATACACATTGTGTGAAAATGTGTGAACATGATTCCTCTAACTGGAAAGCATTCTTTGAAGTATCAGTAAAGTTTCATGAGTGATCATTTTATTTCTAGAATTTTCGTGCACATTTGTGTCCATTAACTTAAAAATATTAGTTATTTTAAATCCACTAGTTGGGTTGAGGAAAGAGTAGTAAGATGTAAAAAGATGACTTTCAACTCATCTCTCCAGGGGCAGGGAAGGTGGCTCAGTGGTAGAGTGCTTGCCTTGCATGCCTGAGGCCCTGGGTTCGATTCCTCAGCACCACATAAGCAAAAAGAAAAGAGCTGGAAGTGGTGCTGTGGCTCAAGTGGTAGAGCACTAGCCTTGAGCTGAAGAGCTGAGGGACAGCGCCCAGGCCCAGAGTTCAGGCCCCACGACTGGACCCCAAAAACAAAACAAAACAAAACAAATCAACTCATCTCTCCAATGAATAATTTTGGACTTGCTTACATTACTATGTACCAGAGTTTTTAGTAACAGAAATTATCTACCAGAATCCATTTTGAATTTCCTCCTTCCACTAAAGTGCCCTTTGGAAAAGATTGAAGTGAGATTATACAGGTAGAATGCCAGAAATAAAAACATATTTGAGATCTTAACAAAATCATGGTGAAGACTCTACCAAATGTGCTTTAAATTTTCTAATAAAAGGAACTTAAGCATATTTAACTGCAGACTTTCTGAAGACTAGAAGACAAAAATATAAGAAATGCCCTCTTATACCATGGTTCTGAAAACAAAACAAAACCAAGGAAAGACAAAATAATGACACAGAAGGGAATGAGGAACTTGTACATGTGATATAGAATGTAAAAATACACTGAATCAGGTCAAAATAATTTTGGTCACAATGCCTGGTTGTTCAATATATTTCATTGTATATATTGTTCTTTGTTAACCTGTGACTTAATATAGGTCTCAGCAGGGATCTGCCAAGGTAGTTGTGTAGTTAGTCAATTTCATCACTGCAAGATCATCAGGATGATAAACTCCCACACACCTTAACATACCTGCAACAGCACTAGACATACGCTCCTATTGGTCCAACAGTGTAAGGTAGAGACTGTATTTTACCCAAGCTTTGTATGTGGTATGCTATGGTTTTTTCAGGCTTAATACAAAATGACTCTGCCCAGAATTAAATGAAGGCATTTATAGCTAAAATGATTTAGGGTCATTGTTAACATGTAACGCATGCTGAGGTTTTTATTTATACCTCTCCTTTTCTCTTTCTTTCTTTTCTTTCTTTTCTCTTTCTTTCTTTCTTTTTCTTTCTTTCTTTCTTTCTTTCTTTCTTTCTTTCTTTCTTTCTTTCTTTCTTTCTTTCTTTCTTTCTTTCTTTCTTTCTTTCTTTCTTTCTTTCTTTCTTTCCTTTTCTTTCCTCTTTTAGGAAATGAGTATACTTGTTTGCTGAACAAGTATTCTACCATTAGAATAATCCTTTTTCAATTTACTTACTTTGCTCATAAGTTATCCAGTTTGCTGTTCCTTTTCTTTCCTCTTTTAGGAAATGAGTATACTTGTTTGCTGAACAAGTATTCTACCATTAGAATAATCCTTTTTCAATTTACTTACTTTGCTCATAAGTTATCCAGTTTGCTGAGGGCCGAACACAGGCTAAGTTCCTCACCTCTGTCTCCCAAGTAGCGGGGATTACAAATGCATTCCAACATGTGAACCTTTAGGACGATATGAGACTCGTATTACTTCCCTTGCACACTGGCTCTGATCTGTGATCCCCTCAAATTCTAACTCTTCAATTAGTGATGTGAGTTCCAGTAGCCTGCCCTCAGTATAGATCATCTAAATGAATTATTGAAGGCAATTTCACTTTAATCCCTTTTTTGCCAGTCCAAGAGCTGTTATAGTTTTATTTCTAGCCAAATTTGTGTATATATGCACATTAGCTTTAAAATATTATTTTTCCCCCTTTTTTTCCTTTTTAATTTTCTTGGTCAAGGGGCTTGAATTCTGGGTCTGGGCACTGTCCTTGGGGCTCTTCATATCAAGGCTAGCAGGTTACTAGTTTAGCCACAGTGCCATTTCTGGTTTTCTGGTGGTTAATTGGAAGTAAGTGTGTCATAGATTTCCTGCCAAGGCTAGCTTTGAACTACTATCCTCAAATCCCAGCTCCTAAGTAGCTAAGATTATAGGCATGAGCCACTGGCACACAGCTAAAAATATTACTTATTTCAAGTTCTGTGATTTAATTGAGGGAGTAACATGAGTGTGTATAAAGGTAACTTTCAAGTTACATCTCTAAATAAATTCAGAGTTTCATTTTCATATTTATTGCAGTTATTAATAACAGAAACTCCCAAAGTAACAGAATAATCCTTCATTTTCTCCTTCCCATAGGTACTATTGGAAGAGAATGAGTGCGATCTAAGACAATATGTACTTGAAATTATAAAAAAAAATATTTTGATGATATATAAAGAGCCAGATAACACAACGTGCTTTTCATTTTCTAAAGAAAGGAATGTCATGAAAGTATATTTATTGGCAGGCTTTTCACCTGAAAAACAAAGAAAAAACAATATCATAAAAAACTGAAGGGAATCAGCAACCATGTAAGTGTGATATAGCATTGGAGACTTTAAGACATGAACTGGTTCAGGTAAAGTAAAACTTTGGAAAAGTTATCTGCTAACTAAATTTATTCATTATAAATTTTTCATTTTATTTATATGTCACTTAATATATAAATACATACATGTGTGTGTAATATATATATCAGCTGTATCTGTCCAGTTAATTGTATGGTTATGTATGGTTAGGTAATTTCATCATGTCAAGTTCATGGACTTCCATAAACCTTAACAACCCTGCAACACCACTGCACATGCAAACTTAAGTGTTCACCATTGTGAGCTAGACCCGTGTTTTACCAAAGCTTTATATATAGGGTGTCATTTTTTTCATTTAGTCTTGACACAAAATGTGTGTGCTCCTAGAAATGATGGTATTAATAACTACAATAATTTAGTGTAAATCTTTACATTGAATGCATGCTCAGTATGAGTTGTTCCTTTTTTCCTTTTCTTATTTTATCTTTAGGAAGTTGATTTGAGTTTTGATGTTGTGTTTGCCAGACAAGTATTCCACCACTGGAGTCACTCCACCAATCCTTTCTTGTTTAAGTTACTTTACTCATAGAGTAGCAATTTTTACACTAAGCCCAAAAAACAGGGATCATGATTGCATTCCAATATCCCTACCTAGTAGGTTGATATGGGTGATACTTTCCTTCCTAGACTGATTTAGAACTGTGATCCTCTCAAATTCTATCACTTCAATTAATTGTGTGAGCTCCAGTTCTCCATACTTCTAGAAGATAGGACAGACGTAAATGATTACAGGTAATTTGAGTGAATCATTGGCTAATATAGGTGATTTGATATTAAAGTGTAGGGTAAGTTTGAAAGTATAATCACAGTAGTCAGATATTTTGCTAAGTAATTTTGTTTCACATTAATAACACATCTTGACCAGAATTAAGGACTTACTTTTATGTCTGTCAACTTGTATGTCATTCGGTAAAATAAACTTCACGTCTTCCATGTGGGATAAAGGACTTTGAATGGTCTGATGTGCTGGTTCACATCTATAATCATGGTTAGCAATCAGAAATAAATAGATCACAATTTGAACATAGCCTAACCAAAAATTTAAGAAGTCCCAATCTCAACAAACTAGTGGATCATGTTGAATCATGCCATTAATCTCAGAACCACAAGAGGCTAAGCCTCTGCCTAGTACTTGTGTCACTTGGGTAACTGGGACACTTGGAGGCAGTAACCTCTACTGATGCAGAAACTGGGCTGAGTTTTAGCAAGATGAGGGAGGAGTCTGCCCCACCTTCCTAGGGTCGACCTCACAGAATGCAGTGAGCATGCTTGCTTTCCTCCTCCAAATGGCTTAAGATGCCATGCTGCTGAGTGTTCATTATTTGATTCCAGTGACCTGTGGTAGAGGTGTAAGGAAACATTAAATAAATTTCCCATATGCCAATTAAGCTGCTCTCCCAGCCTGTGAGTTCAACTCAGCAAGTGTTTATTGAGAGTTGAGAATACTGAGGTAGGGGAGAGAGAGAGGGTGAGTGAAAGAGACTAGAGATATAGAGAGAGAGCTGGGCGCTGGTGGCTCACACCTGTAGTCCTAGCTACTCAGAAGGCTGAGATCTGAGGATTGCGGTTCAAAGCCAGCCTGGGCAGGAAAGTCCGTGAAACCCTTATCTCCAATAAACCACGCAAAAGCCAGAAGTGGCGCTGTGGCTCAAGCAGTAGAGCGTTCACTTTGAGCTCAAGAGCTGAGGGACAGTGCCCAAGCCCAGAGTTCAAACCCCATGACCGACCAAAAAAATAAAAGTGAGAGAGGGGAAGGGAGAAAAGAAAGAAAGGAAGGAAGAAAGAAAGAAAGAAAGAAAGAAAGAAAGAAAGAAAGAAAGAAAGAAAGAAAGAAAGAAAGAAAGAAAGAAAGAAAGAAAGAAAGAAAGAAAGAGAAAGAAAGAAAGAAAGAGAAAAAGAAAGGAAGGAAGGAAGGAAGAAAGAAAGAAAGAAAGAAAGAAAGAAAGAAAGAAAGAAAGAAAGAAAGAAAGAAAGAAAGAAAGAAAGAAAGGAAGGAAGGAAGAAAGAAAGAAAGAAAGAAAGAAAGAAAGAAAGAAAGAAAGAAAGAAAGAAAGAAAGAAAGAAAGAAAGAAAGAAAGAAAGAAAGAAAGAAAGAAAGAAAGAAAGAAAATGATTGAGAATGAATTGTTTGGAGTCAGGAGTCATATGTCAGAGGTACTACCTGTATTTGGTGTTAGGTCTGCCCCAGGCCATGCAGACCCTATTCAGACACCTTCACACTTCTTGGCTAAGTTTCAACCCTTCATGTGTTACCTAGTATCTGGCACACATGGAGACAGCCACCTCCCCATCCTGTTAAGTCACAACCTGGTCAGCCTCTGGTCACACTTTCCATCTGAGCAGAGGTGAGTTCCAGAACTTGAAGTCACATCCAGATCCAGTGTATCCAGAGTTTCCCTCAAACGGCCACACCTCATCTGGTCCTTCACATAGATACATCCTTCCCCCAGGTTGGGTCCCCTATTTTTTTACATGGCTTTCCACCATATATGGCATGGGCAGCAGTTCAGTAAATAAATTACTTTACCTGAATGAATACTGTGTGGTGTTCTCTTCATTGGGTACCTAATGAAACTCACCTAATTAATATACTTTACACTTCAGAGTTTCTAGTTATGAATCCATGGTTATTTTTGTGACACATGTGAGATCAGTATCTACAAAACATTTACTAACTCATCATTTAACAGTATAGTTCTGCCTAGAATCTAATAGCAGCTTAATTAACTATAAAGTCTTTTTTGTATGCTTTGCTTTGCTTTGTTTTTGCTTAAAGCAATAGAAGAGTTGGTGAGAAAATCTGTGTGAAGCCACAGGGTCTGTGTTGGAGGGGCAGAATGATGTAGGCTCCGGCCTCTGGATTATCTGAGGACTGTGTTTGTGTATGTGAAAAGCTCTTGGCATGCCAAGCTAGAGAGGGAATATGTTCTCTCTCCCTATCTCAAAACTCATGTCAGATTCCTGGGAACTGAGGAAGTAGCTCTTCTGCTTACGTAAGCATAGACGAACAGCTAGTCAAGCATTTTCCTGAGTACAGGGAAGTGGTTTGAACTTGCTCTAAAATAGTTTAGATAAAAATATACAAAGACATTGTCTCATAGCCTAAGCAAAATTGTATCTGTTGAAATTCTTTGTGTGAATGTCTCCTGAATAAATCTTGGCAAAGATAATACTTGCTTGTCTTTAAATACCCACTAGCAATAAAGCACAGTATGCAGTGGCAATTGCTGTTTGCACTCTTTATCCCCTATGTCCTGGTGATTTTGTGACCCTTACCCAGGGACCCCAATGCCTTAGACGTTGACAACTGGCACCCAAACAAGGACCCTGCAGTGTTGAATGCAGGAAGGTATATACAGGTAAGTACTTTTTTAATTACAGGGTGATGGGACAAGTTAAGTCTACTCCGTACTTACATATGCTAAAACATTTACTTGCTGCTTATGGTATAACTATTTCTTCTTTTGACATAGAAATGTGTATTAATGTAGTTAGGGAATGGAATCCTTGGTTCCCCGTTGAAGGGACATTAGATGTTGATAATTGGAAATGAGTAAAATATAATGTAGAAATTGCTGTTCGAGAAGGGGAAAGGATTCCTGTTAGTTTTTGTCAATTTGGGCTATTTTACATACCCTTTTTAAAGCTTTAAATGAGAAAAGAGGCCACCCCTTCTATTGTAGATTTACAATTGGACTCTGAGGTTAAGGACGTAATAGATAAGGATGCATCACAATTAACAGAAAAAACAAGAGGTAAAGAAAACTGAAAAGGAACAATCTGAAAGCGTAAATAGAATGTCTGAGCAAATGAAATTGATTTTATCAAGATTACAATATATGGAGTTAGAAATTAGCAGAGTGAAAGAGAATCTGAGAAAGTGAAAGTAAAACAGCCTTCTCCTCCTCTGCTTGCCGAAGCAATTTTTACCGTGTCACTCCCTCACAAAACAGAAGGCTTAAACAGTGAGTTTGATGATGAAATGCATATTTTTTCTTATCCTGTAATTTGACCACCCCATATGAATGATTTAGCTCAACCAGCCAAATATGAAGGTGTTGTTGTCAATGATATTAGTAAACTTAAGAAGCATTGACGTTGTATGGTCCTCAGTCTCATTATGTTAAGGAATTGCTTAATGGGCTTGCCCGACATTACAATAATTTTGCTCTCGAGGACTGGAAGTTGCTTTGTAGAGCCTAATTAAGGATCCTGAATACCTACAATGTCAAATGTGGTTTACTGAGTTATGTACAGAAAGGACTAGACAAAATGCACAGAACAATAATCCGCGCCTGTAGGTCATAACCTTTCCCATGTTGAGTATAACAGAACAATATGCAGATGCTCATATGCAAGTGAACTCTCCTGAAGAGATCCATGAGTAGTTACGAGACATAGGTATTGAGGCATGGGAGAGGATTCGGCTGGTAGGAGAGCATTATGGCTCCTGGACAAAAGTAATTCAAAAACTTAATAAACCCTATGTTGAATTTTTATCATGATTGAAATTGACCTTGGAACTTACTGTTGTGGGAGAGGCTGCACAGCAACAACTGCTGGGCATGTTGGCTTGTGAGAATGTTAATGAGGACTGTAGATGAGCCCTATTGCCTATTAAAGAATCTGGGAATGTAAATACATATTTAAGGGCGTGTAAAAACATTACATCTGAATCCCGGCTTATGCAGTTGTTTGTGCTGAAACTGTGCCCATTACCTTGCATGCTTTACAAACCAAACCCGTTATTCTAAAATGTTTTGGATGTGGTCAAATGGAACATATAAAGAAGAATTGTAAAAAGGCTACTGATGTTAACAAGAGAGGAACAGGAATTTGCCCTAAATGTAAAAAAGGAAAGCACTAGGCAAGAGTGTGTAGATCAAAAATAGACAATAAAGGATAACTATAAAAATACTTACCCTATGCAGGGAAACTCTCCGTCGGGCCAGCCCCGGGGCCCAGGATTAATAACCAAGGGTAGCCAACCATTTTTCTTCCTCGTCCATGCCACAGCCCACAGCGCCGCAATGGACATGCCAATTCATTCATCTACTGAGAGGCATATTGGTTTAAAACATGCTTGCAAGTAAGTAACAATTATGGTCATTCAAAAATGACAGATGTCCCCTCCCCAGACATACTGAAATCATGATTTTAAAGTAAGATAGGATTTTATGGTGGTACAAGTGTTGAGATATATGTATGAGTCTAATGTTTATCTTGCACTGAATTAGTCAGGAAGATATCCAATATCATATGGGATAAAAAATGGTAGTGAAAAGATATTCCCTTGAGAAAGATATAGGAGGCTGCGAGAAGTATGGAGAAATTCAGATAATTTTGAAGGTTTTAGAAATGCAAGCTCAAGTATATCTCTTTAAGTGGAAGGGCAAAAGAAGGGGAAGAGAAAAAAATAACTGAAAGCAGCTCATTGTCCCAACTTGGAGTACAATATAACTTCCAAGTTAAAGAGAGACCAATATAATATGTCCCACTTAATTTAGATACATGCAAAATATTTACTTGGCTTTTTCCCACTTTAATACTCCAAAATAAATGAAGACTTATAAGAAACTTTATGTGATTGTCGTTACTTCAACCTGAACAATAATTGTGATGAGTCCTCTTTTTCTCAGTATACTCTTGGAAAATACTCCCTAAATTGATGATGTTGTGACTGATTAGAGAGTCAGTGTAATGGGTTTCTACTTGTATGATAATCCCAGAATAGTTTAATGCAGTTTTTTCTCAAGATATCCAAGTAAATTGTCTGACACTGTACTTTGAACACACCCTCACACCTGAGCACATTATTTGAAATTGCACATCAGCATTTCCTTGGCACAATCTACTTTGTACCTTTGTCTTTTTGCATGTTCCTTTTGATTTCACAGATGCTCTATTTCCATTTCTTCTGTACAAACTGCTAAAAAGATTGTTCAAATACCACTTCTTGTTTGCAAACACCCAGTCTATGTATGAAGGTACTTTGTCCATGTTAACCAATAGGGTAGTACTCACGCTCTGAGGAGAAAAGTTCCACAGTATAACTCTATGCCCACATTAGAGGGTTTAGAATTTAAGGCATTTTGAGACAAACAGTGATATCTGAATTGAAAGGCTCCTTAGGGATATTTTCTTGGAGCTCATTAGTTTACCCAGGAGAAGTAAAAATATCCACACACTTTGGAGCTAATTAGTAAGTAACTGAATTAACACTAGATCCTAGATGTTGTGTTATTACAAGTCACCATTGTATTATTGTTACATCAGAATCCTTCCCTAAATGCATATGTGTATCAGAAAATGAAAGAAAGGTATTAAAACAAAATGTCTTATCTTTTTAGGCATTTAGTCCTTGTGGTGAGGGTAATGTCTGAACTCTTCCATTCAATAAAAGCTTAAAGTTTATAAGAGCACTTCTTACATATAAGAATTTGTGGCAACTTCATTGAGAGGGTTATTTCAGCATGGAGATATCCCTAACAAGAATTATATTTAAATAGAGTATATGACAGTTATGTCGTATCAATGGCTATTGAGGCATTTTCTATTCTAAAGAAGAATCAATTTGCAGAGTCTTCAGTAACATCGGTAAGGCTGCATGTTCAATCTTTACTTGGTGGTACTTGTCCTATGTTTATAATGAATAGCCTGATAAGATAACAAAACATATCTAACAATATTTCAATAAAATTCCAAACTGATGTAGATACATGGATCACTCATTGGAACTGTAGGGCAAATTAGGCTTGTCTGTGCTATAGTTCAACCATAATCTCCTGGTTAAACAGTCTTCAAAAATATTCACAGAATATATCTAAGTAAAGGTCATGACAGTTACATCTGTATAATACTTCTAAGGTCAGGATAAAAGCATTTGTTCCCAACATTTAAAATCAACAGGATCTGTTGAATTCATGGATCTAGAATTTTATGGCTTCACATTCATACCTCAAAATTTCATCAATATGACTTACATCTCTACCAGATCACCAAAACACTGTTCTTATTGACCTTGTCTATCGGGCTAGGAAGTTGGCTCAGTGGTAGAGTGCTTGCCTTGCATGCCTATGGCCCTGGGTTCGATTCCTCAGCACCACATAAGCAAAAAAGAAAAAACCGGAAGTGGCGCTGTGACTCAAGTGGTAGAGCACTAGCCTTGAGCTGAAGAGCTGAGGAACAGTGCCCAGGCCCAGAGTTCAGGTCCCATGGCCGGACCCCCTGCCCCTAAAAAAAAAAAAAAACTTGTCTATGTCCTTCTAGTTTTCAAATCCAAATAGCATATTTCCTTCAATGTCTCTGTAACAGTTTTGACCTTTTCTTCCTGCAAATTCTTTCGTTTCTTCACTTCTGTCAATCTGTTTTTATTACTTTCTTGTTTCCTTATCTCTTTCTTCCAATCTTGTCCACACTGGTGCTCACAATGCTACACTTATGTCATAACTTTTCTTTTCCTCTTCCTTTTAATAATGTCCCCAATTTTATCATTCTTTTTCATATTCATGGTCATGGATATTTTGATGATATCTAAACAGACCTATCTTTGCATCTGTTTAATGTAAACTTTAGAACTATCTGAGAGTTTTTTCCCCTAAATCCATCATTTTCACCTGTAATCCTTATCACCAAGAATATCACTAACACATTTGCCTGGCCATAGATGTAGAACCCTTTAGATTTCTTCTTACCATTCTACTCCACCCATTATATAAGATGAACGATCAAGATTTTCTTAGTTTCTGTTACTAATTTGATTTCTTTTTTTTTTTTTTTTTTTTTTTTGGTCATGGGGCTGGAACTCTGGGCCTGTGTGCGGTCACTGTGCTCTTCAGCTCAAGGCGAGCCACTCTACCTCTTGAGCTACAGCATTATTTTAGTGTTTTCTAGTGGTTTTCATTGGAGATCAGAGTCTCATGGACTTTTCTGCCCGGGCTGGCTTTGAACCGTGATCCTCAGATCTCAGCCTCCGAGTAGATAGGATTACAGACGTGAGCCACTGGCGCCCAGCACTAATGTGATTTCTATGTACTTTTTTTTATGCCTCTGACACAAGTCTGTTTCATGTACTCATCACTGGTCACCTAGTCTTAAACAGCTATTTACAAAGTATGTTTTTTCCCCATAGTCTTTTCATATTGGTCCTCTCCATCAACAAATTACTGCTCCTTGTAAGTATGCAGAGGGAAGAGCTCAGACACAAATTCTAGTATCATTATTTACTCACTACATTGACTGTTGGCCTTACATTTCTCATCTATAAATGGATGTAATCTACCAGAAATATTGAAGAATACATTTGCTTACTCCTAGAGCAAGAAAAAAGAAAAGTGAAGAGTCCTTAGATTTTCCACCTTAGTTTACAAATAAGGAAAGAGTCAAATTCAGTTTGTTGGTATAAAGTCACAAATTGTTTCATGCAGAAAAAAATATATTTTACCTCCTGGCTCTAAGGGCTGTGTCCTTTTAAGGCAACTACAGATATGTAAGTGGTATTATGTAAATTGGGTCATGTGTCTACAGTTACATTGAAGAACATACTCAACATATCACTGGAAAACATTCGTTATTGAATAGTATCTAGATGAGAATGTTACTTGAACTAATCACACTAGGTTGAAAACTAATCTTAGTCCATCAAAATTTTCTTATTGCTGTATGTGTTGCCAAGTGTTCTTCATAAATTTATACATAGATTTTCTTCAGTGAACTGGATAGAAACTAAAACTGAATAAGGATTTCTGCCTAATGAGTGAAGCATGATTGAGGTATGTGTTGTTACCTTCTAAGGATATATAACTAAGCCACTGGCTATGTGGGTGGTGAAAGGGTTTCTCCTAAGTTCCCAAGACTAGAAAAAACAAGATCATTTGATAACAAAGCACTCAGCTTATTATATTTTATCTATGTGGGATAATAAACATATGGAAATAAACGATTTTATTTATAAGCAAACAATACCACCAAGAAAAGTGAATAGACATTAGAGAGACTGCAAGAATAACATTAGGGATTTACTGTCTCACCTGATTATGTGATTGTATTTCTTGATATTGAAACTCTCCTCTTGTTATTCTTATTGTATGTAATCCAACTCTGTTTATTATTATGTATTCAATGTGGGAAATCTAGCTTCAAAGATGTCTAAAAATTTTTCCTTTTCAATCATAACATTGTCATTATCAGGGTCACTCTGGTCACCATCATCTTCAACAAAATTATTATTAGCATAATAAGTGCTAATTATTGAAAGCCTGGTATATGTCTATGATTTTGTATTATTTGTATTTTGATTAATAATTTTAGTATTACCACTGTGCATGCATCCATGTTAAAATTTTGAATAAATTAAGAAATAAAAAAAAACTAAGCCATATCAGGTAGCTTGACTATGTGCTAATACAAATTATTGAACAGATTTTTGAAGTATTGCACATTCTTAAGCAGTATGAATTAACTTCCTCTCTCCCTGTCATTACACACAAATATTTAAGGGTTTGAACACAATTTTTTCAAGTAATATACTATAAATATTACTACAAGATCATGTGTATATCTAAAATTAACTTGAAAATAATATATTCTAATTTCTATTGAACTATTAGTCATTTTACTCTAGGAAAATTTTGGAAAAATAGAATATATACCTTTGACATGAAAAGGGTAAAAAAATAGTAGCATAAAAGTTTTGAGGGAGTCTATATATTCAGAAATATATGTGTGTGTGTGTGTGTGTGTGTGTGTGTGTGTGTGTGTGTGAATGTGTGTGTGTGTATAAATATTATGGGTGGAAATTCATACATTTTTAATGGGAATTTGTCATCAAATATATATATAAATATATATATATATATAAATTTATGTATAGAATTGTGTGCATTACAGTGAAACAAACATCTTAAAACATAATTAAAATTAAAAAAAATCATCAAACCAAGTGCCAGTAACTCACACCTATAATTCTAGCTCCTCTGGCTGCTGAGATCTAAAAGCTGTTTTCACATCTAGCCCCGACAGAAAAGTTCATGTTAGATTCTTATCTCCAGTTAACCACTCAAAAACAGCAATTAGCCCTTTGCTTCAACTAGTACAGTGCTGGCCATGAGCACAAAAAGGCTTAGGGACAATTTCCAGGCCTTACAAACAACAACAACAACAATATGCATCACATTAATTTCACAAAAGCATTTTTTAACTGCTGTGAACATTTCTTAGAAACATGAATATATTATCTGACCTTTTCGGCTTGACTCATACATATACTAGATATTGCAAATAAGGGAAACAATGGGACCTATGTTTCTTTGGGCTTGGCTTACTTCACTTATTATAATTTTTTCCAAGTCTTTCCATTTCCTAACAAATGGGGGAATGTCATTCTTTCTGATGGAGGCATAGAAATCCATTATGTATATATACCACATTTTCTTGATCCATTCATCTACTGAGGAGCATCTGGGTTGGTTCCATATCTTAGCTATGGTAAGTAATGCTGCAATCAACATAGTTGTGCTGGTAGCTTTAGTGTGATGCAAGGAAAATGAACCCTTAGATATGTATTTAAATGTTTTTTTTTCTTTCATGCATTTGTTTCTAACGCATTTATAAGATCATTTCCTTGTTGCTTTATATGTCCCTCCCCTACAGTATAACCCCTGCTTTCACTATATTTGATGTCGGTATAATTTGTGGAGGAGATGGGGAAAAACAAGTCGTTTAGGTATCCAGGTGGGCCCATTGCAACAATGAGAAGTACAAGTTTTCATGTGGAAAACGAACTTTACAACTTTGGTGGGGGGGGGGAGAATTGAGTGGGTGGGCGGGGGGAGGCTAGGAAGGGATGTGAAGGGTAAACAAAGGAGGAGGCTGCAATGCTTGATAAGAAATGTACTCATTATCTTGCCCATGTAATTGTAACCTCTCTGTACAGTATATTCACAAAAAATAAAAATAAAATAAAAAATTTTAAAAAAAGAAACATGAATATATGCCCCTGGAAAATGTTAAGTAAAAAGGATAGAATATTTATGTCTATGTTAAAGACATGACTATTTAGAGTGTTTAAGATATTTATATAATGATTAGGAATTAAGACTAATGATATGTAGGTAATAATTGGGACTGGTATTTTATTCTGTTTTATGATAGTAATAAAATGACACTTGTAATGATTATATAAAATTACTCTTGATTGGTATATGAATTATATTAAGGGATAAACTTTTTTGAAGTTTTTTTTTATTGTGAAAATACCGTACCAAGGAGTTGCAATTACATGGGCAAGGTATTGAGTATATTTCTTTGCAAGCATTGTTGCCTCCTCCTTTGTTTCCCTTTCCAATCCCTTTCATCTCCCCCTACACTGATCCCCACTCCCTCCCTCCCCCATTCCCGGGCCAAAGTTGCAAAGTTCGTTTTTCGACATAACAAAAATAACTCCAGATTTCACTGTATTTGATGTTAGTATAATTTGTACAGGGGAAGGGAAAAAACTAATCGTTTAAATAGGAATACAGGTGGAACCATTACAACAATGAAATGTACAAGTCGTTATGCTGAAAAATGAACTTTACAACTTTGGTGGGCGGAGGGGATTAGGTAAGGGGGGGGTATGGGAAGGGATGGCAAGGGGAAACAAAGGAGGAGGTAACAATGCTTGATAAGAAATGTACTCATTATCTTTTCCATGTAATTGTAAACCATCTGTATGGCATTTTCCAAATTAAAGAAAATACTTCTCAGTCCTATCTCTCAACATTACAGGACTTAACTCTCTAATTAAGTGACATAGACTTAGTTGGATTAAAAAGCAAAATCCTTCTATCTGCTGCCTTCATGAGTCACACCTTGCCCATAAAAACAAACACATTTTGAAAGTGAAAGACTGGAACAAAATCTACCAAGCAAATGTCCCCCATATACAGGTGGGAGTTGCAATCCTAATATCAGATAAAATAGGCTTCAAATTAAAATTAGTGAGAAGAGAAAAAGAAGGTCGCTACATATTAATTAAGGGTATGCTCCTTCAGGAGGATATTACAATTCTAAATATCTATTTGCCAAACAACAGAGCACACAAATTTATCCAAGAAACAATACTTCCCTTAAAACTCACATAGATCCAAAGACATTAATTGTTGGGAACTTTAACACACCACTATCCACAGAACATAGATCAACTCAGCAAAAACTCAATAAACTGCAGATCTAAACAACTGCAAGAATCAACAAGATTTAAAAGACATCTAACGAATATTTCACCCAGCAGTATCAGAATACACGTTTTTCTCAGCAGCACATAGAACATTTTCAAAAACTGACCACATTTTAGGTCACAAAACAAAAGTCCAAATTCAGAAACATTGAACTCTCTCAGACCACTGGAAATAAAATTAGAATCCAATGCCAAAACCACCAAAGAAAATCCTGTAACACATGGATGCTGAGCAACATACTGTTGAATCACGAGTAAGTCACATAAGAGATTAGAAAGGAAATTCAAGTGTTCATGATATTCAACAAAACGAACGCACAAATTACCAGCTCCTCTGGGACAGAGAAAAGGCAATACTCAGAGGCAAGTTGAAGAGATATGAAGCCAACAATTTAATGACACATCTGAACCTCCTTGAAAAAGAACAGCAAGACAAACCCCAACCCAGTAGATGGAAAGAAATAATTAAAATTAAATCAGAATTAAATGAATTAGAAACAAAAAAAATAGAATCAACAAAACCAAGAGTTGGTTCTTTGAAAAAATTAACAAAATTGACAGATCCTTAACAAATCTTATCAGAAAAAGAAGAAAACTCACCCAAATAAATAAACTCAGAGATGAGAATGGAAACATCACCAGAGAAAAAACCAGGATTCAGAACATTAAAAGGGAATACTTCTCAAAACTATGCTAGTAAGTTTGAGAACTTGGCAGAAATGGACCTTTTCATAGCAAATATTGACATGCCGAAACTAAAGCAAGATGAGTTAAACCATTTTAACAAGCCCATATCAAACATTGAGATAGAAACAGCAATAAGAGAAGTCCCATCTAAAAAAAGCCCAAGACCAGACAGATTTACATCAGAATTCTACAAGGCCTTCAAAGCAGAGCTCACACCAATACGATTCCAACTCTTCAATGTAATTGAAAGAGAAAGTTCACTACAGAACTTATTCAATGAGGCCATAAAAACCCTCATCCCCCAAACCAGGCAGGGACTCATCAAAAAAGAGAACTTTAAACACATTTCTTTGATGAACACTGATGCAAAACTTCTCAACAAAATTTTGGTCAATCGACTTCAACAATTCATCCAAAAACTAATACACCACAATCAAACAGGATTCATTTCAGGGATGCAAAGTTGGTTCAATATACGCAAATCAATTAATATCAATTAACATCGCAACAACAAGAACACGAATAAGAACCACATGGTTATCTCAATTGTTGGAGAAAAAGCATTT